>NW_009648453.1:700041-754607 GCF_000708025.1 Charadrius vociferus
CCTCAGCGAGGGGGCACGGAACCGGCTGCTGTTGTAAGCAACCTCCTTCAGCCCAGGGATGGCCGATGGCGGTTTCCTCAGTGTTTTCCCATTCCTCTGGGATTTGCCGTGCCAGGAGTGCCACAGCCGTGTGCCAGGAGCAACAGCTTTCAAAACAAACCCCAGCTGAAACACCGTGCCTTCTGCTTTCCTTGCCTACAACACCACCACCACCCCCCGGTCAGTTTCTGGTCGTCAGGGGTTTCCCTTTCTTTCCTAAATTTAAACAAATGGCTAGTGAGACTCCCAAACGTGTGGCTTTGTCAGCCCACCTCCTGCGAGTGGTGCAAAACAATGAGCGTTACTAGTAAGTTGTTTTGTAAACTGTCCAAAAAAATATAATCATTACACTAGCAATCTACACTAGGTTTTGTAAGTGTACTTAATAGTAAAATAATACTACAAATGGCAAACATTAAAATCAATATAAACTTAACTATAAACATTTTTATAGTTCACTTTATAATTCAAATATCCCTCCTCACAACATGAAGCAAAGGGGAGAAATCCTGTGGTACTTCATTTGTTGTTCCTCTGCAGAAAGGAAAACAAGAACATTCAAGATCGGAGAAAACCTTCTTGCTGTATTTTATTTTCTGCTTTTGGAGAAGAGCAGTGCTACTTCATACCGTTAAGAATTGCATCATACCTTGTTTACAGGTTTATGTTCAATATGTTCTTTTATAATTCAGGACAGGAAATTTTCAGAATTTGAATTAATCATCCCATGAAAACATGAATATAGCCCTTCTTCTAGTGCTTTATCTACCACAAACTTCTTGCTCAGAAGAAATCTGAACTCTAAAGCATCACTAAGTGTTTTTTGGAAGATTTACTGATGTCTCCTACAGAGACAAAGAGCAGCTGAAAACAGGACATGGGGTTTTTTTTCCCAGAAATTCTGAGTTTGCCTGAATCTGTCGTGGCAGAATAGATGCCAGTAGGAAGAGTCCACTACTGAAACTGGGAACACTGGACCAATGATAGAGGAATAGGAAGTGTACACAACCCCTTCAGTAACTCACAAGAGAAAAAAAAAAAAAAAAAAAAAAAAAAAACCCCAGGGTGGAAGGGTTGGATTTGGGGTGAATAAGACACCAAATTGATATCTATATGTGATCGCACATTACCAATATCCAACATTTTCATATTTGGTTGTCTTTTGTTTATCTTTTGCCACCATCTAGAACAACAGTCTCCAAAGTATGTTCAGAAATCTCAAAATATCTATCATGACTGGAAAAAAATGAGCAATTTTCTCTTCATATCCAACTGTTAAATCCTATTGTAAAGAACTAAGAATATTATGTTCACGCAATATTATTTTTCTACGTAAGCAGCAGTTGTAGTTGCCATAGAGATGTTATTCAATTTCAGATTGAAAGGTGGTCTACAATGACCATGCACCATATTCGCTGTTAAGATGAAAATGTTTAAGAACCCCTGTGAATACTATAACATTCTTCAGAACAAATACATTTCTGTTCAGTAGGCTCATGAATTACTTTTTACAAAAAAAAAAATAAAAAGATATTTCAGTGAATGCTAACTATCAACCTCCTACAGAGACGTGTAATGGTGGATAGATAATTGTGTATGGTTTTGAACATTTTATTTGAAAGTATATCTTGGATCTGTCTGTGAAAGAACTGTTCTTGTCAGAAACAGCAACATTTAACCCATAAATGTAAACATCTTCATAAAGCATTTCAGTTAAGTCTTCCACTGTGCAACCCGCCATTCTTGAATCCAACTCCTTATCAAATGCCGTGGTCTAGAAGGTGGGAAAGGTGGGAAAGATGGAAAATTTTAAATGCCCTATGATCTGTATTGTCAAAGCATCACACTTCATCTCTGTCAAACACTGAAAGCACACTAGAATTTATGGAATTACTGCACTAGAATTTATGGAATTACTGTACATTTTGTTGTACAATTGGTATTTCTTAGGAGTTGAAGAATACCAAAACAACTGTAAAAGTTGTGCGAGCAACCAGAAGAACATTTAACCTAGGAGAGCTTATAAGGAGATAACTGGTCTGTAAACTCAGAGGAACCTCACAGAAAGGAGAGGCTGCTACTTGCTGCATTTCCACTGAAAAGCTGCATAAACCAACCTATAAAAACAGGTGGAGGTGGGATCCTCTCCTAAGTAAAGTTAATAATATGTAGAGTAGAAAGAAGATATGCTGAATGGGAATTAGAATTGCATTTTATCATTTCAGTTTATTCAGAATTTTAAATTTGGCACTACCAAAATAGATTTACATGGGTTTGGTTTTTTAAAACGTCTGTTTTTTAAAACTTAGTTTGATGGGAGTTTGTTACTGAAAGGAATAGATCCATGCAGAATGATGCGACCAAGCAAACCTCTTAGGGATGCCTGCAACCCAAAACCAGTTTGGGAAATCCCAAGAGCTGGGAAGTATTTCTGGCCAAACTAAACAGTAATATTAAAGCTGGATGGCATTTCTTACCAGATGGTGAGGAGAGGTCAGCACTGGGAGGCTTCAAGCAACCCTCACGGATGTGATTCACCCTGTAAGAGACATAGTGCAAGAAATCTAAGTAACTTTTTCTCTTTCCTCCAGAAAACAAGGCAATTGCTGACTTCTCCACACTAATCCATTTCATATATATAAAAGGCCTATTACTTATTTTGAGTAAATCTTCCTGTACTTGACTTTATGAGAATTAAGGCTCAATAATTTTTTATTATTATCCATTTCAGAAATAAGATGCTTCAAAGCACCACAGGGCATTTGAGGTAGGAATATAGGCTTTTTTTTTCTTTCTTTCTTTCTTTCTTTTTTTTTTTTTTTTTGGTGGTCTATTTGGCAAAATATGGAATTAGTGTCCTAATGCTCCAAATGTTAATTTGCCTTCTTGGTGATCCCATAAGGCCAATAATGCAAGGAATAGCAACAAGAATAAATACTTCCAAGGCACATTACACAAGTCTCCCTCTGTGGAAATAAACCCAAGTGTTTCCAGTACTCCTTTTCAAGTAACCTATTTGAAGTTAGCCTTGGTGAGAAATGTTTCAGTAAAAAAGACTTCAGAAATTGGTAGACCAGATGTAGAAACAGACACTACAGGTAGAGTTAGTTCAGTATGGGATATACTCTATTAAGTACCAATTTTTCTTATAATGGGAAATGTTTTTAAGTGATTAGCTCAACATGTCTTCTTTCCCAGGGTAATTGGCCCAAACTCTCTAAACTCGTATTCTCTTGATTTTAACTGAAAATGGGCAGCCTTCTGTGTGTGCTTTGCATTCTACCCCTTCCGAGACAGTAATAGCCTTGTCACCATGTAGATGAAAAGAAAATCCTTGAGGTGTGTTTCCTTTTTTTTTTCCCCCTGAAGATTTCTACCCATTTCTATGCTCTTCAAAGTTAATGTCTGATAACAGAGTTTTAATAAAACAGTGCTAAAAATCTAACCACTTGTTTTCATGCATGGAAAAAGTATGGTGAAGGAAGTCCCTCTAATGACTGGAGACATCTTCCATGCCAGAATCCTAATCAGACTGAGACTTTCCTGGTATTTTCTCACAACATTGCTTCAAAAGACTTTCTAAGAGTTCCTTGTTTGTCACCGGCTTGGTTTGTTTGTTTTTTGTTGTTGTTTTTTTTTTCCCCAGTAAAGAAGTTCTTTAAAGTTGTTTCTGGATCAAGTTTTTTTTTTAAGATTTTTGAAACTTCATTGATTTCCTTACTCAATTTAAAATCCTCAGCTGTATGCATGTCTTAAGTTTCAGTTCCTTTAAGGGAATCTGACATTTTATAACCAGATATCTTATATGCCTGTACATTTTCTAGCTTCCCTGTCACTGCCTCTGGGGAAACAATCCCAGATTTAGTAGATCTCCATCTGCCTCCCCTGTAAAAACAGACAAAGCAACTACTTAGGCACCCTGCTACTTGCTAGCCAATCTATCTTTATTTTTTAAGTAGGGCAATGATTTATTTTGTTGTTGTTGTTGTTGTTGTTGCTTATCTTGCATCTATATTTGAGGGAGTTCTTGTTACTTGAGATGCTTTTTGAAATTTGCTATTAACTCTTTACTGCTCTTTTTTATTTTTTCCCCACAGATTTCCAGTTTCCTGGTGTTTTTAAAGTGTGTTTAAGTGTCCCACTTGTCTTCTTAACTGCTCAAAGATACCTCTTTTTTAAACTTGGGTCTGCTAGCTGTAGCTAGAATGCACAGTATCTGATGACTTTAGCTTGGGGAGAGTGCCTGCAAATTTTCTGCATTATTCAAAATTATTTGATAAGTTGTTTATATGAATATACTTTACTTTCTGAATTATCTGTGAACCATTCAATCTTACATAACTATGCTGTTTGTACTGTGTGAGAGGTCAGTTAATTCCCATGGTAGCATTTCTATTTTCTGATTGCATGTTGAGTAAAATTATGTGGACTTAGATTGTAAGGTGTTTGGCACAAGGAATTCTCTTTATTATCTGTCTACATCATGCTCAGAAAGCCACATCTCTTAGCTATGATTAGGGTTGTATGTGTACATTTAATATAAACAATAAAAAATAAACAGAATAACCAGGTAGTCATTTGAATGCTTCTTCACAAACCTGTTGTCATTTATACACTCACAGTCCTTTTCAAAATTACTTGCGAACAAATGTTTGTGTTTTATACTAAGTAAAACCAATATTTAAAGTTGCAAATCAGTAATAAATATTTTGTTTTGATGAAATATTTGCATCTGTGCTTCATTACCTTTCCAGCTATGTTAAATGTTTTTTGTCTTTTTGCAGAATGTTCTTCCTGTGAGAAACTGAAGCAGAAAAAAGCGATCTAAAGAAAAACATATGACATCTTTCCAAGCACTTGAAAAGCAGCTAAACCATTCCTTTCAGTCACAATCTGTTCTAAGAATGAGAGCTCACTGGTACATATTAAGACTATTCAATGTTATCCTCTCCCCTGAGAATATCAGCTTCACAGATAACATGGAGGCCTATTCCTCTGCATAACCGATTTACTGTGAATGCTGGAAACACCAGAGATTTTGTAATTTAGAGGATAAATAATTCTGGCAATAGACAGGGAAAATCTTTGCAAAAGAGAGTCAGATTTTTTTAAAATTCTAATTCAATTCAAGGAACAAGATAATTCCTAGACAGGGAAGAACAGTTGGGTAAAGAAAGTACATTGGTAATATAGGACTCAAGACGTTGTAAGCTGGCAGAGGGAACATCTGAAAACCTCCTGGTAAAGTACCCAGGTAGGCTAGCCAGATGGCACACTATTTGTTTTCACTACTTCATTTAACATAGAAACAAACTGTTCTTCAGCTGAAAAACAAAACCGATTAGAATATTTCTTTCCCTCGGTGTTCCTAAACCAGCGTCCATTAAAAATCACCAGGGGTTTCCAGGTAATAACTATGCAGTTTCTTTTCTAAAGTACAGGTGAAAGATCAGAGCCGCCTCCTGAGTTCCCATCTGTTTTTAAAAATAATACTACCTGCCCAGCATAGATGAGGAACTGCAAGAAGGGTAGTATAAGGAATTTGAGCTGATGCGTTTGTTCTTTGCTGACAATGAGTCAAAACCAAGGACGATGAATCATGTATGTTTATATACTGGAAATTTTTCTATTAATATAAAAACAATGCAACAAACTGTGATTCCGAGAAAATCTGAATGGAAATGATGATTTTTTGGCTAAGGGATGGTCACTTCTTTAAGAGGTCTGGCACTTCAAGGACAGACAACAAGCCAAGCACATGCAGCATAACTTTGCCACTTTTCCCTTGATAAAAAACTATGAAATACAAAATCCAATGTAAATGCTAGTGTTTAGGTCACACAGGAAACGAATCATCTTCTATCTTGTGCTGTGGATTGAAAAAGGTACCAAGGCTAAGAGGAATCTTTTATTCTTTACATAGCCAAAGCTTAGCTCGGAAAAGATAGCGTGGGGTAAAATAAGAAGGATGGTGGTGAAAGACAGACTCTTTTCTTTACAACAGCCTCAGGACCTTCTCTGAACAATGAGAATAAAAGAAAACATTATGAAAATGCATTGTGATCTTTGATTACAAGTACTTGAATTAATGCTATTCAGCATGAAATCTCAATGCATCATCCAGAATTATAAAATAAATAATAGACCTTCTAATTAATCCCCAGGGAGAATTACTCTAGTGACAAGAAGAATAGGATTTGGCTCTAACTGCAGCTCTGTCTGTATCTTAAAGACTACCAGTGCCAATTTGGCAACACAGATGATATAACTTAGCTACTTCACTGAACTGGTATAGCATGACATAAAATTCTGTGTAGCAGTAGACATACCTATTAGGTGCTTTATGTTGATATTGCAGCATATTCCAGGATAGGAAGACTATGCAAGTATATTACTATACCAGGATATATGTATACACATCAGCTCTACTAATACAAAGATCCACACTAAAAGTTTGTACTAGCATTACCTGTGCTATTGGACTGTGTGCCATAATATTCTTTCAAAAAAATTATAAGTATTTGACTACTGGTTTGTTGGTCTGTTTTTTCCTCCACCAGCAAACAGGCTGCATATCAGGACTTCTCTCTCACATGGAAACTTTTCTTTCTCCATACTAAAACTTCTTTCTTTTTTTTTTTTCCTTTTCTTTTTCTGTCAAAAGACAACAGTTTCAGAAAAACACAGGACAAAACCCAAACCCAACTTAAATAGTTACATCCATACAAAATCTGAATGGAGACCAGGTCTAAGAATATTTAAAGGACAAGCTGCAGCTGTGCTTGTTTAATTTCAGCAGAAATGTGAGAAATTGCCTCAATAGGGTGGATGTCTCTTAGATGCACTGGAGTCATATGAATCACTCTACAGGGCACAGTAATTGGACACCCGCAAGAGCGTGCTTGTGCCATAAGAACAGCACAGAAAGAGAAACAAAAGGTGGCCAAGAGCAAGACTTAAATTATTCTCATTTCCTACTTCCATAGGTTTTTTTATGCCTGCATATATATATTCATTTGAGTTCCAGAAAGTTACTTCTGCTTAACCAGTAGGAGGGATGGATATATTATGTGGACATACCATTTTTAAAATATGCAGGGATTTCATGCATAGTGTTGGGACTGGACTATAAAGAGTCCATAAAAGAGGACTATAAAGAGGTTAAAGAGTAATATTGCAAGTATTGAATTTCGGTTGTCAGATACTGCAGTAAAATATCTTTGGGAAACTTAAGATAGTTCCTCATTTTACAGATTAATTTTAATATGCAGCCTTGTAATTACATTGTAATTTTAAAAACCCCAACACAATGTATAATTAAATAGCTGCTTATTAAACATACAATACCACAGCCTTCCAAAATTATACACCTACAATTACTGTATTTGCCATTAAGTCCCACAACAATTTTTAAATAATTAATCTTTCCTTAGATTATTTGTATGAATCCTGTACATTAAGATTTTAGGAGATAAGTTCTGATGGAATAGAAATTATACCAACACTTCAAGTCTACATCTGATTTTCTCAAGATTTATAATTCAGCTGAAAAAATAGTTGTTTTTTTTCCTAGCACATTTTCATTCATTCGTTTACTCGCTCATTCTGTAGAAAAGACAGCAATAGATGCAGCTTAATTATACGCTAAACAGATCAAAAGCTGCCTCCATATGATTACACAGTTCCAAAAAAGAACAGTCACCAAAATAGTATCCACCAAACCAAATTACATCTGATGTAACCACAGAGAAGCAAATCAAACCTCATGTGCAAGGTAAAATCTGCGCTTCTGTGAGATCCGCCTTCTCTCTAAGAGGAGACATAGGATGTACAAAAAAAGCGTAGCTTTGGCACTGTCAAAAGAAAAAGCGGAATGGGAAGTTCTCAGATCTCAGAAGCAAATTGCTTGGACTACAGTTGCAAAAAAAAAAAACCCACAAAAAAAACCCCCAAAAAACCGCCACAGCTAGTCTTGTGCTGGTGGATTTCTTACCACACCGAGCTCCTCAGATAGCAACGATGGTGCTGGAGCAGAGGGAAGGTGGTCTCTGTGAAACCCTTCCCGTCACCGCACCAGATGCGGAGCTGAGCCACCCTCGTGGTCAGAGATTTCTGCACCGAGGCACTGGTTTATACCACATGCCAGGCACCATGCTTCCTCAGAACTAGTAAAAAAATATATCATGATGTTTTTATTTCATGAAGCCGCTCTTGGCTGTAGAACAAATCTCTCTCCTGGGTGCTGTGAGTGCCAGTGATGGGCTGTAAGGAAATACCGCAGCGGTCCCAGGGATAACGATATGGCACAGGGATCTCTGGGGGCTTTTCAAGGCCTATTATAAGGAGAACGTGCAGATTTTGGTACCAGATTTACTGCCTGTGAGCAGAAAGGGGAAACGAATTTCCCCTGAGCTCCTACCATGTCCATTTGATGGAAGCTCCAAGGGGAACACTAATGAGTATTCTGCTTTCCACATGGAGGAGAGAATGCTTCAGGGTGCAGATACACATTTATCTACAAAACAACAAATGCAGTTTATATATTAGGGAGGTTTTATCAAAGTTGATCCACCCTGTAATTATGCTGAGAAATTAACTGAATGGAATTTGAATAACTTAAGGTAAATGAGCTATTAACCTACAGGATATTTCACCAAATGACTCATGTGCACTCGCTCTTTCCTTCTTCCCTCTCACTTTGCCGTAAAGGTGAAATGAATGACTAAGTTGATCAGGACATCAGCAATCTTGGCTGCAGCAGCATTCAGCAGAAATGAAAAACAACCTTCCTTACACTAAACAATCCAGATATTTTAAAACAGTAGGATTTTTTTTTTTTTTTTTACATTTGCACAACACGGGCAAATAGCAAAGAATCAAGCAAGACACTGAGTAGTCTCATTTTCTTACAATAAGAAATCCCTATTGGAAACAGCCACAGAAACAAATGAATTGATTCTGGGATGAGTCTGAGAGGAAGACAGAGTGATGCTCTGCTCAGATCTACACCTACACAAAGTCCCTATCTCTCACAATTTTTAGCTCATTAGGGACAACTTTTCATATTTCTTTTCCCAGTAGGCACAGGAAGTCGTCTCTTTTGAAAATATGTGACAGTCTGGCAACTGCATGGCACAGACAGGCTGTTGTGTCTCAGCAAAGGAAACGATATATGACACGACTGTCTCTACTGCCAGCCATCGTCCCAGAAAACCGCGCAACCTCCACTGATTCCCTTTGGAGCTTAAAATCTTCACGGCAGCAAACATCGCGGGGAGACAGGCTCGCCCTAAGAGCCTGCATTCCTTCTGTCTTCGCAGTAGAATGAGGAATACTAAACGGCTAACAAAAATGATTATTTTCACAAGAGCTCCTGGCGGCTGCAGCTTGGTCGCTGCCTGTCGACAGCCCTCGTTGCACCCCTGCCAGGGCGGCATCGGCCCCTCTGGCCGAAGGTCAGAGTCGTACCTCGCTCGCAGCTGATTAAAGCAAAGGAAGTTCATGTGAACCTTGCACTAGGTGGCCCCTCCTGGCAAAATAATATAGGTCTTGAACAAAACATCCCCGTGCCCCACCCCCTACAGAATTTTGCTACGACAAAAAATATTGCAATCATTTTTTCCTCTGCCCTATCTATGTCTACAAGTAAAACTGGTATCAACTGGGGGATCTCCTCCCCTCTCCTCTTGAAATCAGGCTGTATTTGGGATGGGGGTGGTAGATACCTGTCTCTTGGGATTATGAGCATGTGTTTCCTGGTTTCTACCCCAAATACACCAATCACATCTGAAAGTTAAGCATGCATTATTTTGCTCTTTCATGTTGTAAACTACAACCCTGACCAATCATTAAGATTAGGACGCAGAAACAATATAAAACAGGATGAGAGAACTTGCTTACAAGTCTGTATGGAGAAGAGAGGGAGGCATCTGCAGAACAGACTGGGAAGGCCCAGCCCAGCCCTGGCTATCTAGCTCTGAGCTTCTCCGGCATGGACTGCGTGCATGAAGAGCACGCTGTATGCAATCTTGTCTACAATAAGGGAGTTTCTAGCTCAGGAGATTGTTTCCTGTTCTTGTATGAGCTTGTATCAGACATCCCAGGTGTTCCCGCATGCTCTTCTCAGGGCTGCATCACGTGGGATGCGAGGAGGACCCGTGCCACGGGCCAGTGCGGGGCTCCAGCACCAGGCTGCTTCTGGGACACCCCCCTACCTCCCAGCAGTCTGCTTCTCTCGGCTGCCAGCCAGTCCCCTCATCCAGCCACCGATTCAGCTGGCTGGAGGGCACAGAAAAGGGCCCGGTCAAGCGCTTAACAACAAAGGAAGGCAGAGAGCAAGCAAAGGAGATGTGGCAGTGCTGTCCTCGAACCTTTCTGCATGTGACGTTCTCCCTGTGCTGCGCGCCAGGCTGCTGCATCTCTGCCTCTGGGGTAACACATGGCCTGACAGGAGATTAATAAATCCAGAGGGACTAATGCTGTGTTCACACTTGCTCCGGCATTTGTCACCTGCTGTAGCAAGTCAGGGACACAGCAGCTCTGTAATGTCTACTTGTGACTGAACTAAGCAGTTCAAGGGATTAAGATGGTTTTCAGTAAGTAGAATATTTTATTTCGCTGCTTTTTTTGGTCCTTGGCATGAAACAAATTAAACTCTAGCTGTTCCTGAAGTAGTTTCAAACAAAGCCGCTCGACTACCTGGAGCCACAACAAGGGAGAGGATTTTTCACACCCAGTCTCTTTAATCTTACTCATTTAAATACCTTTCCCTTTAAATACCTTTTAAAATGTATTTGAACTTAAAGTCCTTGAATTGTCCCCTTGGAAAGATTTTCATCTTTTCTTCAACCATTTAATTCAAGTTGTCAGTTGTATAAATTGTATCAAAGGTCTTTAGGGGAATTATCGACCTCATTTCTGGTGACATGATAAATATTCAGTAAAAATTAAAAGTATTAACTTAAATGTAATTAAAATTATAGGAACCACCAAAAGGTATAGGAGGGAACCTACTCAGAATAATCTCATTCATCCGCACTTTCAAAAAGCCTTTAACAAGTCCTGCACAAAAGTCTATTAAAGAAACCAACTGATTGTGAGGTAAGAGATGAGGGATTTGAAAGATGGTGCTAGAATATAAAGCATACAAAGACATGGTCAATATTCTGTATGGCAACAGATTAACAGTGAAAAAGTCCTAAGACCACGTTCTAACATTGTGTAGGTAGCTAGACGGTCTCGCTATCATTCAGCTTACTTGGAAAAAAAAGTTATAGGAAACTAAAGAACTTGAATTAGTTGAAAGGACAACACAATGACAGCTGGAAGTTATTGTTGACAAGAACATGGTAATGGACATTAGAGGAAATCTTGTGAATTATTCGTACAAGTTTGGTGTACCAATCGTGGAAGAAAGAGCAGAGCATCACTGAGGACAGCGCAATCTCTCTGATCAATATGCAGTGGCTGTCAAAAAGCAAACATACAGACTGCTCCAAAGCGTAAAGAAAAGCAAAAAAATAATACGGAAAATGCAGTGTCATTTTGAAAATTAGTGGTATGGTCCCATCAACCGGGATGCTTTGTTTGATGGCCCCAGAGTACAGCGTGGAATCACACAGGACAGAGCGAGGGAGAAAGGAGAGGGAATAAAAATGATTATAGGCTGTGAAGGCTTTCCTTCTGAAGTGAAACTCTGAAGAAGTGTTTACAGAAAAGATGAACAGAAAAGCACTTAGCCCTGGACATTGGCAATAATGAATATTATATGGAAGAGAAAATGAGCACTTCTTACCCTATCTCATAACAGGAGAGACATTCAATGAAAATGAAAACAACACATTTAAAACAGATTACAGCTTTTTTTTTTTTTCTATTAATGTGGCAGATGATTCCATAATAATAGTCTGCAAGATTTGTAGCATCTTCTTCTGAAACACTGACTGATAAGGAACTGAGTATTTCACATGTAATTCAGAACAATCAGATGGAGCAGAAAGCTTATTAAGAAAATAAAAGGGGCATTCTGGAGATATGAGGTTATTCCCCCCCCCCCCCCCCTTTAATTTCTTTTTATAAAAAGAGAATATAATGGTCTTCACAGAAAAGGAGAGATTGGAGTTATTAGGAACAAGAAGGAGATGGAGTTAAAGCCAACGCTAGGGTTAAAGAGCAAACCAAACCTATCATTCAAAATGAGAATTTCACAGAGTGATGACAACTGCCATGCAACTAACCTTGAAACTCACTCTCCCTCGACTGGAGGATGATATACAGATCATTGAAACGATTGGTCTTCACGCTGTATTTTCTTTATAAACGACAGTGAAACTGCAATTATGGTAATAAAGCCTTCCTATAAATACCGTGAAACAAAGAAAGTTTTTGATGATGCATGTACCCAAAATGAGGTAGACCTCAAGTCTTGGGTAGAAACGCCGCGCTCTAAAGCCAGTCGTTGCTCCGTACCACATGGGTAATCACAGCCACGCAAACCACAGCCTGCGCCACCCATCTGCCCTGGTACACTGGGGCAGAGCTTCATCTTGCCATGCGTATTGTTCTAGTTAAGCTTCAACTTCAATTACTCCTGGAAAGGAAACTATAATTGCATGGATATGAAACACCAGAATTTTACACCAAAATATACGCTAACAATGGTGGTATCTGTAATCCCAGCTTTTGAAGTGCCTGTCATGAGCTACTATAAAAAAAAAACACAAACACATTTGTCCACTTCGGTGGCATTATATTACACCATTATCACCACAGAACCTCAGTTAATGTACCACATTCAATTTTATTTCTTTTTCCCCAGCCAGATTTCACAACATCAATATATGAATGTTTTATACCGTCTAACAGGGTATAGATGAAAAATAATGGTTGGGAGCTATTCAGATATTACGGTGATAAAGCTCATTACACAGACTATAAACAGCTGTTCCAATGAACTATAGTAATTCACACATACAACTAATCTTAAGCTCTTATGTACGAAGAGAATGAAAATAGACTCTGTGTGTAAGTGTGTGTTTATATATGTGTGGAAAACCGAAATACACTTTTCCAATATGTCTGCGCCTCTGTAAATAGAGAGCTAAAAATGAAACGGGAGGAAAGAATTACTTTGCAAAATGAAACAAACAAACCAACTCTGCTTACACAGGGATGAAATTAGCCTGAGCTTCCAGGAGGAGCATGGAAGCCGCGTCCTTCCCTGCCATGGGCATAGCAACAAACCCATCCTCACAGTTTCTCCTCACAGCCATAATCACATAAATACACTCAGCAAGAGTGGAGGAAATGATGGGCTGTGAAGCACTTGTGGATGACATCTCAAAGAATTCCCGTTTCAAACAGGTACAGTGATCAAAACAGACTGATGCACCATCTCTCTTCTACAAAGAGATATAACAAAGGTGGGGTTTTTTTCTGTGCAGAGAAGAGAGGACAGGAAGGAACAGAGCCGCAAAGGGACATCTTTTTTTCTCCAAATGCATATTTTCAGTTTCTCATTTCAATCACTTATCAAGTTAGTCACTTGGCTTCAATTTTTTTCTTAAGAACTTTTTGCATTCCACCTCTGGTGACTCATAACGAAGTGTGTGACACAAGAAGAAGGGGGCTCTGTGAATCTAATCAAAGAATGAGAGCCTACGGACCAGTCATCCAACCTCAAGGCCTGAACAAAGGAAGTGTACTCATTCAAAGCGTGCGTCCCATTCCAGGTAGCCCTCGCTTAAGTATTCCTTCCTCATAGGAAGCCACAAAGGCTGTCTGCACCCCTAGCATTATATGATCTGATATATCAACTTTTCAACTGCCTATTTCAACCCCTAAATTGACGCAACTTTCTGTCCACCGTGAAAGTCCCCTGACACTGAGGTCTGTTAACAGACAGAGGAGACCTAGAGAAGGCCACACAAAACCCTATTGACTACTTAAGCCCATTTTTAAAGATGTACATACACACATCTGATCTGGGGCATGAGATGTCATTTTTAAAAGGGACCAGGAAGAGGTGACCCTCTCTTCCTTTATGGGGAGCACATGGGAGACGGGAAGGGGAAAACAGTTTGAGAGAGATCTGTTGTGCATTCCCTTGAAGTGTGTCTATCATGCCCAGCAGTAAGGGGTGATGGTAAGAGAGGGACGATGGCATTCTCGCTAAGACTGCAACAGCAAAATAAAGGGCTGCTGTCAGCCACCTGACTGGGACCAGTTGTGAATTGGGTGTAATCTTTCTCCCTTCAGCACCACTGGCCCACGTTATTTTTCCAGTAGAATTTTCAAGTTCTTTGACTATTGGGGCACTTCTCATTACCAAATGAAAAACTAGGACACTTCACAATTTCACAAGACATCCACCTATGACTTAGAACCAGGAAGAAGATGGAAGAAAGGATGAAAGTATTTGGAAAAGCTAACCTTGATGTAATTAAGCTATTTCCTCTGGACTCTCTTTATAGCCAGGAGAGGCTCTTTCAGTTCATTGTGTGCTGCAGAGGTTTTCTTCACCTGTGACCTGTAAAGCAGCCATGGTAGGTTAGACTCACCGGGCTCAAAGCCCACCATTGTGGAAACCCTCTGTGTGTATGAACAGCTGACCAGACCTACCATTTACCTTGCTTGAAACATTACCGGAGCAACTATCACCAAAATGGACATAAACATAACATGCCCAGCTCTGAACTTGCATGGTGTGGGGTGACAGGGATGGGACAATGGGATGTATCTTCCTCCTAATAGTCTTGCCCAAGTATAGGACATGGCTGAACTGGCTGGCCGGCGGATACCCCTCTCCATGAGCCCTTACAAAGGACTCAGGTTGACTACACAGTCTGGCAGTAAGAAGGTACCAACTCTTAGTAGTCCCTACAGGCACACAGAAGCTTATGGGACCTGACCCTATGTTGTATGTTGACCCCTCTTTACTTTTTCTGCTGTTACGAGTACCACCACAGCTCCTCTGAAGGAACATTGGCATTCACGAGACCTTTCAACTGCCTCTTCATCTTAAATTCAGAAACCTGTAAAACTCCATCAATGCTTCTTCCTAGCAAAGGTGGTGCAAAATAAAGGCAATCAGAATGAAACATTTACAAATATAAGGCTGATCAACCTCATGAAATTTGCAATTGTCCTGTGACTCGCTATTCTGAGGCAAGGAGGAGAAGACAAGAAGCGTGCTGCACACTCGTTCTTTATGGTATGTGTGCGCACACAGTGTTCCTTTAGCCAAGTTATCCTTTAAAGATCATTTTTTGATGCATTATGCAAGTGATATATAGTAAATTTTTGATGTGTATTTCTGGCATTATACTTTTCTAAATAGATAACACTGCATGTGATAAAGAACAAAAGTTCAGAAGTGCTGGGGGGGGTGTGGAAATAGAAAAACTGTTAACTAGAGCAGGAGAAAATGAGGAAAAGCCTAATGAGAGTAAGAATACTGAGCAACACAAATACAGTCAATACAGGAGCAGCATCTGTAACCAACCAGATGAAAGGGTCTTACTCCTCTCCCTTTTAAATCAATGATCATCTCTCCAATTAACGTAAGTATTACTCCAGAGCAAAAAAGCATACAGTCTTTATAACACAGAGTGGGGTTATCCATGGGGACTTGAAGATAAGGAATCTTCAAGTAAAACCAAATTTTAGGTAAATTAGTGAGAAAGGCATTGTTTTTACACAGCTTTTTATTATACAAAAAAAGCCCAGAATCTGAAATTGCAGGAGAGATTTCACAGTTGTGACTGAGGCATGAAGTACCTCTAAAAGCAATAGGTCAGCAACTGAAAAGCAGCCAGGGGCCCAGCAATTTTAAAGGCAGAACGCACATTTTAGCTGAGTAATTAAGGAGCAATACCAGTCAACAAGCTAAAACCAATTAGCATTGCACCTGGACACCTGTGTTAGAAGAGTGTGGACCTCAGTTCCCTACCTGCCACGAGCACTCCGTCACTGAAGACAAATTCTCTTGTTTCTTGGAGCTTTGCACCCTCTTCCACGCCATTCCTCTTTCCCCCACCCCTTCTTTTAAGAAATGCTGCAACTTATTCCCCCCCCGCCCCAAGGAAAAGTTTTGGTCCTCACTTTATTTTACAAAATAATGGAAAAAGGTAACTCAAAATGGAGACAGCTTAAACACAGTCAAAATGTGATAGTTTAATTTCTTAATGGACTTGTCTGTTTTATGGGTTAACAAACTTCCCAACAACACTAAGGTTAAGATGCACACCCCTCCCCCCCTCTTTTTTTTCTTCCCCCTTTTTTGGGAAGTTAGAAGAAAATGTTTGATGATAGTCAAGAGGAGCAGCCAGGAAAAGAAAATCCCTGACTCTGGTCTCAGCCAAATTATAGACTTGCTTGAGGAAAACATATAAAAAGCAGAACATCTCTGATGTGACCTCAAATTTTTTCAGCACATGAAGTATTTTGCTCATGCGGCTTTTAACCCAGTAATGCGTGTTTTATGTAGAGTTTTAATTAAAATACTCCTTTATTCTGCATTTTGACTTCACAATTTCTTAAAAAAATATTTTGACTGATAAAAAGGCTTTTTAAAAAATACTAACTTATCTAATTGAAAATAAATTGAAGGACAAGTTTGCCTACTCTCTGAATGCTATTAGAGAAACTGGAGTCAATTCCCTGTGGAAGCATAATAATAGACTCTTGCTTTTTTAGATTCTCCAAGAAAATTAGCCTTATGGTTGGGCACATTTCCTCAGCAGTGGAAGATAATTCAAAGGAGCTTAAGAACAGTTAATGAAGATGAGCTAGTGTCTTCTTCTATATTCACGAAACTGTACAAATTTAATGACAGGGAGGCACTTATATTGCTACTGGAGCTTGAAGTGTCCACCCTAGCTGATGTATTTTTTTGTGGCTGACGTGCTAAGCTATTTTAGAGTATAGCCTGTATTCAAAAGTTAAGAAGAATTATGTTACTGGAGCCTTAAGTAAATTAAAGAACACACCATACTCCTAGCTTAAAATAATGTACCATCTAAATCTAATTAGTACTACTAGTAATTTTCAAAATTGAATTTGATTTTCAGTATGTACATGACCTATTTTTAAAATCCATTTAACATGAACACCACAAATAGAAAAGTATTTTTGTAGTCAGGTTCCCATTCCCATGCAGAACTGTGGAGATGAACTATCCAGAATTTGAAGACTGCAATACTGCTTATGTATCAACTAAAACTGCTTTAGAAATCATGATCTGTTAATGACAATTTTAAAGTATTTTTAACAGTGATTAGTTTTTTTTTTTCCCAAAAATGTATCTAACTGCTGTCATACTATGAGGTCATATTTTGATGGTCATTTTTGATATAAAGAGATGGCCTAAACAGCGGTAGTCTTTCTTTTCCCCCCCAAAAAAAACATTCTTTAGAGTATATGAATAAATCAAGCTTCACAAACCTCGCTCCAATTGTAGTTAGAGAACAGCGTTACCGTTCTTACAAATAGAACAGACACTTCAGTCAAGATTTATTCCTACCCAGACGGTGAATTCACCGTGTGAGTCAGCAGCTCCTCTACACAACACGGAATGCCACCACCCTGAGGAAACAGCGACTCGGCAAGAGAGCCCTAGCAAAAGGGATGCAGCCTCTCTTACTGTACCTATGGACTTGGATATTACAACCACTTTTAAAAGGTAAATTTTAAACATACAAGCTCAGAACAGGTCATCACAAGTTCCTTCCCAGACATCTTTTTGGTTCAGTACCAGCTCAGACGCAGCCACATCTGAAAGTTTCCTCTGGCAGCCGTTCCCTTTGATGGGCGAAGGTGGTGAGTACACACAGCCCTACCCAAGAGAAACTCGTACCTGAACACCGACCAGCACGAGAGGAGCCATCCCCAGAAGCTGATGACAGTTCTATGTTCAAACGGCCTGCAAAGACCGAGGCCCCGATGCCCAACACAGCTATGAACACCCTCACTCGTGACGTACTTTTAAGTCCGATGGTATAGGTTGCCAGTTATAGGGCCAATAAACAACATGTTTCTCCAACATAATACTTTCACTCTTCTGAGTCAAGAGCACTTGTGATTGAACCTGGCAGTTCCCTAAGACCAAAGCTGCTCAGTATTTATTTTACCTGAGAGGCAGCCAAGCCCTGACCTGAAGGCGGCCCAGAGGTACCTATGTTAGGTGGCTCCTAACAGCAGAGGTCGGTGAAACAAAGTCATAACCAGACCCAACTGCAGAAGCTGCGGCGAGGCTGTTTCAATCATGCTCTTAAGTAACTTAACAACTGAGCAAAATAGTGGAGAATGTCATAGAATCTCCACTTCTTAAAGTCTTTCAGTCAAAACTGTTATTTGAAACACAACACTAGGGCATGTAGTGACAGGACGAGGAGGAATGGCTATAAACTGGAAGAGGGCAGGTTTAGATTAAACATTAGGAAGAAGTTTTTCACTTTAAGGGTGGTAAGGCACTGGAACAGGTTGCCCAGAGAGGTTGTTCAGGCCCCATCCCTGGAGGTGTTCAAGGCCAGGCTGGACGAGGCCTTGGGCGACCTGGTCTAGTGGGAGGTGTCCCTGCCCATGGCAGGAGGGTTGGAACGCGATGATCTTCAAGGTCCTTTCCAACCTAAACTGTTCTATGATTCTGCAACACAGAGCTCCAGTATTAATTATAGACGCATGAGTCACTTCATTACTGGGCATGGTCTACAGCGAGCTGTTACTGCTGTGGAAAAGCAGCCTAGCATCACTGTGGATCACTCAGCCCTACAGCAATTGAGAGGATGGACCCAAAAGAACGCCCCAAACCTCTTATGTCACCGTGTAACTCCTGCCATACCCTCATTTTCAATACTACGCAGTATTTTGACTTCTTTTCCATTATAAAGAATACAGTAAAATAAGTAAAGGTCAGGAGGACTGATCAGGGCTATAGAGCAGTCCCACACAAAGAGAGATTACAGGTGAATTTTAACTTCTGGAAAAGAAACAGCACAGAATACACAGGCTTAGGTCTATAAGATAGTCACACACAAGATGGTAAGCAGGAAACAACTACACACCCTTATTCAGAAAACGCATTGAAAAGCGGCAAATGAAAGTGATCAGGCAGAAGCTATAAAAGAAACATACTTTCAAACACACATAGTGCCTCTGGCTCAGGAAGTGCTTAAGCAACAGTCTGCTAAAAACTGGGAATGCACGCGGTATTCCCACTGGCTGTCAGTACCGGCTCTGGGCTGGAGACGCTGCTGGAGTTCCGCTGCGCAGCCGTTCTGCTGAGCACACACATCCCTTAACACGCGCACATCGGACCTGCTGCTCCTGGTCTCACTGCTTTTAGCTACGTGAACCTGCTCAGAGCAGTAATGGTAAAAATACCAGCAATTTTTAGTAGGTTATTCTATTAAATATCTATTAGTATTTCTGGAAATGAAAAAAAAACCAACCACAAAACACCACTAAAATTGTAAATGCAGTTAAAACCCCAGCTCAAATCCTAATCTCACCCTCTGCCTTTTTTCACCATCAAAGAGCACAGTATTTTTTATCAGCTAGCACAAAATAGCACAAAAAATTGGAGAAGTTTAAGCTGGCATATGCTGATGTGCATGTCAGGGATGAAATGCTTTATTTTGTAATAAATGTTTTATGTTTTCACATTTATTGTTTTAATATATTTCCATTTATTAAATATGTAATTGACAAGCTTTTTAACTTGAACAGAGTATCTTAAAAGTTACGGGTTAATAAAATTTATGCTATTAAACCCATAACATAGTAAGGGGAGTATTACTCTAGATAAATTAAGTAAGTTTGTACAATTAAACCGTTACAAAGTACAGATCATTTTCAATAATGTTCTCAGAGAGCAATCAAAGAAGTGTAACAATTATCAGCGGTATTCTTTTTAGAAAGCATTCTTTCAAATAAAGTTTTCCTGGAATTAACACACACCGCCAAAATGCACAAATCATTTTGAAAGTGAGAAGTGTGTTGGACAAAAAAACACCACAGTTTAAACAACATATACCTCATGATGCCACTAAAGCATTTTTTAGCTGTGTGGTGTAACAAGATAGAAACCTTATTTTTTTTTTTCTCTGCAATATGAATTTATCTTCCATGCAAATGCTTTTGACTGAAAATGTTTTATTGCATGAAAGCTCGCAGAAATAAATTCTGTTAAATACAGAAAAAAATTTAAAAAAATGTGACATTTTTCTTAGAAAAATGTTGTGACAAGATTTAAGCAAAACTGATCTATTTCCTTAGAAATTGTTCTATTTTCTGTTATAAAACAGCTCAACTATATTTTCTATGCTTTATACAAGATGAAATATGATTTACACATGAAATGTGTAAGTTCTCATATGCCCAGCAATTGCATCATTTCACAGAGTATAAAAATGTAGTCTTATGGCACCAAAAATTGCATAATATACAACTATCACCTCTTTCCTACTGATCATGTCCACACTATTTCCTATTTCATGCTGAAAGAGTTTCAAAATTTTCCTTAGTTACTAATAACATTTACAGTCTTAACCAGATGCAATGAATGTTGAGCTAAGGTCAAATGACTCCAGGTAGAACAATTTTATATTACAAACCACTGCAGTACCTGCTATTTTTTTGGTAAGCTTTGCTTCCAATAAACTTCAGCACTTCAAGCCATGTAGTTCAAATAGTCTAAGAAGATTTGCAACACCTCGTATTTCGTTTCATTGGGTTTTTTTATATGCCGGGAAAGATGTTCCTTAAACACTTCCTTTGTAGGGCTAGAGTTGAAGTCTATGACTTTAAAAATCAAACTCACAGTTGAAAAAAAAAAAACAACAACAAACACCACCAAAAACAAAAACCCAAAAAACCCAAACCAAAAAACCAAACCAACTTTTTTTCCGTCTCTAAGATCACAAGTGTAACTAGCTCAGGATGTTACAATATTAAAAAACATTGTGAAAAGTAACAGAACAAGTTGACACACTTTCAAATGTGACACTTAAACCAGCAATATTGCTTTCCCAATTTTTAACTCTTGAAGAAAAAAAAAAAAAAAAGAAAAGAATCAACAGAAATGTTAACTGAACATTTTGGTCAAACTTGCTTTCATATTTGTGAAGTCGCAAGAATATATAGCTACAGAATGCCTGAAGTGTTCATGCTGATGTTTGAAAATTTTTGTAAAGCCTTCTCACGTAACATTGACATAGTAATCTGAAATTTTTACATTTATCACCCTAGCCTCAGTATCTGACTTCCAATTAACAAGCAAAGTTAAAACCCAATGTTTTTTAGACTATATAAAGTTATGATTACAAATACTTGAAACTAAGTAACAAAAACACTCATTTCACCGAGATCTTAACAGTTTTATTCACAAAATAAACAGCTTCATCTTTCCGAAGGAAGAAGTTAACAGAAAGACTCAATGAAATAGTAATAAAAAAAGTTGTACTGAAAATCTGAAAAAGTCTGATAAAATTTACAAATGCAAACTATCACTTTGTACAAAATCTTTTTTGAAGAAAGTTCAGTAATAGATTTTAAAATACAGTTTTAACAGCTCAGAAATGCACTTTTGTTTCAAACTCTGGTTAGGTATTATTTTCGTCTGTGTGGGGAGTTCTCCCTTCGTCTGTCCTCATTCTTTCTGGATTCTCTGTACTGGTCAGAGTAACGGTTGTACTTCTCTCGGTGTTTCTCTGAACCATTTCTGTATCGGTCTTCTTGTTCGTCCTCTCTTGGACTTGAATTATTATGGGCTCTCTCTCTGGATTTTGATCTTTCTCTTTTTCTACTGCGATGTCCATTATCTTTGCTCCAGTGTCTGTAATTTTCATCATCCGACAAAGAAACTCTTCTCTCCGCTTTCTTCGGTTTTGAATTACTGTGTTTATTTTCTAGATCCTGACTTCTTTCATGGTTCCTGTCCTTCCCGCTATGGTAACCATCTCTGCCATTGGACTCATCTCTGTGATGGTACTTTGATACGTCTTCTCTCCTGTGTGATTCTCTCAAATTTCGGTGATCTCTTTCTGATTTGCTCTCAGTATCACTTCTTTCTTCTTGCTGCCTCCTTCCCATTTTCTTTTCAAGTGACTTCCTCTTCCTTTCTTGTTTTTTCCTGGAAGCTTTATCAGATTCTCTATTTTTCTTTTGCATACGCTTTCTTTTGGCTTTAGGAACATCTGAAATTATAACAAATTATGGGAATAAAGTTGCATTTTAATTTATTATGCTTAACTTGTTAAACTGCATAGAAAGTTCGAGTTGCTTTTTGTCAGAACACTTTTGTGGGTATGTATCTGGATAAAGGTTTCAAAATAATGAGCTTTGATTTTATTGCTCCTCCCCAACTGAGGGTCTCATGGAATGGGGGAAAATTCACCCATTCTTTAATTAAACAGGTACTGATTATTTTTAAATGTCTGTCTGCATTACCAGCTTTTTAGTGTACATAAAGAGAAATTATCCATAAAAGTGTGAACTGACTATTAAGCCTCCGACTACTCTCCTTTTTTCCTTCGATATTTCTCAGTAACTCCACTGTCGTTGACACAAGCAGCCCATGTTAACAAAAAGCAAGGTCACAACACATCACTCTAAAACCTTAAGAGTATACAAATAAGAAATTACAAAATAGCTTTCTGCATTTCATCCCACTTACAATGCCTATACATGATGCAGCTCAAACCAATAAGAAGCTTCTTCCTCAAGTTACAAAAAACCCAACAAATCTGCACTTGAACGCAAAACGTTACTAAGCAGTTGTATCAGTGTCAGAGTAACTCACTAAATGGAATCTGACATAAGATCTGTAAGCCTGTTGATCCAAGAATTTTTTTGTTTCATATTTCAAAAGATCTGAAATTCTATGCACTGACAAAACTCCAACCACCTTGCTTCCACCCCTCCCCCCCAGTTAATTGCTTAAAAGGGAACAACTCAAATTTGTACAAATGTGGCTGCCACTGACGAGTATCCATCAGAAGGGCTTTTATCCCTAAGCTCTCTGCTGCAAGGGATGCCTGACTGTGGAGAACCTCTACCCATCATCATCCTGTTGTTGACTTTTTTTTTTGGAAGATCACCTTTCTCAGACCATACAGTCTCTTCAAATCATTTACTTTTCCAATTACCTCCTGGAAAAGCTTATCAGTCAACAGAGATTAAAAACAGCAGATGGGGAAAAATCTCCAACGCTACCCTATGAGGAAACAGAGGCAAGCTGAAATGGCATGAGATAGTGGTACTGCAACAACACAGCAATGGCCCTCTGGCTCATTCTCAGCAGAGCAGTGACAGCTTTGTCAACAATTTAAGATTAGAACTTGTTTATTTCTAAATACACAATAGTGCTCATCTCAGTGGAAAAGGCCTTACTCTTCCTGTTTGCTCTTTATAAGGAACCTCTAAGATTTCACTTGATGCTATTTATCAGTAAACACTAAAGTTACAGCCATTTAGAATAACCATAATTCACCTTATTGTATGAACTGTCGTATCATATCAGCTGTTTCTAACCATTTTTTGAAACTGACAGAGCCATAAATTGATTTAATAGTATATAAAATATCTGAGTTTCTACAGCAGGTAGCTAGTCTCATGTCTGAACTAAGGCTTCCTGGCATTCTGAAAAAATGTGATTATGGATCATTTCAGATGGATTTTAACACATTAAGGTTTAAACGGTATCTTCCCTATTATTTTACATCCACCAGAATGCAGAAAAAGACCTGAGAAAGTAAATACACAGGAATAAGCTGCTTGGATAACAGTAACATTTTGTCTTCTGCTGGTCCTGTTTTGGTTGGAATGACCTCTCCAGAGCAGTGCTGAGCTAACTGGTAAAGTTACACACATTAACTGTTAGTGAGACAGCAATCTCTAGTTTAGCTCTATGCTCAATTTCTAATTGGCAGTTTTTCTATTTTCTCTTACATATTGCACTGTTAAACCACTGAAATACTGCAGCACATTCCTCTGAAAAACATATTTCAACTCTACAGAGTTATTTTAAAGATTTAAAAAGCTGCAAAGACTTGAGTTCACCTAAGCCGAGTTCACCTAAGCCAAGTTTACCATTGAAAAATATAGTTATCTCCAATTAATGTTCTGACCACTGTATTTAAGTACTCAAGAACGAGACAAAAAAAAAAAAGTGAAACCAGGCTGCAAAGCTATCAAAAGGCAAGTTTTAATGACTGTGTTCCTGAATGGAGAAAAGAAAAGGAGTAAAAGGGAAGGCCCTAAACTTAGAAAAATAAAGCGTTCATACTAGCAGACTGCAGACTCAGTTGGTTTGTCACTAAGGACTTACCTCTCTGGTTCCTATCAAGCAGCTCAGCAGAGCTGCAGCTGTCTATGTAGGAGCCATCTGGCTCTTTGCTAAACTAACACCTCCTCTGACCCTGTTTAACTGTGCCCTCCTCTAGTGCTTTGTCGTCATTAATGCGATTAATGTGATGACACACAAATCAGACTTTGTACAGTAAGATTGCAATGGAGAACAAAAGTGCAGTTCCAGAGCACGAGCAGTTCACACTGCTTTTATTTTCTTAATCAACGTTTTCATTTCACAGGCACGTAATAAATCAAATTAACTTTGAATCAGCAAGCTTCTGTACTATAGAAAGTCATGCTGTGTTGTCATCTGCTCACATTATATACTGTGGGGAAGACTGCACACACTAACTCATACAAGCAGGTACTTTATAGATTAAGCAATGTTTATGACACTTCACATCAAATAGAAGGTTCTGCATCAGCAGGATGGTGTAAGATGCTAAACACTAATTACAATGCATAAAACTACAAAATACTAAGTTGTCAGCAAAAGATAATTCTTCCTTGGAGATTTCTCTACAGACAAGAATATTCACTATATCACCACACAAACTCTTCCTGAGGAAGAAGAATTGGAAATGGAAGCTCGAAGGAGAACAATTCAGCTAGAACTGAACAATGTCATTTCTGACCCATGAAAGGGCACATATTTACAGGAAGAGACACAAGCAGTATCAAGCTCACTGAATCAAGCTGAGCAAAAAAGAGCTGTAGACATTAGTCTCTACAGTTCACCAGTACACATCCCACAGACATATTAATAGGAAACAACTCTAATCCCTCTGTCCTACACTAAACTGAAGTGATAGTACTGTGCAACAGGTATCAACGGTGTAAATTAATCTACAAAAGATATTTAAGTCTCTAAACATGGAACTCAGTTTTTCTAAATTCTAAAATAAGTTTCGATGAACAATATTAAATATTTTAAAAGTTTAAAAAATTTATTAGTTTTTAAAGCAGAGGAACTAACACTGTTTAGAGCTATTTTTTCCTCAAAACAAGTATACATAGAAATAAACAGGTGTACAGAAATAAAAGAGAAGCAAATAGTTATAGTGTTTAAGTACCTGAGTCGCTGCTGTTGCCACTGCTAGATGAGGAGTCACTGCTGCTGGATGACTCTGAGCTACTACTGCTGCTGTCAGAATCAGAATCTGAGGAAGAGTCTGTCTCTGAAGATGAAGAGGAATCTGATGACTCAACATCTTGTTTCTGTGTCATTATCATCTTTGGTGCATTTTTAAGATGCTCCCGTAATTCATCCCTAATTAACAAAAAAATATATTTTTTTTCAATTTTATTTATTTTTGGCCAGGGGGAGAGGAAGGAAGGAAAGTAAATATAAAATCAGAAATTTGTTCCTCACGTTAGTCCTCCAAGGCCAATAGAAGTGAAGAAATTGATGGCAAAGCGAGTGTTTCTTGGGTTATCCCGAGGCAACAATCCCTCAAAGAAAGGCTGCAATGTTCTGATGAAAACAAACATCTAAATTAAACACCATGCCACCCTAGCACTAATTAGCATTGACATTAATAAACTGAAAAGAAACAGCAAAATTTTTCTCTTCGTGCATTTTTCAATACTTTCATTGTTTATGCCTGTGATGTATCTGATCAAAATGCTATTTAAAAACTTGCTCTTTTATGAAAGCATAAGCTTCTTCACACACAGAA
Source organism: Charadrius vociferus (assembly GCF_000708025.1). Lineage (NCBI taxonomy): Eukaryota > Metazoa > Chordata > Aves > Charadriiformes > Charadriidae > Charadrius > Charadrius vociferus. The sequence continues at coordinate 726,108 of NW_009648453.1, forward strand.
GAATTACATACATACTGTCACATTATGACAATAGAAAGCCTGGTTCTGTGAGGCCCTGAAGAGACTTGTGAAATTGCAGTAGCCTGTGACACCAAAGGATAATACTTGTTGACCAGAAGTTCACAGATCTAGGTACTTATACTGAAATCCCATCAAACGGGGTCCTAAGTATATTTTCAAGTTCACATATGCATCTACTAAATTCTTCATCATACACAGAAGAAATCCCAACTTACAGGAAATAGTTCAAGCAACTGAAAGGAACACTGCCAGAATGCAACGCGTTTAATCACACACAGGCTTAAAAGAATGTGTTATTTACACTATACTTAAGGATAAGCAACTAATCCTAGAAAAATTAAGAGAAAAGCACATAACTACCAATTCCAATTTTTGGCAGAAAAAGAAACCCCAGTAACATTTATTACAGGGCTACAGAGCTGACAATACATAAAAATAGACTCGTGCTTGGAAAATTCCTATACAAGCCAAACTATCATGGCGGGGGGGAAGTGGAAGATACATCTTACAAATAGCCATGCACATACTTGAACCCAAATTGATGGTAACATACTCAGCTTAATAGGACTCTCTCCAATGACAAAATCTATACATTAACTTCTTGTTGAAGTACTGCAGCTACAGAACTACAGTCTTAGTTGAACTTGAAAACAGAGTTCTTATCTATACTTTTTCAGATAAAGAAACTAATTAAGCTTACAGTTTTGAAAAGAAAATTTCAACTTACTCATCTTTTAATCTTGCATTTAGATTAGGAAGTCCCATGTATTCACTGAGTTCCTGAAAGAATATTTTGACAAAAATTCTACTGGAGGATGTGGTAGTTTCTTCACTCAATATTATACACTCAAGGACCTGAAAATATTTAGAAAAAGTTAGGAAAAAAACCTTTTAAGTTTAAATATACATTATTTTATTTATCTTAAAAACCCTTGCCCTCCTGAAATAACTAATAAAGACTGATTTTTTTTTAACTTAACTTACATAAACCCTGTAATTCTTAGTCAAGACTTTCTTCCTCAAAAATTCTTTTTACCACCCGAGAGCAGTTTCTGATCATATTTATACTAGTAATTCTTTAAAGATTTATTTTATCCAGGAAAGCTTCACAAGAGAAAATTAGGTGTGTGAACTTCTGGGAAGTTAAAGACTTGGGACTTAAGTTCTAAAGAGGTGAAAAATTTGGACTGACTTGTGTCTGCCCGAAGAATAACAGTTTGACAAAGCTGTGAAACAAGAATAAAACAGTAGGAAAAGTTGATATAATAATATAAAATTAAAAATGAAGAAATAAGTATATCAGAATGCAAGATTGCTCTTATTTATATGGCACTTAAATAATAAAATGGTAGTATTTTTAAGTTTCTTATAATTATATAAAGCTTTGAATTTAATACATTAAAGGTAATTGTAAAAGGTTTCTTTAGGCTTGTTGTTTAGAGACTGTTCTGCTATTTACATTGGTGATTAAAACTTTAAAATTTACTTTTTTTTTTATAATTTTGATCAACCAATTCCAGCTGAGCTCCACAACATAACAGCTTAAATCAGCTACTTAACAATGGGTGAGGGAGGATGACAATGCACAGGTGGCAGAAAGAGAAGATGGAGCAAGAGAATTGTTCAACAGTGTCTGAGGAGATACTTAAAATAATCCAGTCTGCTACAAATACAAGTAGTTCCAAATTGTAGAATAAATACTACAACTACTGTATCATATATTCTTTCTGAATATGGAATATTAATTATTGAAAACGAAATCTGTGACCATAGCCTTTTTTACTTACACTCCAGGGGATTGAATCAGTGTACAGTAGATGAGCAAACATCTTGGCAACATTCCTCAGTTTGTTCGTTTCCAAACGATGAATGGTATCATATTGTTCTTTGAAGATAGCTTCAAAGGATTCCATATATTCTTTCTTTAACATGCAGAAACGCTGAGACAAAATTGTACAATTTAAAAAACCAGATTAAATAAGATATTAAGACATGCAAATAACCTACATGTAAGTGACCTAATAGCACAAATATTTACTGCAAGATTTTCCTTTTAAATAACACCTGTAGGAAAAGAAAATACCTTTAAATGGATACATTTTATTGCTTTCAGCCCTTTGTCAGAACAAGAAACTGATCTGCATTGCAAATTAGTAATTATCAACTTTGAACTACAGCAAGTTATCCAGCAATTTTTTTACTTCTGTACATCCAGTATTTTCACCTGAAGTAACCCCATCAAATGTAACTTTTTTTTTTTTCATGAAATCATTGAAAGACTACTTAAAATTAGAGAGGCAGCAGGGAACACAGAGGTAAGACATTTTGGACATAAACGTTCCAAAGAACATAGAAATTACCACTTAAATTCTACTGAACACATAGATTTACATAGTTCAGGCTTTGTAACTGACTATGAGAAGTATTTCCTCAAATACTAGATAAAACATACAAATGGAAAAAACCACTCCCTTTCAGCATAACTTTCTTGAGATGACAATTATTTTATTTTTACTAGTCAGATCTATCAATATCATAGATAGGGAAAACTTAACTAAGAAATAACTGCAACTAAATTAGCAGTTAGTCACACAAACACAAAGAGATAGCTATTTACTGAAAAAACCCCACCCAAAACGTGACCTACAACCCCAGGACAGTAAGTATTCAGTCTTGTATTCTAAATAAAATCTACTAAAAAGCTTTGAATGAAGTGATAAAGGGCAGGAGTCTCCACAGTTAGTCTTCAGCACTGTAAAAGGATATTTTCTGGTAACTTATAATACTTTTAGCTTTTTAGTACCATTCCTTTGCCATTGATTTATTGTTCTACCATAATGAGAAAAGAGGGAGGCAAAAAAAGCAACAATATAAAGAGAAAATGAGTTCTCTCATTCTGCATTCACAGTGCTTATTACAATCAAAATGTTAATTCAATCAACTAATACAACCAATCAACTAATATAACCATTTTCAGAATGATAAAAAGACTATTAGTTTTATTTATCCATTAAAATTTAAGTTTGACACACAAAAAAATATAGTAAACCAATAAAATTATCTACCTTAAAGTGTAAAATCTGAAAACAGAACTCACCCCTGCCAGTAACCCAAAGAATTTCTCGTATGTTCTTTGCTGAGCACAGCAGTCAAGTATCATATTGCAGAGTTCTTTCTAGTTTAAGAAAAAAAATAATTCTAGGTAAATTCACTGTAACAGCAAAAAAACCATCATTACTAAGTATCAAAATATTCATAAAAGCCTTACGTAGATGTGAGCTCTTCAACAATAGTATTTACATACAAATTCATTGGCAACATCAGTAGGTTTCTGGATTTCTCATGTTTTAGAAATTCTGGGGCATGAATATGAACTTTTGCCATTCAAATTTTTTCTGCTGATTAAGCTAAAATTTATGAGTTAACACACTGTATACCTCACCAAAAAATGTCATAACTAATTTACAAATTGACTTTACCACAGTGCAAAAAAGGAGGTATAAGATAAAAAGGGAAGATTTTTGAGGGTTTTTTTTTGTGATTTTGGTTTTGTTTGTTGGTCAGTTTACTTTTTTGTTTGTTTGTTTTTTAAAAAACAGCACCAATCCTTGCATTTATAGAAAATGAAGATTCTTTGCAACTTCCAAAATGGCATATATACAAGCCATTTGAAAACTCAATTACAAAGTGCATCCTTAGCAGCATATTTCCAAATTTAGAAGTATCTGTAGATTTTGGTATGTACTATTATCTTTAATTATTCAGCTGTAATTTTCACTACAACCTCTGCTTACCATACACAAGTTGAACACAGTGTTTCACAGCAATTGTTTCACCAGAGTGGCCCGAGGGTGATGTTCAGAAAGACTGAAGACAGCCTTGAGAGGCTGCTCTGCCTAAACTTTCTATAACCAAGAGAATGCAAGGAATTTTTCTAAAGAAGCTGTTTTAAGCTCATGTTGTGAATCACCCTCGATAAGAACACGTCCCCCTCTAGACTAGGAGGGAGCAGAAGTAGTCCAGTTCCATTAGCCTCCCAAAACTTTTCTGCATTCTCTATCACCGAGAGCCTGCCTTCCATTTTTATCTGTCTCCATGGTGGACATGGACCTAAGCACCAGCCACGGCAATCCCACAGAAGATGCTCTCCTTCCATTGATACCAAGCGTCTAGAACAGTTAAACCCAGTCTTTTTGGAATACAGGTTGTCTGGCTCCCTTTCATTTTGTTCCCCAATACCATCACCCCAAGATCATTACCAAATCACCCTCTGGCAGCTACCACCTCCTATTCTTTCACACACACCAAACCAAGAACCAGAAGGAAACACGCCGGTGGATTCTGCTTTGTATGTCTCCTCTAGGACCAGACCCCTTCACTGGCAGAGAGCAGTGATCCGGGCAAGTAATCATACACAAGTTTAAAATTCCTCTGACCTAATATGTAGATTACAGATTGTACTACAGTTATGAAATGGTTTAGGGCACATTTTGAAACACGAAGACAAACAAAGCAAACATTTACAGAAGAGCCATGAAATACACAGCACTTAAACAGGACTGCAGTTTTCCCCATTAACTTTTTTTTATTATTATTTTCTCTTAAGACCAACTCCATAGCATAAACCAATTTATAACATCCCAAATAGGTTTTCAGCTGTCAAGTCATTTATCTCTCACAATTAGTTTAATTTCTCTTTAAACTAATAACACTCCCATTAAAATAAATTGAGTAATTTCAAGCATTTTGTCCTCTTTATATCTTATACCAGTTTACCGTAACACATACCAGATTTTATATTCTCCCACTTAAGCCATGCTTCCAAGCACATATTCCAAAAAGCAACATTTTTCGCATCACAAAAACTCAAACCAAATAAAACCCAAACCATGCTGAACAAGAAAAAAATATCCCCTCCAAATATCGAGGTAGTAACATATAAAACAACCTCACAGATGTGTTTAAAGGCATGCTTTTCAACACTGTCACACTGTGTTAGTGTGATGTATTAAAATGCATATTAACTTTTTGTATTATCCTGTTTTACAGTAATGATGCAGTTAATCAGTTTTTAAACAATAAAAAGGGTAAAGTGCTGATGCCACTGCTAATAAAGTCAGCAAGACTTGAAAAACAAATTACTTTTCTTCCTCATCTTAAATGCAATTACAACACTGGTATCCCCTGTGGTTTACAGTAATTAAATATTTTAACATTTTAATTAAATATTACAATGATTTCTAGGAGGGTATCTTGAATAATCCCACACATGAAAATAGATTTGCCCACAAAGACATTCTTGCTAGTGTTATCAAAACAACTCGAGGTTAGGTCTAGAGTAACTGCCTTCCAGATTAAAAATTAACAGACTTTAAAATGATTTAATTATTTTTTTGAGAGATGTGGCAAGTTCACACAGCAATTCTAGCTTCATTTATAGCTTTAAAGGTTAGTTAACTCATTTCTATGCTCCCAACGATAATACTTCTGGTGATGCTTAGAGGAGGAAGAGCCTGTGGTTTTTAGACCATCACTTGTTTTAAAGAATGCAGTGAATTTGTTCCCCAGTTTTACCGGCAATTTATATAGTATATTCTTTAACAGTTTTCATACAATGCTCAACAAGTGACTATTCAGCTTTGTTAAGAAAGTATGTCTAGCGATCCAATCATGAAGCTTTGAAAATATCTGACATCCCATACAGACGGTGAATCATCTTTTGTAAATATCTTAATCATTTATCATGGAAAAAAACGGCACTTCCCAAAACTGCTAAGACAGAAGGAGAAAGCTCCCTCCAAATACACTGCTTTTCTTCCAGTTCTCCCCAAACATTTCCTACTAGCTCTTACCCAGAGGATAATGGTTTAGACAGACTGTGGCTCAAGCTAACATGGCAAGTACCATGATACATTTAAAGATGCTGAAGGGTAAAGTAGGAAAAGACAGAAAAATGAGACTCGCTTTTTTCCCCCCCAGCTTTACCGTTTTAAAAAACAAGCACAACCTGCCCACTCTATATTCTCTCAGCTTCACACAAAGGCTATGTTCACTGCAAATAGAAGAGCTAAAGCAACTCAGCTTTCTCACTCCCTTCTGATCATGGGTTCCTTTTCACAGTTACTACATTTTTTTCCCTTTTTACTTCCCTTATTTTATGCTATTTATTTTCTTTAACATTTGCATTCAGCTAAGACTGCTATTTCAGAGCTGCCCCACAGGCTGCCTCCAAGAGGAGGTCTCACCCCCCTCCCCAGCTGGAAGCGATGCAATTTCCACCTCCCCTCCTTGCAGCCACACAGCTCTCCTCCATCCACTGCACACACAAGCTGGAGCAATCAGGAGACACCCCCCACCCTGTAAGCTAATGTACCTTCTTAAAATACAAAACTATCAATCCCAGCACTTGGTTTCTACAATCACACAAGGAGCCAAAGGAATTGATTTGCTGGAAGCAAACCTAGTAAAGGACACAGGTTGCTTTAAATCAACATGAAATCGGAATTATGTGAAATTAGTGCCTTGCATTTTATACATTTGCACTGCTTTTACAGATGTTACATTTTTTCCTTTTTCCTCTCAGCTACTGTGTTATTTTACTTTCGCTTACTCCCTTTAAGCTCTCTCTACTGCTGCATATTTTAATGTGCGTAACCATGACGTGCCCTATTTTTTCTAGAATCTCTCTTCTTTCTCCGCTTCATTCGTTGAATCACCACTCAGAGCCAAGGCTGGCAAAGCCACGGAAGGCGTTTCAGTAGCAGGTGGCCTCTTGGCAAACTACGTGCAGCTACTATAGTGTCTCCAGGTCTGTCCTGTGTTTGGTCAGCTAATGGTCTTTCTCAACTTTTATTGTCCCTTTATTTATCAATTTTTATCTCAGCTTGTTTTAAGTTTAAAGCAATGTAGGCTTAAAGCTGAATACGGTTATAAAAAGTCTTGCACAAATCAGACCTATAACATGTTACAGAGAAATCATTAACTGGATATAAGGACAGATATTTTTTAATCATGCTGCTACAAGTCTACTATACACACACGAGTATGGTGAAATAATACATAAAGCTCCACAGTATCTGCTTCTGTCCACCTGAAGGCTCCAAATGCAAAATTTAGTTGGAAGTGATGCCACTGAGCAATTCCATCTCCTTAGGTTAAATGCATACATACATGGTTGGAAGATCAAAGTGTAGTCAAGAATTCTAGCTAATGACTGTTAGTGCTAGCACACAAATATAGCATAATTCTGCATGCCTTCTATACCTTCATTTTGGAGACATCAACATATACCACAACATACACAGAAAGGGCAATGAGCTTCCCAATTACGTAATGAAACTGGCTATTTTTACCTCATTAGTATCTTTAATGTCATATATGCAATTATAGAAAACTTTTGCTTATGGGAAATAGTTTAACATAAATATCACCTGCCACACTGAAAACAGGCTGCATGCGCTTCATAAAAAACAGTTAAGCTTTAAGCATTCAAGATAGTTGAAAATTAGTCTTAGATTTTTAAAAAAAATTATTTTCTGCTAGAAAACATCAGTAAGAGCAGAAAAATTTAAACTCATTACAAGTTATGAGCATATACTAAAAATAATCTTATCTAATAGATATCATGTATTTAAAGAAGTACTTTTTAAAACATAAATTGTGTTTCTGGGACTTTATCCCATATAGTTATGGTTTAAAAGATCTCTTTTAATCCATTACTAATTATTTCAAGTGATATTTTGAAGAATCCATCTATATGTTTAGATGATTTCTCCTGTTAAAGCTCAGCCCCTTTGTATGATCCACAAGCTTATTAAGAGTAACCTCTATTTCATCCTTCGGGTCATTAAAGAAATCTCAGGTCAGCCAAAGCAGCTAGTTCATTCCCACCCACCGAACTATTTAGAAACTGTTTCCAATTTTAAGTAATCTACATTATTAACTTGAGAGAATGAAAGAGGGTAAACTGGCTCCACTAACTGGTGTTCCCAAATTTTAACTTAATATCCTGATTCCGCACCTATATGTGCATTTCCTCATGTTCTATAACTTCAGGGATTACACAGATGTCAATGGCACAAGTTAAAGCCACTGAAGAAGCAAGACACGGCCTATCAAAACTTTATATCCCAACTATACAGCGTACAGAAGCAGGCTTGTTGGGCTTTTTTTTTTTTGATGTAGTCTTCCGAGGCTCCTACATGTGTGAAAACAAAGTCCAAAATACTATGCAATTTGTAAAAACTTTGATCAGTGTAAAATGGCCAGACAGTAACGTAATAAAACAAGTATACAAATCAACACTTTGACTTGAAAAACATTGAAGTCAAATTTCTAGCAGGGCTCCTACATGTGTGAAAACAAAGTCCAAAATACTATGCAATTTGTAAAAACTTTGATCAGTGTAAAATGGCCAGACAGTAACGTAATAAAACAAGTATACAAATCAACACTTTGACTTGAAAAACATTGAAGTCAAATTTCTAGCAGGACTGTGGACCCACCTCAAACTCAAGGCTACTGATAACAGTTCTTTTCTTTCTTCAACACCTTTTGAAGACTGCTGAGGAACCGACCTCAGATTGCTTTTCAACTTGTGATCTACACATCACTGGCATCAAATATATTATTTCCACTGAATAAACACTCTGTAACTTGACAGACAGTCAAAAGTATTCCCAGAATCATACAGGTCCTAAAAAGACATCCAAGCAGTTTAAGAAACTATGCCCTGTAGGTAGGGATTAGTTACCGCACCTTGGATTAAGAAACAGCTGTAATCACACACCGTCCTTTTTAACATAAAGAAAGTCAGGCTGAGGGCCAACTTCTTTCAAAAGTTTTGAAATATCTTACAAACATTCAGCTACCAATGTTTTTAAAGAATTAAGAAGTGTTTACAATGATGTATTAATTCCATATTATATTTTATGTAATATATAATAAATCTGTATTTTAGTGTTATTTATCATACTAAACCACCTGGAAAATAATGCCTTGAGCCAGGCTGATACTCAGATGAGCAATTTAAGAATAATACCATTCTCAATTTGATGGAACTTGCAGATTTAAGGTAATGTATTTGAAAAGAGGTACAGTTAAATTTAATGAAAAAATCTGAACTAAATGCTATGATAGTGCAGGCTAAAATAGCATGTGGTTCAGAAAATTAGATGTATCCATGTCATTAGACTTATACTTCCAGACAATAACAACAGGGAAATAAAGGAAATTTATGCATTAACAGAACTCCAGTTAAACATACTTTTAACCTCAATGTCAGGTTAGTGCTACGTGCTTTTTTTTAAGTGACAAATTATGGAAATTCAGATTGATTCAGCATCTCAGGCCCACAAAAAGTCCTGCCTCAAAAGACAGGAAATCTGCTGGAGGATGATCATCTTTCACAGGCAGTAGCAAATCTGTGAACTAATCATAGTGCAGCTGCCAAACCAACCAGTTGCGATGCCCTACAGTAACAAAGGAAACCGATGAATCTAAAAAATCATCAACTTGATCAGAACATAATTATCAGCTTTAGACCATCCTACTCTATACCAGTTTCCTGGACTACCTTCTCACTGAATGTCAAGTCAAACTAAGTACTTCTGTTATCTTCAAGACTCTACACATAAATAGCACAAGAGAGACATTGACACCCCCACCCCTCCAACTAGGACTGCTTTGAGCAAGTGTGACACCATCCTGTAAAAATGAAAACGTGTCAAATGCATGCATAACTCTTTCAAGATGACTGTGCCTACAATAACTTTTCTCTTTTCAAGTAAAAAAAAATAAAATATCCTGTGACCCATTACTTTTGTCTGGGATAACTGCATTCAATAACAGATATTCTTATAGAAGAGGCTCTAATTTAATTCATCAGCATTCCAAGCATTGCTGTATACAAGTTTAGTTCTCATCACAACCAAAAAAAGGAACAAAAGCTGAAAAGCCAATCTGTTTTAGGAATATTTTCAAAGAGCAAGACTAATGTATATGGTTGGTTGTTTTTTTGGTTGGTCCCCCACCTTGAGGCAGACTGGGCAACAAGGTAAGACATTTCCCTTTCTGCTTTCAGGTTGAATAACACTAAGAACATTTTAAAATTAAATGTCTTTAGGCAGTAGCATCTTTCCAAAAAAAAAAAAAAAAAAAAAAAAGAAAATATCTATATTCCTCATATGTTTTTCTAAAGAAGGATCAATTCCCTAGGTAAGTAGTTGTCATTCCTGTCTACATTTGTATTACTGTGAGGATCCTCAAGTTTTTCTTTCAACTAAAACCATCAGAAACTGAAATATACTCCTCCAAGAACAGAGACAACAAATCTTTTAGGGGAAAGCATAAAGTAAAAAGCCTATTTCTGACATTTTAGCTGGGCTTGTTTGTTTGCTTGCTTTCCTCATAGTTCAGAAGCCAGAACAAACAGTAATAACATACTCCTCTAACTAGTTTTAATTTATTTAAGTTTTCTTCTTTAGTAATGCATGGGATTAATGCAGCTTTAACACAGCTAATAACAGTATTTTTTAAAAAAGAAATAGTGTGCTCTGCCAAGACTGAACATATGCCCAAAGCAGTAAGGTTTGTTTAGAACAACTTCTCAAAGGCTGTAGTACAGACTACAAAGCTTTTCAACTTTTGATCTGCAGGCTTCAGTTGGGTCTAAATAACATCAAGAAAAGCAAGCCACCTCCTATTAAATTTACTGTGAAAGGAAAAATTTCAACTATGTGAATTTCTTTCTTTGCTTTAAAAAAAGATAATCATAAACTAAACAGATGAGAATGAAATTCTGGGTATTTGACGTACATAAATACTACTGCCTAATGCAGAAGAGCAAAACTAAGAGACCAAAGTGAGTCAAATCAGCAACAACAAGAAGCAGCAATAAACCCCTTTGTTAAAGCTTAAGAATCCACATGGAAGAGTAGGAGGGAAGAAGAGGGTGCCAATGCACAGGAGATGCATTCATTGTCTTCCTATCCGAGTTACAGGAACAACATTCACAGATCTGAACTAAAGGAAGCAGAGGCATGCCAGGTCAGCAAGAGTCCGCTCGGAACCTACTCCCCTAGTGGGAATGGATGTCAGCACAAGGGATAGTAAAGAAGTAAAATTTAGAAGCTTTTCATACCTGCACAGAATTCAGGAAACAGGTCAGAAACAAAGGAGTGTGGGGGTGGGAAATCAGAAGCAGACAGACAGTGATACCATTTAATCTGCTGAGATTGTAAGAAACAAACATAGTAACAGGAGAAACAAGATTAAATTGAGCAGGGTTTTCCTAACATATTCAGGAAAAGTTCTCAGAACTGAGAAAAGTTACAAGAGGGTTTTGGGTGGGTTGGTTGGGTTTTTTTTTGTTTGTTTTTTTGGTTTTTTTTAGAAACACAGTGGTAGAACAAGAGAGGACCTAGAAAACATCATGCACCAGGGGATCCTGAAAAAATCTGTAATATGAAAGACACAGTGTGAAAAAGCATCAGGAAGAAAATTTATGACAAAAAAGTTTTGAAATGGCTTCTGGACATTTATATTGAACAGGCAATGTAAAAATCACAGAGGAGTAATGCTTTTGTTCATTTAAGGTAACTATGAGATGCCAAAATAGGATACAGACAGAAGAAACCTGAAAGGTTACCAAAAAAACCCCAGAGAAACAAGAAAGTGCATTGCTTGCATCTACCAGAGATTAATAAAACATGGAAGAAAATTTTAGAAAATTTAAATTCTAATGACTAAAGAAGAGTCCTTTGATGCAGAAGACAACATTGAACATGGAGTCATCTAAAAAAGGATTAAAAAGGTCAAGACACAGATCAAGTGTAATCAGAAGGACAGTTTAAAGACGAGGTCCAGGTACAAGAAGCAGATATATTTCCAGAATCCTGGAGCAAAAATAAATGAATGAGAAAAAGTCAAGGAAAAAAGAAAAACTGGAAAGCTGAAAACAAAACCCAAGTTTGTGGATCTGGAAAAGAAAACTGTGGAAAGAAAAGGTGTTTTCTAGAGAAAGAAAAAAAGAGGACACTGTAGTAGGCAAACTTTTCACCCAAAAAAAGGGGCGTGGGAAAAAATAAAAGATGAGGAGATGGAAATAAGGGAGTATTTTGAGGAAGAATATACAGCTGGAGACTAAAAGTTAACTGGATGTTTCTGTTTAACAGCTTCATTCACTTCTGGAAAAGCAGCATTTCGGTTCATGACAGAATGAAAAATGTGTTCATCTCAAGTCAGAACACATCAATTTTAGGCTAGTAAATAAAAAAAAAGACTGCTGACGTTCCCCTCAGCACCCAGTACTAAACTGTAATGCCAAAAAGCAGTATTACGTTGTTCTATTCCATAGATGATCCATTTGAACCTTAATCCTCTTTCTGCGAGTCAGAGCTGTGCGACAGATCCATTACTGGTATTAAGCAAACACTTGTGTCGACAGCAGTTAACATGGCACAATAATCTGATAATTCAACCACTGATAAAAACTGCTAAATATACTCCTGAACTCAGCTCTGCTAAACCACACCAAAAGTCTCTGTACGTAAAGGTTTTTGGAACAATTAACCTGCAAGAGAGTTAAGACCGCATTAGTCTCAAAACTGCTGTTCATGTCTGTCTTCAGGTTTTGAGTATTCTTATAAGTTTTTATATTGTATTTAATTGACAATTCACTACTCAAAACCTGTGGAAAACAGTCTTAACAGAATTTAAGAAAGCTGATTTTATTAATTAAAGCCTTCCAGAAGGAAAAAACAACTTTACTGTAAAATTAGACTTCATTTGAGCAAAAATTTTGCAATGAGCATTTTAAGTTTCACCTGATTTTTAAGGAATAGAAACTCCATTAAACAATCCTTCAGTCAAACACTCTAGTACCTGCTTCTCATGATAACTGCCATTCACAGTAGGTGTTGGCATAGAGAAACAGCTCTTACCTACAGCATCTTCACTGTAAGAAACAACCTGCTATGACATTATCACCTCTCCTACACTCAATCTAAATTGCAAGTTTCTTACAAGCATAAACGAACTTGGAAGATTCATCCAGAAGTTCAGCAAACATTTTAGGAATGCCTCAAGAGTGGTTAAAGCTCTGAACCATAAGGTGCAAAGACATTATAGATAAAGACGCATCATCCTGCAATACAGGTTGCTGAAGCTTTCAGTAAAAAAGACCAAAAAGAAAGTGCTTTATGGCTAAAAAAATAATCTTGTGGTTTGTTTTGATAATGAAGATAGTGGGAATCAATTCACTAAAGGCTTCAATCAGAAGACATCAACTTGAAAGATTAAAAAATTTTTTTTTTTCTTGTTTAGAAACTGGCAGTTAATTCAGCCAGAAATTCTTGATGAGTACATTCAGTTTTTCATCCACATGGACAGACCTGAGCCCCAAAAATCCTTGAATAATTTTATTGTCTGTATCTGGTGGTTATTTCTGCTCTCACACTGATCAGGAAACCTTTTTTCCTTTTTGTTCCCATAAACACTCCTTAGGAGCTGTAAGTCCATACAATGGGCCCTCATATTTGACTAAGGTGAGGTGAAAAGTAATGATGATTATTAGAGAAAAAAGAGAACAGCACAAAGAAGATGCCTTACGTGATAAAAAAAAAAAACGTAGTTTTGAACCTTGAATTGTAGTAATCCCTACAACTAGTAATGAATCAACAGGTTGATACTAATTTATTTTTCTCTTTAGATAGGTATATACTTGCACACAGACACTAAGTGCCAAAAATAACAACATTTATTTTAAAAGCATCTAATTCATAGCAATTACAGCTGAATCATAACTACATCACCGCAGATTCTTCTTTTTTTACTAGGGTGGCGTGCTAACCAAAATAAATTACCTAAGCACCACAAACTAGAGTAATTAAATACGTAAGTTCTTATTCATTGAAATGTAGTAGTTTTCCGAGAATGCTATAATTTTTTTTTTTAATATTAAAAACTGTGACACTTCGTGAACTTTACACATTTTGCAAAGCACAAAATGATAGGAAAGAATCTGTTGGAATGAGATGTTAACGGCACAGAGTAATATTGTCTAGAAACTTGACTAGACAGCTGGTGGAATATATTATTTTGTCTCCACCAAACATCTGTTCTCTGAAGAGATGTGAAATTCAGTGGAAACATTTCAGAGATTGTAGTGCTGCTGATCACAAAGCTACTGTACTTTAAATTAGCTAGCATTGTATTTAATTCATTCCCAACAGTTCCATATATATTCAATTTACCCATACTTTAAGTCTCAAAAATAGACATGGGAGCTGCTCTCAGAAGTTTTCTACAGAATTAGGAGTAACAATTTTTGTGTTTGCAGCGCAGCAGGAAAGAAACAAACAAACATGTTTTCACATTTATTTTTGCATATAGTAACATTAACGTACCTTTCATCTGTGATTGATGGGGGAAATAAAGTTCCTCAAAGCTAAGACAGAAATAAAGCCCTTCAAAGGATTATGTAATTTATATATAAAAAAATCATATTCAGTAAATTAGCACACCATAAAGTATATGAAAAGTAACACCTTGAATTCATCTATGTATGTCTGGCTATTTTTATTTGCAGCAAGCAAAGGATTCACAGAAAGCAACAGAAAATAACCTGGCAGCAAATATTAAGTCAAATCTCAAAGATAAAGTGGTGAAAGAAAATTTACTGGGTTTTTTATGCACTTAAGATTTTGACCAATGGGTTGGTTTTTGTTTTTTTCTTTCTCCTCCCATGATTTTTTTTCTGAGTAGATCTTGCCCATGGAATAGTTAGTAACTGACAGAGACTGCAATGGTATGAAATACCAACAGTTGAGTAGTTCTGTGAGCAGTTACCTAATAACTTGTGTAACACTGCTTGTATCTCCACTGTATGATCTAGCACATACATTCTAGATCGTTCTCTCAATTTTTTATAGCTGAATTGATTTACTGGAAAACAGGATTTCTTTTTCTTTCTTTAGAATTCTTCAGGTTATGCTTCACTGAGAATCATAATCCTATTCATGCTTACTATTGCATTTCATGTACAGAATTAAAAGAATTAGATAAGAAAATACACAACAATCATGTGAATTCTTAGTTTACTTCCCTGAAATTGCTTAGTAACAAAATAGAAAAACTGGAGAAATAACAGGCAAGCCAATTTCCAATTACTAGTTTAAATCAAGTTTTCAAAGAACACCTAACTGCAGCCCGGATCTACGCTTACTAGTTACTGTTATACTAATAAGGTTACTTCTACACAATTGTTTCAAAAAAACAGAATAGTGATAATTAAACCCACACAAAAATTAACAGCTCTCTCAAGTGCAAGTCCCATGATGATAGCTTACAGATGACTGAAAAGCTGTTTATGTAATTGGGCATTTACAGTCCACCAGGATCTAGTATAAGTACTAGCTGAAGGACAGTTTCCTTTGTATGAAAACATACAAATTGTACTGATCTTAAACACACCATCTGAAAACAAAACAGATTTTGTCTGATGATCTCCATGATTACACCAAAGCAATCATACTTACAAGTGCTTTATTTCAATACGCTATTATTCAAAGAGGACTGTGAAAGCAATAAAACGACACATTCTTCTAGCGCTACGCTAAATTTCAAGTCCCACTGATAAAGTCTACAGCTGCCTGCCAGTATCATCTTCAACTCCTTTCAGAGATAGAGCTCTGAGAAAGACTGCCATGGTACAGTACTTTTGCCATAGGTTAAGTGTTTCAACAGTCCAACGCACAAACCTTTTCAAACAGGCTATGAGCAAACATCTGAGCTGCCTGACAGAATGGAGAAATTGCCTAAGATATATTATCTTATGAACTATGTGTCAGTTTATTTGCTCTAAAGGTTGTAAGACGCACTTTAAGGAACAACACCTGTAAGGAATCTCTCTCATTCGTCTGCCTGCTAGGTCCCAGGAGAAGAGTAAGGATTTCAGATACTACTATAGTACTATTTCTTAATAATGCTAATAAAAAAAAGAGAGTAAGAAGCAAGGCTTACAGTTTGACTTTCGGGAAAGTCCATCTTCAGCAATTTGTGAGCACATTCTTCAAAGTCTAGGCTGCAATAACAGAAAAAATACTTCTCACTAGCTGTGCAATATATGCTGTGCTAAAAACATTTCAGGATTTCATTGATTGTTGGTGCTGAAACTTCAATTGTTTTGAAATAAAGTACCTCACTAAGATTCAGAAAGTTGTTGGCTGGGGGGGTTGTGTTGGTTTGGTTTTTTTTTTAATAAACATTTTGTATTTCATGAGTTTCTAACTGAAAATTAATCCAAAGTCATTACATTTGCAGACAGCTTGAAAACAAGATGACTTGGGTCATTATTATTATTACATCATCTTACAAAATTCAGCAAAACACAAACACATGAGCTCATTTTGCACATCCTGAAAAACACTGAAATGCAAGTGCTTTACATAAGCGCCAAAAAGAGTATATACCACACTCTCCTCTTCGCAATCCTGTTCTTACATATAGAAAGCCTTTAGCCACCAAGTAAGTATGTCCCTGCATCAAAGTATTAAGATGAATAAACATAACTACAGCAAGAAAGTATTGAACAGTAATTCTGAGAAATATAAGAGCCTTTCATACGTCTCAGTATGGTATAAATTCATATGTCTAATAATCAATACCACAACTGCAGTACCTCACTCCTCATGCAGGTTCAGACCTGCAGAACATTGTGGGCCATGCCCACTTTTAACAATGGAACGGAGTGGCACACAATGCATCAATCTCTCCTTTCACCCAGGCGACACAGGAGTTATACCACCATGTTTTGATTATTTGTGTCACGTACTGCAAGGGGTTTTCATTCTCAAGATGAATACAAATACAGTACACTTCAGGGTTGGCATCTGTGTACTTACTATCCAAACAATGGAGATGACAACAGGCCTCGAGAGTACCACACTGCAGTACTCCTTACTCCTCTGAAGTATTGCTACTTCAGGTGTGCCACATTTTTTTCAGAAAGTCTTAAGATACCTTATAACCTGAAAATTGCTGACTTTTGTAATCAAAATATTCTGAGTGAACAGCAAACCTCATAGAGAAGTCCCGGTGCACTACTCAAACATTTTGAAACAAACAGGATTTATCTTAGAATGAGAATTTGGGTGTCAAAACAGTCTGCTTTATACAGTTAGGTCGGGCTCCATAAAGAACGCTCCCCTGCCTTTTTTAATTGCACACTAAAAGAGAATTTAGAAAGAGAATTCTAGTTCACCTGTTTCAAAAGAAATACTCTTATAGGTGTGCAAATTATACTATATTTACCTTGACTGAATAGCAAGATAAATTGTACGACGGAAGGAGACCAGGTTAATTTCTGTTTTGTCATGGACAGTAACCTTTTGACCTGGGAAAGAAAAACATGTTTTTTTAAAGAGCAAACATATGTAATCTCTTAGAACAGCTCTATTTACTATTTGCTAAGTCTGCAGCACACTATATAATACTTTCTGTGGAAATATTTAGGACTATTTAGCAGGTTTATTATTTTTTTATTATTATTTTTTACAGAGAAGGAAAGAAAAAAATAATCAGTGTTTGCCTTATCTGTAACTAACAGTTAAATATTTAGAGATAGAGTTTTAAGAGGATAACTCCCCTTTCAAAGGCCTTTCACGTGACTTAGCCACTGCAACCTCTACATTTAACATTTCTTGCCTACATTATTAGCAAGCTATTTTCTGAAGAATTTAACTATACAATGCTTTAGGTAGCCACCCGGATTTTAACAGGAAATTCTTTGTTTCTGTTATATGTAGGATCTACGTTACAGCATTCTGCAAAGTTCTGTTTTGTCCTGGAGCAAGTGTAGAAGAATCGGTTCTGAACCACAACCATTCTGGGAATACCTTCACTCATAAGATATCCGCTGTTCCTTCACTCTTGTAATGTTTGGTAATAGCATAAGTGATGAAAAGTTATGTGAATTCTCATACTTTTCATCAGCCTGTAAGCTCTGCTCTTCTGTGAAATACTCCAGCAAACTGGTGAGGAAATCCATTCCTGGTATTCTACAAGAACAGGACTGTGCTGGCTTTTCAGTTACTCACACAGTCTACGCAAATGTTTCAGTTATGCTTATCCGTCATTTTTTTCCTGGGAATCAAATATATTCTTTGAAAACATGTAAACACTGACTGCTTCCAACAAAGATCAAGAAAGGGGGCTGAACTGAACTAAGAAGTGCGATATAGAGGATGTAAACACAGTTGTAAGAAAGCCCATTCTGAAAACAACTTAAAAATATAACAGAGCACTAGAAAGCATCCAGAAAGGTTGGCTTTGCTAGTTTTTAAAGGAACTGTTTTCACATTCCTTATTTTTTGTTTTATGTTTGTAGTGCTTTTCTTGCACAAAACAAATATGGTCAAGAACAATCAGGCGAAGCTGCTTTTCATTTTCTGCCTGTGCTGAATGCTTCCTTTTAGACCATTACTTTTATACTATTTGCTAGTAAACACTTAGATCTGAGCATAATTTAAGATGAAAACATCCTTTAACATTTGAACATTCTTTGTTTCGCAAAACGTGTAACAAGTTCAGCCTTCCCTTCCCCTTTCACCTACGGCAGATCAATCACTAGTAATGTTCCAGTCATACACTTACCGTCTTCATCTTCTTCTTCTTCATCTTCTTCATCTTCCTCACTACTTCCAGCCTCTTGATCTCCTTCAGATTCACTGTCACCTTCATCAAGAATTTCTGAAAGAGCAGTATCCCAGATTAAAGGACTACAGAACACAGTAATTTCATTAACAAAAAAACTTGATCCAACACCTAAGAGTGAAAGGGTCTCTCAGGTGGACAATGTGTAAGAGCCAAAAAAATAGGTATGTCATAACCAAATGAAAACATAGCTGGAGAAACAACACCAAAGAAAGTAGCAGGAATACATTGGAAAGGTCTGTGATGAACTGAAAGACACTTATCTGGGACACAAATATCACCCACTGTTAAATTATAAAGGTTGGTAACAATAGTTGGATAATTAAATGCCCCTTGTGTAAATATATAAATATTATATATAAAATTTGTATACACACACAACCCCTACCTTTCTTCAGCATCTTGTATTTCTCTTCATTTTCCATAAAGTTCGGATCCATCTTGAAAACATCTTTAGAATAAAAGAGAATCTTTATTTAAAAATACAAAATGAAATAAAAAATGAGTATTTAGTCTTAAATTTGTTTTCATGGGGAAGGTAGTCATAGAATTATCTTCTAACTTACTAAGAACATCCTCTGGGTTGTAGTCATCTTCTAATGGCAACATATGAGTAAACTGATCCTCCTCTTCCACTAGATCTAATCCCTCTGGAATGATTGGATGATCCTTGAAGCCATCCTTCCGTACAGCAAACATGACTTCTATCATATACTGAACACGCATATCAATTTTAGATTCATGCAGAATGTGTCGCAGACGGTCAAAGATTGCTTTGGAAAAAGGCAGAAATATAAATATGAAAAAGACTTACTAATACAAACATCAAAAAGACAAATGTTCTGGCAAATTATACTTACCATTAATACCTCTAGGAGAAACTTCTGTTAATTTGAGGCCACTCTCTTTAATAAATCCAATTGCTACTTCAATACTGTCATCAGTAGGCCTTTCAAGAAGCAAAGTGAGCATCTCCAAACATAAAACCTCATGAGCCTATGGAAAGAATATTGGTAAAGGATTAGAATGCACAATGTTACACTTTTATTACAGTTACTTGATGGAGCAGTCCAGCCTTTGCGGATACTACAACACACTTGTTTGGTCACACACACAAGGCAACTGTAGTGGGACAAAGCTAATTAAGAGGAACTCAACATTTCAAATACAATTTTACCACCTGTATTTACACCAACTTTGTAGTGAGTGTGACTATGCTAGTGAGATGAACAAGTAAGCAATGAAAAACATTTTGCTGTTAAGAAAAAAATATAGACTGCATTTCTGAGAAGCAAATAAAACAGCACATGCATTACAGGAAGTTCTAAGCACATTGTGTCTATAATGAAATCAGGTTTTCCAAGATCAGGCATACAACCAAATGGCACATCTCAGACTAGTCTCCTCTTTACCAAAATGCTATATGTTCCCAATGTATTCCTGAAACACTGCTTCTTGACACTATTTAAATTGGAGTATCCTGATTTCTAATACATAAAAAAGTGGCATAGGGCTGGACACAAATTTGATTTAGATGCAACTCAGTAATTCTGCTATGCAGATGTTTTACATCAGATGACAGTGTTGTAAGAAAACTCAGTTTAAGATCTGTGGGACAGAGCCTCAGATGAAGCTTGCTTTGCATCAAGATTTGTCTGAATACTAGCCCAAATATATTTACAAAGTCTCTGGAAGCTCTGGAGTATAAGTGCAATGGCAAGTGATGATAACTGCATAGGAAATTACCAATCTCTTTTCTAGAAAGGTCCTAGCAACTCAGAGCAGGAATTAAAAGGAAACCTGAACTCAGATTTTCAGTAACCATAAGAACAGGGAGAGCACCTTCACTTAGGCTACTGCTGTCTTGAAACTACAGGAAAAGCCATATATGGTTTGGATTAAGTAGAAACAGGAAGTAACATACCACATTCTGATTCATCAAATGTGCAACAAACTTTGAAGATGTTAGACAGAGTTGCTGCAAAAGAAATAAAACAGAAAATTTTAACACATCTTATATGGAAGAAAAAAATTTACTTACTAATATTTGTGCACCTCACAATCAAATTAAGTCACAAAACTATTTCAGGATACTGATATGATAGCTGTTCACAATTAGGGCTGTACACACTAATAAAAAAAAAAAAAGACTATCACAGTACCAACACAGAACAAGTTGTCAAGCTTTCATGATATTCTACTACTACTAAGGGTACTATTGACAGGTTCCAACCCCAAGGTCTTGGTTGTGTTCCTTTGAAATACGTAACTTGAACACGCTGGATACAAGGTTAACATAGGAGAATTACAAGTTCCAGCATGTTGCTTCTTCACATTTTACATACCTTATCATTTCTGCGATATCCTTTGCGAAAGTTGAGTATCAACCTCTTGAGAATCAATTCACCAATATTTGGAAACTTTGAATTGATAATTGCCACAAGGGCTGCATAAACGTGGGTAAAAATTGGAGAGGCACTCTGAGCTTGCAGAATGGATCTAGACAGCAATCCCCTGTAAAAATACGTAAGTTTAGGATTTTTCTGGTAATAGAACGCAATGTTTTTATTCAGTACACATCACATAAAATAGTATTGTACAGTTGGAATAGTTGGAAGATACCAGATGGTCACTTTCAAACTGTTGTTTATCATGTCATAAATGGAGCTTTGCAAAAGAAGTTGCCCAAATTTGTCTGAGTCGAGAAATTCTTAAACTGATACCTTCTCTTTCATTAAATACTGTTCGTATTAGAATTACATTTGAAAGTAAGCATGCAAAAAGCCTTCATCTTGTATCCTGCAATTATGCCTTTTTAACTCCAACACAGGCTCTTCTTAGCTTTGCAATTTGTACAATTGTGCTGTTTCTTTTCCTCAGTTGAAAAAACAAAGTCCTGTTTGTGACTGACAAAATATCTGCTCTGCAACTATTGATGAAAAACACAGAACTGTGTTCCAGTATGATAACTTAAAACAAGCAAAACAAACTTTTAAGAAATAGAAGTTATATTTCCATAAAAGGTCCCTGAACAATAAAGATCTACGTACGAGTAACAAAACTGAATGTTCAGTAAAACCAGAATGGGCAAAGAAACGCTGAAATGCTTTTCTCAAATGAAATGGCATATTTTCAAATAATTGTTTTAGAACTGACAACTGATTACAAAAGACTACTACTTAGAGCCCAAATGAATGTAAATACAGGGCTAGATACTAGTTCTTTTATTGTACTACAGGTGTGTCTCACCTTTATATTAAGACTGAAGTCTGGCAAGACTCTGGGACTTTTTTCCCTCCCCTCTCAGCTTTGCTTTTTCTAATGCTTTAGCACATAGAATTTGACTGTTGCTGTATTACCCCATTACAAATGGGGAAAGGAGGGGAATCCCTACAGTTGGGAATCTTCAAAGTGCACACTGGTACCCAACTCTATCTTCTCTGCTGTGCATTAAAATCTTCCAAAAAAACCTCCTACATGGTACCAAATACAAACTGCATAAGGACCTTATTCCTATATAAAAACCTTATTCCTACTTACTTTGGAGTTGTCAAATGGAATAGAACTCATTTCATACTAGTGCACAGAAACAGAATATTTCACTTTGAAACTATTAGTTACTTCTTGCTTACAAACTGAAACTGGTCTGGTTTAGATCCAATTTACTCTCTAGTTAGAAAACTTAGAAAAGCACTTTACAGCTACGTAAAACTTCATGTCGTTACTTTTGTACGCATGTTCGTGGAAATCTGGAAGTCAAAATTAACTGTAAGGAGAAGAAAATAGTGTAATTTTCTATCTACCTTATTTTGAAATTTATAAGCTTAAGCCACACACAAAAATTTCAAGACAAGTTTATCCTAAAAACATTCAATAAGCTCATTTTAAACTAAAATACTACTGCTTGTATGAAAATTATGTTTCAGGGACATGAAATGCAGGCAAGTAAAACACAGTTCAACAACAGACTGTTCAAGACTTCGTGGGGTTTTTTTGTGGGTTTTTTTTTTTTTTTGACAGAAATCAGATTTGGGGACTACTTGCTCACTTTCTAGATTTTACTTAATTCTCTTCCGTTATTTTTATGCTATTTGCAGCATTCTGATCTTCCCATCAGGCATGACATACATGACAGTAACACATTCCTTAGCTACAACCTCCTCAAATTAGAGTGATTAAATTGTGACAGAAAAAGTGTTCCTATCTGTTCGAAATGCAACAGAATTATTTCTGGATATTTTCTTCAGAAGGCTTTTTTGGTGGTAGTGGTTTGGTTTTGTTTGTTTAAATGGTAGTCAATTTAAGAAACCCAACTCTTTAGACTAGCATATTTAACCTCTATTGACATCTAAATTTAAGCAAGGAAAGTCATCACACAGTACTTGTACAGTCACCATGACCTAGTACTGAGCTCAACTACCAAAATAATAACTTGTCTACATTAAAAAAATAAAGAACCCAGCCAGATAACTGTAATAAAATTTGTTTTACTAAATACTGGCTACTTATATTACTTGTTCCACAGAAAAATAATCCCAGAATACAGAACCGAATAGACAGAGACACCTGTAAGTCACTCAAGTAAAATGCGTAGGCAAAACCTTTAAGAAAAGGAAACATATAGCATCTGTTGCACTCTTATTCCTCCAAGGATACAACCCCTCCCCCACTCCAAGCAGAGGACTACTCTGCATAGTGCTATATAGCCTAAGGCTAATTTTAAAATCTGACTAGCATCCATACACTACACGTAGTGATGTACACATGAACAGTATGCGTATTAGCAGTAAAGCAAAAGAACCATTTTAAAATACTAAGACTTACCTTCCTCGAACAATGTTTTCCTGAAGGAGCTCATGAATGATATTTTCTATGTTAGAAACATTCACTTTATTGACCAGGCCATTGATTGACTTCTTCAAGGCTTCCCAACTCATCCTCTGATATGCCAAGCTATTACAAAGGTATCACAAATTATTCATGCATAAATTCAAGGTAGCACCAAGTGAATTTTCACAAATATATATGTGAAAACATGAATGTCAGAAAGTAAAAAAGGTAAGAAAATATTCACTGCATAAATATGAGGACTAGCTCACAATTACAGATTTAACTATTAGGAAATTGCTGAACCAACATGATATACCAAAATGTAATTCTCCGCAGATAGGGTATAACTCAGTATGTTCAATTTTCTAAGATATCCCAAAAAAATCTCTGGTCATGCTCTGTATCCCACTTTTCCATTTACACTTTGCAGCAGAAGCAGGTACAGTCATAATCCGATTCTCTTACCTTTCTTCTGACAAAAATATACTTTCAAAAGAATGATCACAGCCCTCAAAAGATACTCCATTTTCACCAACATTCACTGAAACTCTTTACTGCTTTGCTTTTCAGTAGAATTCTAATACATTACTTTCAACTCACCTATTTTTATCAGTGATTTGCTCTTGCATCATCCTGAGCTTGGCAGGTGGAATATACGCACCACCTGTGCGAGTAAGGATTGGATCCACTTCTTCTTTCTTCTTCTTTGAAGTGGCCTCATCTTGAGCAAGTGAGCTCTGGACTGCCGACCTCTCTGGGCTCCTACGATCAGGTGATGAGTATCTTCTCTGCTTCCTTCTATCAGATTCTCTCTCCTCCCATTTCTCATAGTGTCTCTCTCTCCCCCTTTCCATCCTTCTAAAAACAAAACAAAACCGCACCCAAGGGTTCGTGAAAAGTTTTCACATTTTATTCTTTGAAAAGAGTATTTTATTACTGATTAAGACAGGACTTAATTCTCACCTTCCTTCGGAACTTCTGTCATCGTAGTATTCCCTTCTTGAATATTCCTGGTCATATTTGCTGTCATCAGAGTACCTTCTCTTTCTGGGAGACGGAGACCTGTCATAGTCTATATCCCTATTTGCAACCCAAGACACAAAATTCTTAGTAATAGGCTCAGAAAAGCAATGCTATTAATAACTACTTACAACACAACTGTCCCAATTCTGCAACCTGAGTTTCAATATATGTATCATTCAAAGAGAAGATGCCCCTTTTATAGTGATTTGTTGTCAGCAAAAAAAATAATCAAAAGTCAAGAGAAGCACTGTAAACGGAAGCTTGTCCTAGGACTTAAAATAAAACGCTAATTGGTTATAACATCAAATACCAAAGATAAATTCAGCATCATGCATTCCTTGGGAAACATGCATTCGTTTCACCTAGCTTTGCTGTGTAGCATAAAACAGAATTGACACTATCAGAAAAAAAATGATACTGTGTTTAGCACAAGAGGTTTCATTCCAATAATAAGGCAAAAAAAAAAAATAGTAAACTGGTAACAGTTCATCTCATGCCTTGGTAGATTGCACTTCAAGTTGTATTTCTCCACCTCCTGCTGGCACCAACAGTCTTGCTTTAAAGTGACAATTGTGGTATCAGCAACATGCAAGTCTAACCAAAAAGCTGGTATCTAATTTCCATTTTCAAGTCTCGTGACAACTTAACTGAATGCTGAGAATTTTTTTAAAGATTTAATCTGTTTAATTACTGGTATACTGACATCTTATTAAATATACACTTATTTTTCACTGCTCAGTTATGGTAATATATAAAACCAAACAGAACCTTATTTTATTTTTTTAACTTAAGTCACTACGTGAGGTATATACACAAAATTGTAGAATAAAAAAAAATAATCAGTCATTCTACCTGTCCTCTGGAGACAAACTTCTCTGGCGTGAACTGTAGTTTTCCTTCCTTTCGTAACTGGAACCATGCTTTAAGAAAACAGAAAGAAAAAAAATCACACTCCAACAATATATGTTGATTACTGTGAGCACCCATATCTTGAGACCAAAGCATTCCATATCTTTGGATACCTACCCCTTCAAATAAGCTAATAGCAGTCAGTCATGACAAGAAGAGATAGTTCTAAATAACAATTAGATAGGCAGCTTGACTCCCTGCTGAAGGATGCTGCAGATGCCAAATGCTTACATGAGTTCAAGAGACTGGACAAACACTGAAGAAAAATTCACATGGGTTACCAAAGAAATCAACTGGCTCACAAAGCTGCAAATAGACGGAGACTGGGAAAGTATGTGGGCGAGTGCTTTTATGGTTGCCCTGTTCCTAAACTTTTCAAGCCATCTGCTATCGATTACTGCTGGAGCCTAGAATAGACGGACCTTCGGTCTGCTTTTCCTGCTTCCTTCTCCCATATATATGCCTTTTTACACTTTGTTGCATCACATGCAATACCGTTAACAGAATTCTAACGCTTCTTGTTTGAAGAGTCTTTCCTCTCTCCTAAAGATCCCCTTTATTGCGTAATTTCTGAACTATGACATATAGAATTATGGAGTCATACACAAAACTTGGAGTATGACAGCATCTACAACGTGCATAGGAAGACATTGACCTCATCAAGATGTTTCAAAACTACTTTGGTACAGCTAAGCAGCAGCTTTTATGACCTCTATACTTTCATTGTAAGGGTCCTCTCTTCCCTTAAAATTTTATGATTTTTCAAAACTACAATCTCATGTTATCAGCCATTCATTAGCTATGAAATAGGTAATGCTTCACCTTGATGAAGAAACTCAACACAAGGACTTGCTTACACATCTTGGTGGAACTTTTTGCAGAAATATTCATCTCATTTGTTGAAGTGGCATTCTATCCATTAACATGCTGACACACTGGGTTTTGCCCCACCAAAGAACCAATTAAAACTGTTGGGTAGTAGAATACAACAGCACCTCCTTCATAAGCAGACCCCAGACAGTTATACCCAATGATCTCCAAAAACTTAATTGGAAAGAAAATGGCAAGTGCATTGTTTACAATGAGCTGCGCAAGTAAAATCAACACTGACTGAGGCTTCCTAAAGAAATAATAGCAACACAGTAATTACGAGCATCATCCTATCAATGGGCTGATGAGGCTGACTTGCTATCACTCAAACTGGTGTGTACACATGTAAATATACGTATATTTTTGACATCACTGTAACATCCTAGAATGTAGCCTTCTCTGGGGTATATTTCTAACAGTGTGTTAAAATTGTTCCCAGTATCATCTTGCCTGAACCAAGACAATGGTACAAAACAAGTGCATCCCATCACTTACTGGGAGTATGTACCCCTACAAAAGAATATCCATCTGACAATTTAATTCCAGAGTAACTTTATCTCTGATGGTAAAGCTAGTGCAGGAAACTCCCATGTTTTCACCATAGTTTTCTTCCCCTTTCAATACTCATTTGTGGGACTATATCATATAGCAGATCACTGAAATCATTCAAGGTTAAAAAAAGTCCTTAAGCTGTTGGGTTTTTTTTTTTTCCCCTAAAATATAATGCAAATCCTAAGCTTCCAAGAAACTGGTAATAAAAATCCTTGAAAAACACAGAACAGTTACTGTATTTGAATAACATTTAGCACACCGGAAGAGGTGCGTCTTTTTAGGATGATCCATTCTCATCAGTTCTACAACCCCTACCTTTGCCCAAGCAGACTCAAAAAGACAAGTGGTCACAGAAATAAAACAATGTTACAGATGCCTCTGTATTTGGCAGTTCTCATGCCTCCTTGCAGAAAGAGTTATGTTTTTGCTGGAGAACTTGTCATCCTCAGCTCTTCGTGACCAAGCTTTCTGCCACAAGTTAGTTTTCCTCCTTGTCCATTTTGATCAAAATTATTAACGGAGGGTGTCCAAACGGTGTGCTTTCACTAACTGGCTTATTTCAACAGATAAGGGAGCACTACCACAACCACCATTTTGGGTGAGGAGATACCAAGCCTCCAGGATCCCTATTAAACACCACTTCAGTCAGAAAAGTTGCAGCCAAAGAGTGAACAAGCCTATGGAGGGCTGAACTCTAGAAACCAGGCAGAGAAATACTATACATTTGAGACAGCATATTAGAAGAGTATTGCTCTGCTAACCGGTCCAAATTTAGTGTACTTTACAAACATGGGATTTCTAAACCATCATTTTTGGAGAGTAATTTTAAACCAAATTTCTTCTTCTTGCATTCCTAAAAATCATTCCCATCCGTTCAGAAACCTACCACAAAGCTTTTAAAAAGGAAAGCTTTAACTTTCACAGTAAGAAATATAGTTGCCACATTAACTGCTACTTACTGCCTCTTTATCTTTTCATTTCAGCATCGCTGTCGTAACATAGTTTTTCAACACCTCTTTTCTCCGTTCCTCCACATGCTTATGTTCATTGTTGGACCACCATTCATTCAGCCACTTTTCACCAATTACTTTATGATTACACACTAGTAACATTCAGAACTGCCGTTGTTAGGACAACAGCAACTCACTGTCTTCAGAGTAGTATTTCTCTTGTAAACAGCTGCTGTCAGTTATGGATACTGTTTGTTCCACATTCAGGGAGTTTTATTTAACAGAATGTCAACTGCAAACTTAATCACCAGTAATACGGGAATAAACAAACCCCACAATTTAGGTTCAAGAAGACTTACATTTACTTGCGTCACCCTGCTCTTCATTTTGACTTCCTATTTTTTACCAAGTTCTGAATGTGCAGCAATGGGACAATCCAAGGTGGAGTTCAGCATATGAAAAGCATCTCATCTATAACACACAGAAGACAATCAAACACTTTCTACTGCTCACGGCGCAGGAACCTACGCTTTTAATTCGTTCTTTAAAGCTATACTGCCGTAATTTCTTAAAACAAAACACACACCCCTCCCCCCTAAAACCTCGTCAGATGTTTTAAGGTTACACAGCACCT
>NW_009648453.1:755133-795752 GCF_000708025.1 Charadrius vociferus
GCGGGCCGGGTCCGGCCGCGGCGCTGCTGAAGAGCTGCGAAGTGGGTGCGGGGCGGCCGCGTTCGTCCGCCTCGTCCGCCCTCTTCCCTTTCAACCTGTTATTTAGAATAAAAATGAGTGGTTTTGTAGGGGAATAAAACTCACACGGGTAAATAAGCCGATGGAGTGACTCCTGAGGGAGTGGCTGTGTAGCAGGCCTGTTGCTCCGTTCAGTCCGGCCCGCAGTCCTCTAGTGCCGGCTCCCTCTCGGGCCAAGGCGTCTCCGCCAAACCAATTCCACTGCTACCGGCCGTACAAGGTTCCTGTCAGAAACAGAGGTAACAGCAAACAAGCGCTCAGCTCGCTTCCTCTAAGGAAGAGAAGTTGTCTTCCCAGCATGTCTGTAAAATGTAGTGAGTTTACTGAGTGGATTTAGTACACCTGCCCCTTGAATAACACCTGTAGCACACGCTTCCGTCACTTATACATGCGCTGCTGGTTAAACATCACTTGAAATACATCCAGGGCATCCATAATATATTACACCCTGTCAAGAGTTACGATGCTGTTAGGATACCTACTTATTAGCGAGGGGGTTTTTGCCCTCTAAAAGTTTGAAGTATGTACCAGTGGTTCATGCTAACAGAAAGCCTGAGGCTTATTATAGGCACAAATTTGTTTGGATAGTGCAAAGTGAGTAAATGCATAGGGAGGTGAAAAAAAAAATGAAAGTGCTATGTAAGGTCTTAAAATGCTTACGGTTCATTTTCAGCTCTTGCGAGATAACGAAAATAAACTCCAGGGGACACAGCAGATCAGGGTCAGCAAGGCATTAATTCAGCCAAGAGCCAGATGGTTTCTGCAGGGACATCTGTAACTGAGCTGCGCGGCATCACTGCTGTGCTGCAGACCGCCAGCGTCCACGAGCAAGTCCCTGTGTGTGCATATGTCGTGGGACACAGTATTTGCTGAGGGGAAGAAGGTGGCAACGAGGTGGGAGCAATGCTGGAAAAATGCTGCTCACAATTTCCCCTTTCAAACAGAAGGGAAAAATGTATGAAGAGCAGAGTTATTCTGATGAGCCGTAGTGTACATTGGCCTTACGCTGACTCACAGCCAAAAATATAGTGTTATCTGCTAATGCATTCCCTGTGTTCCTTCCACAGCTGAAATTTGGTCAACTATAATATTCATAGGCCAATCCACAAGATTGTTTCCTGGGAGTGGCAGGTATTTGCCTGCAGCATCCCTGCAAGGACTAGGGGGGTGAAAGCGTGTCATTTTACTTGTCTTATTCCTGTTCCCCCATGCCAGACCACGACAGTATGGGGAAACAGTATGCATGGGGAAAGAAAGTAGAGATGCATTATTTCCTGAAACAATAGGAAAACGTTATTGAAACATTGCAGAAAAACAGCTAGTTCAATATACCACAAAGTATGGAATAAACAGTGAAATCAAAGTGGTGAACTAAAGAAAGCAAAATGAAGATGTTTCATTAAATTTATGGCTCAAAGTTCTTTAAGAAAACTCATGTGAAGTATAAGTCCGTTTCAGTGCTTATTTTTGAGGAAAATCTCTTCAATACAGAGTTAATGGAAATCTTCCATTGACTTATTCTGTAATATTTATTGCTCAGGCCATGAATTTTAAGGTCCACATTTTTTTGGAAAGCATAGTTCTCAGTATCTTCTTGCTACTTTCTAAAAATTATTTACTGGGAATCCCAGAATTTTTTTCTTGTTCACAACAGCTCACATGCAATTGCTGGAATAGTGAACATTTTAAAAATGACCTTTCAGGACACTGATTTGCTTCCTTTTTTAATTCATCAGTCTCATTCTGTTAGCGCTTGATGTATACCCATGTGAGTCAGTTCTCACTGTAGGAATGATACAAGGCTTCTGCTTTTGGAGGATTAAGATGTTGATTAAAAAAATGGTAGTTACTGAAAGGATGGGGATATTTGTTACACTTAATAACAAGGAAACTTTAATTTGTACATGTTCTGAAAGATTTGTCATTGCTTAAATACATGCATACAGAGCAGTAAATGAGAGTTAAAAATTGGGTTGTGCTCACATGTTTAACATGTCACATTTTATTCATTCTCATCAATATGGAAATACAGTATTTTGTGAGAATTCTCCGAGGACAAGGCTATTTGTAGTGAAACAAAATTTTTTTAAATCCCAGTGATGCAAACCACCTCCTCATTGCACCCTGTGGATTGCTTTGCAAAATCAGGACTACAATATCTTATGTATCCAATTCTTGCTTGAAGTGAAGTGTGGGGCTGATGAATTTGCAGAGCTGGGGCGTAACAGCTGTGATCTTGTAAACAGCATGAGCTTAACGTGGTAACTTTGACTGGGACTTTATTGCTTAATTGCTTATGGATTTTTTTTTTTTTAATGTTTGACTGGCATATTGTCTAAGGGTAAAGGAAAGGCTTAGTTACATAGCCTGCAAATGTTCACAGAATGGTCAGGGTTGGAAGGGGCGTCTGGAGATCATCTATCTAGTCCAACCCCCCTGCCAGAGCAGGGTCACCTAGAACATGTTGCACAGGACGGCGTCCAGGCAGGTTTTGAATGTCTCCAGCATGGGATACTCCACCACCTCTCTGGGCAGCCTGTGCCAGTGCTCTGCCACCCTCAAAGTAAAGAAGTTCCTCCTCATCTTAAGACGAAACTTCCTATGTTCAAGTTTGTGCCCGTTACCTCGTCGTAAGTGTTACTGTAGTTATGCTTCACTTTAAATAGGACTTGATTCTACCACCAGGTTCTGTCATGCAGATGATTACCAGGGACATTAGGACATTATATCACATAACCAGATGTTCTGAAATGCTATAATTTAAAAGAACCATTCCTCCCCAGCATTTATGCTCACATTGACTATATATTGGTAAATATGAGTCTGGATTTTTTTTTGATTCAAATATAGAAAAAATGTTTTAATCATGATAACTTTCATGTAGTCATACCATATAGTTAAAATTCAGATCTAGCATTTCATTCTGCAAAAGTAAATGGATGCCATAAATAGTCCATTGTCACTGGTGCTTTGTGAAGAAGTACTGGTTTTCATGAATGCATTGAGTTGGCTTGGTTGGCTTATAAAATATATAAAGGAGAGAATAGATGAAGTCCATAATCAAATAATTGTTTTGACACATTATTATGAAACCCCAATAGTTTTTATTCTGCTGTCATCTGTTCTTAGCATTCCTAAAACGATGCCGCCTCTTACTTTTCTTTTGGACATGCACATCTCTCTTTTAGCAGGATCACTAGTAGTAATGAGAGCCATATTCAAAATGCAGAGGCATCTCCTTTTAATATAAAAATAGAGGAGTTTGGCTCAAACTCATGGCTAAGAGGTTACTCACTACAGTTTTAGAGCCTAAAATCCAAATTCCTGATCATTTCTACAGATACTTTTTCCTGATTTGCAAAGCATATACTTTCCTGTTACATCAGTGCCCTTCTTGCCCTCCCTCCTTCTTACCCGTCACTCGCTTTCCCACTGCAGCACATTTGTCATACTGCCTGCTTGACCTTTGCTTTTTTTTCCTGTAAACTTTCAATAAAGAACAGCTTCTGAAGAGCAGCTCTGGTTTCTGCTCTCTGAAGGTGCGATTCTTGGGTACACAGGGTGTTCGGCAATGCTTGTACTGCTTTCTGAGGAACGCTGCTTATTACCTGC
The DNA here is from genome assembly GCF_000708025.1 of Charadrius vociferus. Lineage (NCBI taxonomy): Eukaryota > Metazoa > Chordata > Aves > Charadriiformes > Charadriidae > Charadrius > Charadrius vociferus. Next base: position 758,824 of record NW_009648453.1, read on the forward strand.
CACAAGAGACTGCAGGTCTTCTGGAGGGAATCCCTCGGTCCTAAACCTGCTTTTACAAACAGAAATTAAATGTATGCCCCGACTCTACACAGGTTTCCAGTTTACCACTTGTGAAAGAACTTTACTCTCATATTGTACTTACCAGGTTGCCTGCAGCTCGGTTTTTGGGGTTTGTTTGTGGTTTTTTTATTTGATAAAATATTAGGTAGGTAAAAGACTAATTTTATTCTATTAAACTGTATAATTTCAATAATAGAAATTATTGATGAAACAATAGATATATTTCTAAGATTACACCTGAGTCAGGGTCCTTCGTCTCAGCTAACTTGAAAGGACAACCGCTTGGCTCTGCACCTTGCTCTGAGAGCTCTCGAAGCATTTGAAGCCCCGTTTTTTCTTTCAGTGCCGAAACAACGAAACACTCGCAGTGCTCCTTTCTCTTTAGGTCAGATGACATGTAGTTTTTGTAGCTACTCTTTTGTTTAACTGCTTCACGCAGGCAGAAGAAGGACACAAGACAAAGAATCCTGTGTAATTCTCCGGATTTGTTCAAACAGGAATCCAGCTTCCTGCTTTATAAAGGCTTGTTTCTCATACCCTGCTCAGGGAAACGACTTGCCTTTTCCCCCACATCTTCCCAAATGTTCTTAAGTTAGGTATTCTTCTGATCCTTAATGATATCACATCCCTGGCTGTGGGAATGGAATAGCTTGTTTTCTCCTTGACCATATAATTTCTGATCAGGACTCCTGAGTTGTTTTTCCAGTTTTGCCAATGACTTGCTGCAATGCATTGGGCTAATTTCTAATCTTTCTCGCTAATCAGAGAGCCCTGTTGTAGAACAATGCAGAAAACACAGTTTCCCGGGGTGTGTTGGAGCTTTTGAGATCTAGTTTATATTTGATTGCAGGTTTTGTGTTTGGATTTTTTTTTTTTTCTTTTGAGGATGAACCTATATGAATGCAATGCAGTTAATATTTTTAGGATTCTTTAAAAGGTATTTCCTTATAATGTTCAGTTTTAAAACTATCAGCTGAATTTAATAACAATTTCTCAAGGTCGGAAAATATTACAAGTTTTTTTTTTTTCTTCCTTTGTATAGATTCTTAAATTAACTTATTTATTCTTTACTGAACACTATAGTACTTCTGTTTTGTCACATCTTGTAAGACACCTGTAACATTACTTTCATTGCAACAAGTATTACAGGCTGAAATCTTCAGTGCTCAACAAAATATCCCAACATAGTGAGTAGGGGACATTAATGATTTGACAGATTAAGTCCGGTTTCTGGTGCAGCGGTTTAAGACTTAGCCACCAAGATTTAAGCTGTCTGCCTTGCTCTTCTGTCCAAGACTATGATCCCACAGAAGAGTGCAAGAAAGCGAGCATCAGCACAGGACTGAGATGATTGCATATGCTATGCAGCATTTTAACTCAAAACTGCTTTGATTTCAGCAAAGATACCAGTCTTTTCTCTCAAGCACTTGAAGTGTTTACTAAATCAGTACAGATCTGTTCTCAAACTTTTCTAAAGGGCAGTAGTGCTGTCGTAAATTGTGCATTGTACCCAATATAGATATTCTGCACTCCAGAGATAATAGTTATTTTTACTTACAAAGTCAGAAAAGTCAACTTTCCTATTTACTTTGCAATACTAAGAAGAATAATCAAGCATGAAATCCCTAATCAAAACAAACACAGGGATAGAATATATTAAATAATAATAATTAGGAAAAGTACTGGATTTTTTTTTTTCTGCTCATAACTAAGTTTTAACTACAGAATTTGATTTCTTTGGCTTTCAAAATGATTTGCAAATGTGGCACTTACACAGGAGACTGAAACCAGCATGTATCTGGATGGTTATACAGATTCTGACAATACGAATTGTTAAATGCTTTCACTAGATATTCTGCGAACCCACTGCAAATACAACATTGCCTGCCCGTGAACTCCCTATGGTTTCCCTTTCTGCTGTGAAAGTAATCTTTTTCCTGACTCACACTGTGTAAACAGGTGTCATCAAATAAAAAGGCATATGGCATCAATGGGGCAGCAGCATCTCACGAGAAGGACGTCCTGTGGCTGATGGCGCATGTACCATCACTCAGGCTGTCCCTCCAAACGCCCTGGGAGAGAGCAAACACGGACAGCTGAGCACACCCCTCAGAGGGAGCCTGAGGACAGGGATGGGAAATACACAGTCTGCTTTGAGGTGCTTTCACCAGGAGACAACTGATTACCTCTGAGAAACGAGTTTATGTTTTAAAAGCAGCTGAATAACACAGGGCAACATAAATTACACTCTTCGGTTTCTCTGCTTAAATGTAGAAAACGGAGCAGGGGCTGGGAAGGTGGGATTCGTTGAACAAGAAAGGAAAAGGGCAGTTTAATACTGAATAGAAGTAGTGAAGTGAGGTTTTCCTTTCTCTTGTCCTAAGTTAATGATTTTACTATTGGATTATGGAGTGAAGCTCCCTACTGTTCATTTCTTCTCTGGTCTGCTCATCTTGCAGTCCCTTTTCTACAGTGTGTCACCCTTACATTTTATTCCTCATCAGGGTGAAGGGAGAATACGTTCTGTGTTATAGTGGGTCTAGTCTTGTGGTTTGGCAATGTGCGTTAAGAGATGTAAGTCTTAATTCTGTGGGGGTGAAAAGACGCGTGTGTCCAAAGCCTGCATTTCCCAAGTGAATGCTTTAAGGAGCAGGCAGCAGTGTAGGTTAAATAGCCCAGACCAGCCTCTGTGAATCCACAACCCTCAAGATCCAAAATGTGCGGAGTCTGAAGTAGAGCTGTGAACCACGGCTGTGGTTTCTGACTTGTAGAGAGCAGGAAGAATTCAGGCGCATGCTCTTGTCTGGTGTGTCTTGCACAGCTTCTTGCTCAGCATGTGGGTCCTCTTAATTGCCTGGGAAGCACTGGGGTCTCCGTGGTTGTGGTGGATGAAGCATCTAACTGTAGCAATCCTAATCACTGTGCAGGAGTCATGCAGCTAGTCTGGAAGTGTAAGAGATTGCTAGGATCTCTTATGTCTATCTTGGTCTGGCGTAAATTCTTGCAATTGGAATGCAGCATGATTATGGAGTCTGAAAAAAACCAAACAAACCCAAAGACAAGAACACAAGAAACAAACAAGAAAAAAAAATCCCCAAAGAAGTGTATACTCAATCCTCAGTCCTATGTGTATGCACAAGTAACCCCAGTGACCTTGCAGAGCTGCCCCCACGTGCAAAGAGCAGGTCCCCGGGTAACAGCACCTACACTGAGTGGAACAACTCAGAGCGTGGCAGGACCCTGTTCAACCCTGTGCTGAAACTTGACCCTCCCGGTTCCAGTAAAATGCATAAAAGCAAGAGTAACTCATGAACATTATTAAACAAACACACATTGAAAGAAACTGCATGAGAGTGCTCTAACTAGAGCACTTTGGAGATTACATTCGTATGGGTCTGTATGTATTTCTGAGTTATCGTAGGGCATGTTTACTGCACAGTGCAAGGGGAGTGGAGATACGTGAGCTAAGTTAACTCTAGATGAGCTAGTTCTGGTACCAGCAACCATATAGCCACACGAAGTAGAAATCTGTGCTGCGTGACATGCCTTGTTTCATTAGGTTAGCACAGTGCTATGGATGGGCTAGTAGGATCACATCCTTTCTGGTATCTGCAGTAACTCATGTCAAGCAGCTTTATGTATATCTAGGACAGCAATAATCAACATAGAATGCTTCTCCTTTTTTCAAGTGATCACAACAATAGATCAGGCCTTAAAATACAGTAACACCCAATTCATACAAAATTAAATCAACATGAGAAGTTGTGCCTTCAGATAAGGCAAATTTAAAATATCAGTTTCTACATACTAAAAATGCTGAAAGCAGTGACAATTCAACTGAGACTAATAGCAATTAAACCAAACATAATTATAATCTTTGAAACCTGCACAAAGGGAGAAAGGATAATGTGTCCAACAAATTCATATTCATCAGCTTAATGTTGTGCATGAATACTCCATTAGTAAGCCACAGGAAACATAGTTTTAGTCATGTTGTTTTCCCATGGCAGTTTTTGTCATTGTGCTTGAAATGTTCCAAGTTAAAAACCATCCACATGCTGCACTCCCTGGACTGGCGCCTCTCCTGGCACGAGCAGCTGTAGCTCCAGCAACTCCCAGTCTTCTGCAAATGAGCAATAAAGGTTTGCATCTAAAAACTCACTGAATGTACCTAATACTACTGGAAAAGTAATCAGAGCGGCTCCCATACCTACTTCTGGTACCTGATTCTTTGCAGTTAATATTGCTTCATTATTTTATCACAGAATGATGGATTGGAGACTGATCTCCCTGCCTGCTTTATTAGGAGTAAGGCATTTATACCCAGCTAATTCCCATTCAAGTTAATCAGTGTGACCTTTAGCATGCGGTAGAATTAAAATTTTGTGCAAGGCTCAAACTGTATTTCCAGATAGCTGTTACAACGCGCCAGCCGTAGGATATTACTCCATACCTCAGGTGACACAAGAAATCACCTCCTGTGCAGCTTCAGTGCGAGGTCAGTGAAGTGAGCTGAGCCCAGCCAGCAAAGGAGGTCGGAGACAACAAACCTGAACTTGTTCGGAAGCGGAGTGGGACATGGCCGTCCATTCTGCTACCTTTTTTGTTCTGCCACCTATGCTGTGAAGTCCCATCACTGTTACATTTTAATAAATGCTAGAAGATCGTGGATTTACGATATTAACTCACTTTAGTACCACAAATGGGTGACATCCATGACACTCCATCACAAATCTTATTTTTCCCAAGAAAACGCCAGCAGGCTCCTAGCTTGTTTGGAAACCTCATCAAAGCAAAGCTATCCCCATGAGCTCAGTGGGTAGGGATGATCATATGTGGAACTGCCACACTATTTTCACTGTGTCAAAACACATCACATATGTTTTCTATTATTTTTAATGACAGTCTCTTAGCTGCTTCTCATAATAGTCAAAAATCTGCTCAGCTCCTGTTTAAAGCAGGTTCCTTGTCTGTATACTAGGATTTCCTTTCTTTTAATTTTGTGGCAATGCTGTTTTTTGACCAGCTCCTAGCACTGAAAACAATTTCTGTCCCTTCAGGCGCCTTCTACCCTCAAAGTAATACACAGAGTAAGCATATTATTTAGAAAAGGAGGGCACAGCAAATGCAGATTGGCATTAAAAATTACCTTTTTTTTTTTACTTTCAGGTATCGCTCATTAACATTGTTAAAATTTGTTTATTTGAAGTCATTCCTATTTAGCAGTGTGGATCGAAGCCAGAGGTAGTGCTGTAGGTACAGGTCACTCTGGTCTGTGAGAACTGGTGTTCTCCTGTCCTTAGTTTCACGTTGTACTCACACACTGCAGAACCACGCGTGTTCTTTTCCACAGTGATGAGAGTTTATCAGACCAAGGTGTTACTCTGCAGCCAGCCCCCTGAAGTCAGAGTAAGTCTTTCTAAAATTTTGAGACTATACCATGAATTGAACTGTGTCATCATTTGGCAGCCTTAGCTTATTGAGCAGCTAAAATCCTCTTTTAGCAACTAAAATCCGTTCAATTATGTTTTTGTTTCTTTATGCTGATTTTTTTTTTTAATTTTTTTTTTTTAGCCTCTATTAAGTATTTTTATATCTCCTGGCCTTTAAAGAAAAAGGTCTCTCTGCTGTTTTGCAGAGCTGGGACAGTAGAGCCCCCTCGTGGGGATGCGATGTTCAGGGTCAGGTGGTGGTTTCCTCTCCAGAAACCGCGGGACAGGGTACCATAAATGCACTTTTCTTTGGGCCTACCTGCATTAAACTGGTGATTGTACTGCATAATGTGCTGGCGGGGGGGGGAGGGGTGTGTGTGTGTGTCCCCACAATCTTTGCTGAGCGTGCAAAGCTTGTGATGTACTCCTTCTCTTACTGAACTCTTAATATATAATTTTACTCAAATTTTACTCTTTAAATAGAAAGGGAACATGACTGTAAAGATATCAGAAACAATAATATTCCATCCATACTGGAAATTCCACCTAAATTTTGTCCTGTATTAAAGACCAATGAATTGTTATGTGCTTCTAAAAATGTGGCTAGATGCTTAGACCATTCTTCAACTTTAGCTTTTCCAAGCTAAAAATGGAAAATGTGCATTCTTCCCATAGTTTATCTTTCACAACAGTTAAAAGGAAAAAAAAGTCCCCTGTTCCTTCTATTTTGGCTATATTTTTATGATTACTTCATTGAGCAGAAGCAGCCACTCAAGCCTTTAACTAAAAGACAAGTTAGCATAACTATTTCTCAGCTAATGAATTGGCATTTGGAGGTTGTGTTCATCTTTCATCTCTTTGGCAATGCAGAGGGAGAGGTACTGTCTGATGGGAGCGAGTGGCTGCTTGCAATGAATCGCATGTGAGATTAAAGCACGGATAGATACATCAGGGTAGATGATATATCATAATGTACTGCAAATTACCTGACTATATATAGTTTGCCTTATGTTCAGTGGACCCAAAACATTAAAAATCTGTGTATTAATTACTTCTTCTGAATTTCTTCAGTTTCCTGATAAATCTTACAATCCTAATGTCATGACAGAACATCCAGATATTGGCAGAACATTGAGCAACCCGTTGGAGCTCCTGGATCTTGCAGCATATCCAGCTATGTAAGTTCATCTCAACGGAGATTTAAAAACTTAGAAGGTTGTTTGAAAATATTTTCTTTAGAGTTTAAACACAGTAACAATGATGGGAAGACCCCCTGAAGTATTTCACAGAGAACTTTATTATATTTCTACATTTATTTTTATATATTATATACAGAATAGTAATGTAATTGAAAAAATAAAGGCAGGAGAGTATAGTAACAAGAAAAGTAACAACTAAATTCTAAACTTTAGCATATTTATATTAAAATTTTTAATTCCTCTGTAACAGCCAACTAGTGTTGCAGTAAGTATTAGGTTTTGTACAAAATGTGATGCTAAATATTCTTTTCTTGGCAGCAATACATTTTAGTTGTATTAAAGAGCAGCTCTTCACTATGTGAGATCAACATTTGTGTTCAGGGTGAAAGTGATCAGAGAATCTTCCCTGACTTGTGATTGTAGCTGGTTTAAATCCTTGCAGAGCCTTGACTCTGTCATTTGTCTGTCATTTTAATCTTTTTAATTGTACTTCATACGATAGCAATAGTTCCTTAGTCCTACCCAGAAGACTTTTTTTCCCTAGATTGAAGTTTCTTCTGGTAGTGTGTAATGGAAGAGTTAACACTTCAATGTAGAAAAGACGACATTCCAGTCAATAAATAGAGATCCACTAAATAGCTAAAAGCAATGACTTTGGAGTGAAGGTGACAGTATGTATGTAATTCAATATAATTTTAAACAAAATATAGAGTTTCTCTCATGTTTAAAAATGTATATATTTAAAAAACAATTTCACAGAAATTGGCAAAATGTCTTCAAAATAATGAAAACAACTGCCAAAATGTTGATGCTCCTTTGATAATTTTACCAGTTGTAGTGTAGTTTTGCACACTGTATATACAGTAGCAAGAGCTTTTGGCCTTTTCCCACTTTACCTAGAGACGGGTGTAAGATCTGTTAACATTTTTTCCCTTTAAATTACTATGGTATATTGTCTAAAATTTTACTGAGAGCAGTGTTATCCAGAAGAAGTCACCATAACAAACCGCTTTTAGAAATGTGTTCATCATGTCATGAAATGCTACCTTTGTTAATTATCTTTTCTTAGCGCTATAGCAGACCTTCAAATTAATAGCTATTGCAAACTATAGGCAAACAGTAGGTGCTTGACTTAATTAACTCTGACTCTGTGTGATGTGATTTGTATCTCAGTGTTGCTTGTGCTAAAAATGGGCACTGGTTTTCCTATGGCATATGGCTGTATTTCTCCAAAGGGCTGTGCTATAGCAACTTTAGGATCTAGAATGAATACTTTATTGCTATTTGATGATTTAGTTATCATTATGGCCTGCAGATCAGAAGATCTGCAAGCACCAGGGCACAGCTAATGGAGTAATGACAAACTAATTGCATTATTTTCTTGGTGGAAACCTCCTATAAATAACAAATAAAAAACTATTAATAGGAATACCAGAACAGATTTGCTGTATGGTCTAAATAGAAATAGACTATGCGATGACTTGGGTGGGATCTTCTGAAGGGCAGAATCCCACTGCACTCAAGAACAAATTTCTTATTTTTCCCTGCAAGGTTAAATTCTAATCCTGAGCACTGCTTCTTCCCTGCAACCACTGTGGCCGTGCACAGTTCCTCTCAGCTACCCAGGGTAGGAATCCAGCTGCTCAGCTGCTGGTATGGTTATACGTCTCTGCTGTCCCATTACTAGTAAAGTATCATGAAACTTCTGGGGACTCCATGACTGCACTTGAATTCTGACAAAAACTATCTGCTTCCCAGGAGTCTTTCTGGACAGATTTCATCCTCACTGTGGGGAGGATCACGTAAAGTAATGAAACTGTTCTCTTATGAAAGCACAAAGCAATCATGAAGTGTGCTGACAAAAAACCTGTCTGGATACAGGTGGCACTCTCTATCAGTCCCCTCTGCATCCTGCTTAACAGGAGGCATGCCAGCATACTAAGACATGTTTCATTTTCTACAGATTTGTAAAAATTTGAGATTTTTTTTTCAAAATATTTTCAGGCATAAAATGCAGCATGAAAGTGTACACAAAAATGGTAATTTTCTTTTAACTTTTTGCTACCGGATGTGTGGTAAAGTCCATATCAGAAAATGTCCTATATAATAACTATCAAGCAATTAACCAATAATTATATCAATACTTCAAGTGGCACCATGTTTTAATTTCTGATGAATATTAATATTTTTGGGGTTTTAATGGGCTTTCTCCTCAGATGTTAAATTTGAAGGGAGGCAGTATACTCATCTTACGGTTGGTAACTGTACTCTCTATTTTGAGTTGAGTCCTTACGGTCTTTGCAAAGTACCAAATGTTCCTATTTCCTATGCGAAGGGTTTCCAAATAAGCCTTTGGCAATATTTCTGAACAAGGTGGGACCACTGTAGAAATAAACTGGCTTTGCATTTCAAATCTCCATGGGGCTTATGAGGCAAAATGACTTTAGCAGAGAAAGTAGGTTAAAGCAAGGACAGACAGCCTCCTCACTTAACAGAGCTGAAAATAAGCACAAATACTCACCCCATTCAGTACACTGAAGATTCAGTAGTTCTAAAAAAGACCACAGGTCAAAACCAATAAAATTACTAAGATTTACAAAAACATGTTCCTTAACTCTTCCTTGGATGCGGCATCCTGCAGATCTACCATGACTCAGCTTTAAACTGGGTTTACTTTATAGGTGTAATTTTAAAAATCTCATTGAATATAATCCTAATATTTGAAGGTAGTCTGGTTTTGGACATGAACATTTCCTGCAAACTTTTCTGGTATGTGTTCCTGCCAGTATGCATGACTGAGTGTTGGAGGGTTTGGGTTTTTGTTGTGTTTTTTTTGATCATTGGTAATTTGCTTGTATAAGAATTAATAGGAGAAAGAGTGCCTTGTTAATCAATTCTTTTTAGAATTTCTTCTTTCAGGCATGGATTCTCTAGGAATTAAAATGTATTCCTATTTTTTCCCTACCTAATCAATTAGCTGTTGTCATTTTCTACCACACCAATTGTTAGCAACAATATGGATTTTTTTGTCACCTCCTACCTATAGCTATAATGAGCTGTTACTTCTGGAAATCCTTTCTTAAGTTCCCTATTATATTGTTCCACTGCTTCTCAGCTCCAGTTATGAATTACCTTGAATGTAGTTATTCATTTTTTACACTGAGGAGTTTTCATAGCTCCAAAATTTACTGATTATGCTTCTATCATGTATGTGTCATTTTCTATAGTATCACCGTGTATCATTGTGGGAAATTAAATTCTGAGAACAGAAGCATCTTGTTTTCCTCAGCTTTTCTCCCTTCTTTTCTTAATGAAACAGTGTCCCCAGGAGCTTTTATTTAGGAAGGGGCAGTTTAAGAAAATCAGTCCATTAACTATTCACCAGTATATTAATCTGTAAACATAAAAATTCTGCCAAGCATTGCAACCGGAGATGTTGGTTTGAAGGACAGTTCAAAGACAGTTTATTTTGGTTTTCTTATTTTACGCCTAATAACAGAAAGTTAACTAAATGACTGAATTCTTCTAATATTTCCAGTATGGAGACCTCTGCCTGCAGAGGACATCTTTGCTGGCATTCTGAAAAAAGGGAGGATGAGCTGTCTGCCAAGGCTGCAGAGCATTGCTTCTTGGCGAGTTCCTTTATTGCTGGGCTGGTTTTGTCCTTTGCCGGTTGACATCAGGACAGCTGGCAGCAGTCCAGGAGGCAGCAGGAAGCACTGTTTGTTTGTTTGTTTGTTTGTGTGTGGATAAGCAGAGAAGAAAGACGGCATGAAGTGAAGAAGAACAAAGAGAGAGCAAACAAGGAACAGCTTTCACTACAGCAGAATCATAAAAATACAAACAACAATATATTAGCCGTTTCCCCCTAAAATACATTAAATACATATGGATCATGAATAGCCTCTAAATCTCACGGAGGTAGCTTTTTATAATAACCTGAAGTGATATAATGATTTAAGAGTCATCACTACTTTTTCCGAGTAATACAAACAGTTGATTGACAGCACCGTGACTGTTGAAAAACCTAGGAATCATCATCACAGCACCTAGTAAATTAATCATCCTCAAAGGAGGAATTTTTTAAAGCAAATTTGGAAGTGAAAAAATGACAGTTTATCTGTCAATGAGCCTTTACATTCAGAGAAAGCGTGAGAGGTAGGGGAAGTGTAAGAGAGAAAAAGAGGGCTTGAAAACAGAGAAGGATGCCACTGGGGAAAAATTCCCTTCAATAATCTTTGCAACCAGTGTAGAATTGAATTTAATATATTATGAGCACCAGAGAGGAGAGGAGAGGAGAGGAGAGGAGAGGAGAGGAGGGGAGAGGAGAGTAGAGGAGAGGGTGGGTTTTGTGGAAAACTAATCACTGGCCTCAGTCTGCAAACTAGTTTTGTAAGTGTATAATCCAAATCTGCCTGCAGATTACCTACCGTATACAGACAGGACAATTTGGACTGTGGATCTTCCCGGAACAGATGATACTCAGTCTAATCTGACTGCTTGATAGTTTATTAATGCTGTTGTTATCTACAGAAAAGTAGCAATTTTTACGTGTAAGAAAAAGGGTGTATATCAGAGTGATGCTATGAGTTTGTGAATGGGCACTAAACATTTAGCTCTGATTAGCTCATTGCTGGGAACGGCAAAGGAAGAGAAAGGGACTGGGGACTGTGGCCGGCAGGCTGAGGTTGGGTTTGTTTGGAGAAGCAGGCATGGACCTTCATTTCTCTGTAATGGTCGGTATTCTCTTGGGGTAACAGACCTTACTGGAAAGGAAAGCAAGAAAAAGATTCCTATCAATAAGCTCCACACTAACAAAAACTATTTCAAAAGAATTTAAAATGAAAGGTAAGAGCATCTGCTTTACACAGCAGTTACCCTATACAGCAGTGACAAATTAAAATTCATGAAATGGAAAAGAAGAACTCCCTGGCCTGGCAGACAGTCTCCCCATCGGTCCCATATACCACAGTCACTGACAGATGAGCTTTGCAGCATGCTGTGACGTTTAGCAATACAGGCTATTTCACACCAAAACTGAAGAGCTGGGAGTGTGTAAGCTCTAGGCTATCAAAGTCACACCTTCGTGCACTTCAGCTGATTTTCCACTGCCCAGCTGAGGCACCTTCTGGCTTCAGCAGGGTCCCCTGGACCTGCTGAGCTGGTGACCCCCTGGCTTTGCTCACTCTCTCTTACTCACTGCTGGGTCAAGACAGCTGCCTCCTCCACAAACAAAATTTGTTCCCTTCAATATTTTTTATACCACGCTGGTGCCCTAATATTGTCTAACCCTGAAAAACATCTACCACAAACACAATATTGGGCAGTTCTAGGTCTTTCTCTCCCTCCCATTGCATGGGTTGGCCATAAGATGAAATTTATAAATGAAGTTAAAAGACATACATATGCAAATAATTGCTTGAAATAATTTTCAATAACCTGTCACAGGAACAGCTTGGGACTTCATCTACCACAGAAGTAGGAAGTTTAAATAGTAGGCATGGTCTCCCAAAATAGCCCGCTCATAGCTCTCTTTAGCAGAATGATCTAGTTTTCTCCAGTATATCTCAATTTAAACAACAGACAATTTCCAGCCAGGTCCTAGGCCACCGAGAGCTTTAGAGGTTGAAGCCAGCACTTTGAACTCTACCTCGACACTATACAGAGCATTTCAGACTGACAAATAAGAGTAAAAGGCTTGTGATGTGATAAGATCTGTGCCAGAGCAGTACTGCAGTAAACTGGATGATGTTGTTCAGATCAAGCGTGCAGATGTGGTTACTTCCGAGTTGTACAGATCTGTGTGAGTGAAGACAAATACGAGAAAGACAAAGTACTATAAAACACATACAAGAAATAAATCATAGCGTTCCTAGGTACTCCCAAATTCCAAGAACAAAACTATGCTCTTGGTCATGGGAGCAGCACCAGAATTAAGCTTACTCTGTTTGTGACAGGTAGCTTTGTTCTCTGCATAGGAGATGTCTGCATTCTGCAGCTTCCCTCAGCTTCATTACACATTCACTAATTTTTTTTACACGGAAATTATAAACTCATTCTGGGTTGCAGAGTGTGTCCATTCTTTATCTTACCGAGTTAAAAAACAATTATTCCTTGTTGTATTAGAATCACAACAAATTAGATTCCCTAATAATAATAAAAAAAATGTGCTGAAATTTATCTGTCAAATGCATCTATGTAAACAATCTTTTAAAGGCCATACTGGCTTCTCAAATAGATATAAATAAAGATCTACTCTCTTAATCACTATTTTGTGGATCTTCATAGCTTTGACACCACACATCTAATTTTCCCAGTCTGTTTGCATCACAGCACATACCGTAGGGGTGGAAGAATAAACTCTACTCTGAGAAAATTACACAAGCACTCTTTGAATTTTTAGGTGCCTTGTGATAGTTACGGACAGTTTGGGGTGAGTCACTTGTGTTTTGTGCTTGATACAAGCACAGGAAAGTTGTGGTACAGCTAATCAGCATGACTTTTTACTGGGCATTTAGTGCATTATTTGCAATTCAGTGGATTTATTTTGTTCTGATTAAGAATCTGACAAATTTCTGAGCTTTAGGAAGTATTCACTATCTAACATTCATAGATAGAAAAATAACTCGATGCATTTATTTTCTAGCATTCAAAATTCAGCATTTGCCTTTATCTGGAAGGTTGTTCTTTTTAGTATTAACCCAGTCAAATATAAAACTTGAACAGGTGTATTAATGACTATGACATTTCTTTTCCCAGTACAGCAAATAGTTCTGCTGCTCTTGAAATTTCTTGCCCTTGACAATCATAGTCAACAGTTGTCAATGTGAGTTAGCGATACCAAAACATGATCCCACACAGCAAGTCACTTGCTGGTAGAGCAACGATGTGCAAGCACGTATGTAGTGTTACTCCTGCTTGAAACTATAGTATTCCAGCTTTGCATTTCTTATTCAGTTGGAGTATGTGTGAGAGAGGAGGTCTGCTTTTTTTATTTTTTAGGAATATTTGTAACTAATGTCCCCATCTATAGAAGTAACTTTTGCTTCAAATTCGAAGCAATTTCAACTGCAAAAGCAGGCACTAATTTTTCCCTTTCTTGATTTGAATTCTATGTGACAGTAAACTTGCCAAAGACAAAATGTTGTGGAAAAAAGGGAGATAACTGATGGTTTTATAACTGAGGTGGAGTGACTTTTACAAAATATGGGAGAAAGGTGACCTCTGTTCAGAAGCCTCCCTGCTCATTAGCAGATGGCTGTGGTTTAATGATGCCACTGTGGTGCAAAGAAGGAATCAAATGAGATGTTGTGTGAAGCTGTCATTACTCTGTGTGTTTCTCTGTATAGTTCCAGCTTAAAGCACGTCGTTCCTTTCATAGCAGCCCCTCAGATTACTGTATCTCATCCTTTCCACATCAAAGTGCTGTCAGCACTTTTAAAGTCTAAAAAGGATGCAGAGATAATTTTACAATACATTCTCTTCAAACAGCATTGACTTGTACACTTGCAACATTTCTTTTTACTCTGGGATTTGCAAAAGAAGATGCACTAAAATGAGTAGCATCTTAAAACTGAACAAAAGCAGGAACAGAAACGCCTATTTAAAATTGGACCAAATCACCTCTGCAGAGATGGGGGTTTTAGAAAGCCAATTCTTCTCAAGTACTGTCTGAATTATATTTCAGCCAGCTAGTAAGAACAATTGTGAGTGTGGAAAACATGTCCATTCTTTGAAAAGCATGGATTGTCTCTTTTACTAGCTGAAAAAATATAGTACCTTAAAAAGTCTTCAGTGAAATATATAGTAAGTCAGATCCCACTCCCAACATCAAAGGCATAGGCCCAGCTAGTAACCAGTGTGTCGAGCTGGGCTTGCTGTGCTGACCTTATTGCTTTATGACAAAGTAAAAAAAAAAAAAAAAAGAAAAAAAAGAATACAGGAAGGCAGCAGAAAGACAGAACTTTGTAGGATTTGCTTTAGCTTTGTAGGACTTTCTTTAAATCCACTCTGCCAAGAAATCCACCCGGCTTTCTTCTTAGATCCTCATTATGCAGCTATGCATATATAATCTGTAAATGTTTCTCATTGTATTTCCCAGCCATGTTTGCCATTTACCAGCATCTATATAAGAGGTTGTCACAGAACGGGGTAACGATAGGACAGGGAACTGAAATGTGAAAAACTGACAGATGAACTTAAAAAGGGAAGGCAGCCTGCGTGCTGGCAAGCAGACAAGCAATTTGGTGTGGTTCATCTGCCCATCTCCCATTTCAGGTATTCTCAACAGCTGGGATTGGTGTGATACAATGTAGGACTTTGCCTCTTTCCCCTGGTGGAAGGATAAAGGTGTTGGATGTTAGTATGTCATCGGTGCTGAACTGTGCTTACTACAGTCAATCTTTCCGAAACAAATAACATACTTAGGTTTTCTGATATTCTTCCTGCTACTTTCTACATAGGGAAGTAATAAGGTAACAAGCTCCAGACTTTCAGGTGGATGTGGTGTACCATTCTCAGGAAGACTTGGGGATCTCTGCTATGTGATGGGAGTTGAAGGCAATGCAACACAGAAGAATTCCAGAGAGGACAGGCTAACCTGTTGCCACAGAAAGGATAAGGCTTGGTCAGCAGGTGGGAACTGCACGCTTCTTTCCCAGAAAAATTCTAGAATTTTCGTTGTATCTCAAATTTCAAAGAATTCATATTTTTTTACAACTATAGAAATAGAACTACAGCTCAATAAATAATTACCAAAGTGTTGCATTTCATTTTCAAGGCTATAATACAACATTCAAAGATTTTTTTCCAAAATAAAAAAGCAAAGCATTACTGTGAAGTAAGGTGAGCATATTCACATGAAAGCAGAAAGTCCAATGAGAAAAAGAGAAAAGTGAGTATTTGGATAACTCATTTTTTTGAACTTGACGGAAAAATAATTTTGAAATTATGGGAATGAAAGTTTAGATCTGTATATAGTATGTTTGTCAGATCCATCTCTATCTAAATACTGTTCACCTTTGTGCGGGAATTATCAAAGATTTGCACTCAAAACTATTTTGTCCTTCCTCAGTCGCCTTTTGCTCCCTTACCTTATTAGCCTATGACTGTCAGGAGCGTGTCCTTGCCTCTTCATGAACGCGAAAGGACAAACACTTAATAATAATGTTTCATCCTACACAGAGGTCACAAACTGATCTCGGTTATGTGAGTGCAAAGCTGGAGAAACTCCGCTGAGATCAATGGACTTACTCAGGCCTGAAATCAATTATTACTGTGGTGTCAGTGAGCTGGAGCCCAGCTCATCGGGCCCAGTTCTGGCATTGAGATGCAAATGGGAACGGCGGGGAACGGCGCGGCATTGCCCAGGCATCTGGGCGGCAGCTGGGTCGCGCCGTGCTCCTTGGCACTACTCGTGCAGAACAGGCGAGCAACAATGGCGGGGCGTGCCGGGGGCTGCGTCCCGTGTCGCTACACGGCCAAGGAGCAACCGGGGAGAGATTCAATAGAAGTTGGTAATTGTTATGCAGCCATGCAAGAATAGAAACAAAACGCAGCTTAAATACTCCTCCCCCCAGCCCAGCCCCCGTGATTATGCCTCCAATAACCATGGTGGTAGCTGGCACCCTGCTGGAGACATCTCTGGGTCTGCTGGGGGTGCCCTGAAGTGCTGACAAGTTCCTTTAATCACCAGTATTACACTTTTTATATCTTTCATGTTTCTGAAATGATTATTGTGCCCATTTTTCCATTTCAGTTTTTGGCATCCATGGGCGCTGGCGCTGAAGCAGGCCCCAGCGGGATGCCTGCAAGGCGGTGCTGTGCCAGGTTAGTGATGGGCTACATCAGTTTAGATAAACTGATGCTTCCTGACACCCACCCTGTGAGAACCACCTTGTAGGAACAGGCTGCAAACACACACCACAAAGTCCCTTTCCATCTCCTTCCTGTGTCTTACCTCCTACCGCCGACCAACAAGCAATTAAGAACATGAAGTAATATATTGTACCAGTTTAAAAATTACGCTTCCCACCCCATGTGTGTCATTACATCTTGTTTTACACAGAGAATTTAACCCAATGTTACACATATCTCCGATTAGTGGCTGAGTCTGAATTGTTCTCGTAGAGATACCCCAGCAGCACAACGGGATACTCCAGGGGGTAGGGATCTGCAGATGCTCTCGAAGCCCCTTCCCCAGGGAGCCTGCTCTCCAGCTTGCATTAGCTTTAACAAAAGGCAGAGGTGCTTATGAGCTTTGCTTCTTTTGCCATATCAGCATTTTCCCATATAGTGACTATTACTCTAGATAAGACAAAATAACACAGAAATAGATTTTTTTTTTATCCTCGGTGTTATTTATCCACTAGTGATTTTTCCCCTCTGGTAGCTGATGTTAGTAAATGTAAGGAGTAGAAATATTGATGAGGCAACTAAATCTGAAAGCAAAGAATAACATCAAATTTAACAAGCGAACTAATCCTCCATTTCTTTTTGCTTAGTTTTTATTACAATCATTTAATGCTCTTTACTTTTCTCCATTTGTTATGCTACAATTGGCAAATGTGGGAAAAAAATTAGCAAATAAATATACAAGACCTTGATAAACCTCTTGATCTACGACAAGCAGTGGATACAGCCTCATTTGGAAGAGATCAACAATAAATATTAAGGAGCCGCTTGATTTTCCTGAAGTTTGGTTGTTTGGTTTTTTTTTTTAATTCAAGTGTACAAAGTATCAACTCAATTTTGCAGTAAGTTTGAACTAACTTAGCTTGTTCTTTGAAAATAGAGGAATTCCATCATGGACAATATTTTCTTCCCTGGATTTGTGACTTTATTTTGAAAAGTCTCTCAAATAGGGAAACTTTCTTGTTCCCCATTTAACTGCCTATTGCAAACTCCATATAACGTTAGAAGCTGTTGTCATACCTACCATATCAATATGTTGCTACTAAAACTGAGCGTGGTAATTTTCTTCATCCATAGCACTTCTAGACAACTTGTACATATATTTATTATATGTTCTGCCCACTAGTTATATAAAAAATACCATAAAAGCTAATGAGAAAACTGCCAACTCCTATATTATCACCTCTTCATTAGGCTTAAAGCTAATGTTTTACCAGTTAAAAGCTTTACTACGGAGTCATAAAGGTACCAAATTAAAGTCAGTGTTTGAAGCGCACCCTGGTTTGGTGAGTGATGTACCTTTACTGTGTACAGACCTCACAGCTGACAAGAATCAGGATTAATAAATGATTGCTTCTGCTCCCGCCCAAAGTCCCTGAAACATCCAGAAGAGTCCCTGGGCAAAGGCTGAGGAGGGCAGGGATTAGCTGCCCCAAACATAAAAAGGAAGATCGTTACTAGAGCCTCTGAGAACTGAAGCATGGTTGGGGCTAATAGGTCAAAACAGAGGAATTTTCTTCACATCAGTATTACAGAATGAAATTACATGAATTAGTAAAAAAACCAACCATACTGAGGACACTGAAGATAGATAGAAAGCGCTGTGTTTCCAGTTATGGGGTGCAAAAGGCTGTGTCACAGCCACGCCTGCAGTAGATGTTGTCACGCTGTGAGCCATATGCTTTTAAGTTTCTCAGCGATCAATAAAGTCATGACTCCGCTTCCCCCAACATCCCCCACGCACCAGCCAAATTACAGGGTGTGCTGCACCAGCATGCTCTCTCGCAGTGGTGATACTTTGAAAATCAAGTCTAAATACATCGTCTTCTCACAGGGAACACATAATAATTCTACCGACAAACACCAAGACAGACTTTGCACAGCAACTTTGAGATGCAAATATCCTAGCTGTGACTAGTGCGCTAATTGGACTGTGTAGGAGGCATGCAAGTGGAATCCCAGTTTTATATATGGGCACATTATAAATAATTTGTAGGTATTGCGATATAGCTAACCTCCTTTCTGCAGATCACCTACCAGATCCACAGCATTTATTTTCTCTTCCTAGCCACAAATCTGAGATGGTCCCGATACATGTCAGTCAAACTTCTACAAATATCATTCATCATCCTTGCCACCGAGTGTATTGACCACACACAAAATTAAGTGATAGGTTGATTAGTTCTTTATCTGAAGGCTCTTTTAGTGGCCAGAAGTAAGAAATAAGGACTGCGTTTAGGGCCTCAGCCTTCCTGAGCTGCTGAGTCACCTTGTTTTCTGTAGGCTTCATTGAGGAATGGAAGAAAATCCCTTCATGGAATGGTGTCTTTGGAGAGGAGTGCTGTCTCTTGACAGCCAGCAAAGCTAAGCTGGCAGTGGGGACGGCTTCTGTGCTCACTATACATCTGATATTACTCAAGTGACATTACTTAGAACACTACATAGTGCTGGTCTGTCGGAGCAGAAGGGCATTGCTGTGACTGAAATAAAAGCCACAACAGAATATACATATATATAAAAAATTCCTTTCCTCTGTTACTATGGTGATTTGTCTTAAAAGGTACCATAATAAACACAACGCATAATAATCATTCCATGTAAAAACAAACAAACCCCTTGCTCTAGTTCCCTCTAGTTCCCTTGAAATTGCAAGCAATTCTGACTGGAATGGGAAGTATCTGCTAAGAAGAGCGGACTGTTATGACACAGCTGGAGGGTGTCTGCTTTATAGAAATAAAACTAATGAATTAAGGAAAAAACCAACACAGATACGATAAGCTTGCTTTACTTAAATTAGTTGCTATAAGAAAACACTGAAAAAAGAGGCTTTTCCCAGTTTGTTTTTTTTTTTTTTTTTTTTTTAACTGGAGTATGCTCATGGTGTTAGAAGGGTGAATGTATAAAAGCAGTGAATTGTAGAATCTTTAATGTTGACCTTCTTTTGATAACTTAGCTTTGGCATAGCCTCTGCTTTTAAAGGAGAGCACTCAGTTTGTAGTGCTGGCTTAAATTCACTGTCTGGCTAGCGAGGTTTAGTGGGTTTAGTGCTTCTCTACTTTAGACACTAGCATTTGTATGTTTTTTTCCTCCCCAAAGAAGTAAATTATTTATACAGCACCAACCTTTTTTAACCTAGCTTCTGACAGGCTGGGATTTTTCCAATCTCAGTTGAAACTGTCTAAATAATTTATCAAGTATTCTTTCAAAGTACAATGAATTCTGAAACCTAAGAAATGTTAAATGAGATTCTTTGCCCTTCCAGTGTGAGCAGGTTACTGAGGTTAAGCTAGTATTTTCTTTGAACTTTTCTCAGTCCCTGTTTTCTCCCATTGTACAGAGCCCCCCTTTTTCTCTCCCACTGTCTATCTATTCATTTTCATGACATTTTCTATTTATCAGACTTTTCCTTTGTGTTTCTGTATCTCTTGCTAACTCTTCCCTTGCTGATGTCTTCCTATACTACTTCTTCTTAGTTACGGTAAGACAGCTTTCCCTTTAGATGGTCCTTCAGATAAAGGAACCACTAATTTCTATGTCCCAAACTGTACAGGCAGTTATCAGGCCAGTCAAATGTTGTCAGTCAAATTTTTCAGTCCAGCCTCAAATTTAACAGAACCTTCTCCCATCTCCATAAAGAAAATGGTGATGAATCATAGAATAGTTTGGGTTGGAAAGGACCTGTAAAGGTCATCTAGTCCAACCCCCCTGCAGTGAGCAGGGACATCTTCAGCTAGATCAGGTTGCTCAGAGCCCGGTCCAGCCATACCATGAATGTTTCCAGGGATGGGGCATCCACAACTTCTCTGGCCAACCTGTTCCAGTGTTTCAACACCCTCATTGTAAAAATTTCTTCCTTATTTCCAATCTAAATCTACCTTCTTTCAGTATAAAACCACTACCCCCTGTAATAGGCTACAGGCCCTACTAAAAAGTCTGTCCCCAGTCTTGAACAATCTTAAGATCTTTGGTAAAGATGAGCACAAATAAGTTTGCATAGAATGTGGATTTGCAAACAACATGTAAGCTTGCAAGGACATATTTCCAGGTAAGGTATCTGACACATGCCCCCCACCCTCTCCCCCCATTTCTGTCTGGTCAAAATTTCCACAAAGATAGACTACAAACCTTGGATAATTATGTCTCAAAGGACCAGTATAAGAAGTTTATAACAACACAAAAAACCACCAAACCAAAATCAAAATGACTAGGACTATAAACAGAAGAAAACAACAAACCAACCCCAAATGACTTGGGCTAGTCCAAATTTTCCAGCAGGTATTTTAATCCTTTTAAAATTTTGTCAAATCAATTCATCCAGTTCTACTCACAAAAGAACTTCCAGCTTTCTTTTCAGAAATAAAAAATAATGAAGTGGCACCCCGTACAGATTTTTATTTAGACTCAGCAATTCAGTACTGTATCCTTTATAAATTAATGATATCATGAGCTATACTTCAAGACGTCTGAAGTAGTATCACAGTTGAAAACAGCAGCAGAAACATAGACTAGCAGCTGAGTGTCTGTTACTTCTGCTGTATTGTAACTGTTTAAACCAAACATTACTCCTTTAAGGAAGCTATTTAGTTTTAAGGTATTAAAGCAAGTCACTGAGCCACAAAAGCTGATTTTAGAGAAGCTGACCTGCATGAAACCCCACGTCAGAGAAGAAACAGTACCCGGGCATGATCTTGTAGGAAACAGTAAGAAAAGGCAGTAGGTATACGGGTAACCCAGCAACTATAAAATTGAATAACCCCTATTTTCTTTGTCTCCTCATTTTGTTATGATGTCATATAGCTTTTTTCAGAGGTCTTCCTAGGCAACTTCTTCCCTCCTCTCCTTCTTCATCTTAACTTTTTGCTTCTGTCATAGTCACAATAAACACTCTGTAAACAGCATAAATTGACCAACGCTCACTACAGTCAATCTCCTGCCACCTTTTGCTGTCCTAAACCCACAAACTGCAGGTTCCACTGTTTGGCCCCACTTTTTCTTGAACAATGGTAGGACAGGAATCAGAAATGGAAAAAAAATTTTAAAAATCACAACAAAAAAAGGGGATGCAGACAGCAAACTAACTAGCAGGTAAGCTCCTTATAATTATTCTTTGTCCATTGCAGGTATATTGCAAAGGTTTTTATTTTATGCTTGCTGAAATTTGCCATCTTCTGACTTACATTGAGTTCCTTTTCTGAAGGCTTCCTGAAACAAAACTACATTCTAGCTGTAAGTCTTAAAAAAAGAGATTTGTTACATCATAACCTTGGGTTATTATTTCTCCATATATAGTAAAAAAATTAGTCAAGAATAAAGCTTTCATCTTAATTTGTGGAGTAACAGTTTTTCCAATGTATGCCTACCGTGACATTACTAAAAATACTTTGAAACTGTGTGTGTAAAGTTTTTTTATGAGATATGCAAGTTTGCATTATTTAATGATATTTATTTGTGGATATTAATTTTTTTAAAGTCTCCAAAATTTTAATTTCACTCCAATACTCTATTTTATTTTTATATTTGATAACAGTATAAAATTTAAGTATGAAGAAAGCTTTGTTTTTCACTTAATAGCTCTCCCTGCTACAGTATTTTTCTTTTTACAAAACAGTATACTTTGATCCCAAGAAACAGGAAAGCTATGTTCATTAATTTAGACTTCCCAGTAGATGGTGCTCTAAGTACAAAAACACACACTTCAACCTGATCATAAATTTATGTCTGAATTACTTGAACACATTACATGTTCATTAATTTACAGCTCTTATGTGCTTATAAAGATTGATGATATGGAGGCACAGTGGCCTATAAAAATTTGAAAAACAGTGGTTCTTCTATTCAAAAGTTGTGGAAGCTGTTGTCTAGATGTTTTCCCTGGTATGTCTATGGCTGTAGCACATCATTTAACTTCAGTATTAATGGGTTTGGTCACATTAGACATGCTAACCGCGTTAATTTTTTGTTTTTTTTTTTCTTGCTTGGAGCTTATGCATAATGTTTTCAAATACCAAAATTTACTGTGCTCCACTCCAGTATGGTGTAATAATTTAAACAGCTATCTAGATACTAAAATACACCAGGTATTACATACACACACACTCACACAGATTCACAAAGTGGAATACACAGATAATGCTATTAAATAACTATGTATTCTCCTGACACCTCAGTCACATCTTTACGTAAAATACAGTAAAGTACCATAAGGGAATTACTGTCATGACAATGCCTTTCTCGTAAAGTGTCTTCCATGTGCAATGTTTCTTTATTAAAGATGTAAGACAAAATTATGAATATAGAACTGCATTGGAGATCTTGATCTGTTTGCAGTGCCAATTGCGTATAATTACTTCAATGCTGTAATTGCTTATATTTTGTATCATCTATTTTAAAAAATGACATTTCAATCTTTCCTCATTTAAAATGGTTGAAATGCTTATTGCCAAAACACAATATGCAGAAAGAAAAAAAAGTCTCTAGCAAAATTTGAACCAGAAAGGCTACTATTCTAAGCAAACAAAGCTGGGCTTAAAAATGTTTTATGTATTCGAACATATGAGTGCCTTATCAGCAACACAGCGTGTTGTTCAATCTGTGTGGAAGAACTTTTAGATTAGAGTGAAGTGGGCGCACAACACAGTAACAGTGTTAACTTGTTTGAAGACGCCATGTGTTTGCATCGGTGGCGAACCTGACAGATACAAATTCTTTCAAATGCATGAATAGTAACTTTCAAATGTGGACTAAATTAGAAGACTGACTGCAGCAGAACATCGATGTGCAAGGTTATTAATTGTTATTTTTAGTTTAATTGGTTGATAATGTTAAAACATTTCATGTATAGATTTATCTGTCTCTGAATTTAGGTATCTTAGGTAATGACAGCAGCAACAGCTTTAATGGGAGCAGACTTGGTCACCCTGCTGTGACAGACTAGTGAATAATGCTATTTTAATCTTTCATGTATTGACTTTCTAACTCTTTAAAATATACCCAACCACAGACACAAAAGATATAGAAGCTCTGTTTAATAAACAATTTAACAAGATTATGATCTTCATTAATAAAGAATATATTTACTTACATGAATGCCTGACCTGAAAGTCTAAATTTCTCCTTTGCTTCTGTATTTACTTGCTAAAACATCCCTTAATTTTCTGGCTTGAGATAACTTTTATTAGGATTGTTGCTACTGATATGTTTTGTGGATTTATACAAAGATTTTTTTTTTTCTGTGTTTTTCTACCAATGACATGCTAACTATTTTCTATAACATCAATTTTTAATTAAAAAAAAATCTTTCTTGCTTGATAAAACAATACTAAGGGTACTTAAGAAATGAGGTATGAATACTCTTATTTCCTGAAAAGTACTAAGAAAAAAAAAACAACAAAAAAAAGATGTTTGAACCTTTAAGCAATGGTTATAGGCTGTTTACACCCTGCTTCTGCCCAAAGAATTGAGTCTTGTGTCAACATATCACTACACTGACTGCAGTGGTTTCGGGGCACAAGGGAAGGGCTGACGCAATCAAACAGCAATGTTTACAGTTGCAAGAAAACATAAATCACAACCTGTGCTTCCCCATTGCTGCAAATAATGAGATTTTAAAAAATTATAATACTGGATTTTTTTAATTTGTTTTATAGTTCTAAACCCCTTTGGCTTCAGATTTTCAAGATTTCTGGAACAATCATGATAGAGATTTTTTTTTTAATTTAAAAAGAAATCCACACTTGTAGTTCTCTTAGCTACACTGGCAGACCTCTTCTGTGTACTCAGCTACGTCAGCAGAAAAATGCTGTCTTTCTTATGTCAGTCAGGAATGTGGTGCAGCTATACCAGCCAAAAAATTCCTTCTGTCAGCATGTCTTGAATCTGTAGTAGTGCCTCGGCCAGCCGGGCTAGCCTGGCGTAGCCGCAGAGGCGATAAAGACAAGCCTTCAGACCCATGCTAGCTGAGGACCTACATTGCCAGAGCCCAATTTAACCTTTGAGCACCCTAAGCGATAAACAATGATCTGCAACTCCGATGTATGTTTAAACCTGAACTCCTATCCTAAGGATAAAATGCAAGAGTTTTGTTCTGAGGTGTGTTACAGCTTCCCTGCAATATTAACTGTGCACAAGTGACACCCTGGCGTTGCAGAACCTGCCTGGTACCATCCATGCCAAAGTCCAGCCGTTTTCACAGTGAGAAGGCATGGATTTACAGCTGGCTGTCTTACAGCTTTCAGTGCCTCTCAGACTTCCCAGTCTTAGGAAAGCTTTTTCTCCTAACTTCTATTTCTGTCTTGCCCAGAATCAGAAGGTCAGATTGTGTTAACAACTGTTCTGGTCTTCTACCAACTTTTATCTCTCAGGTGTCATAGAATCATAGAATGGTTTAGGTCGGAAGGGACATTGGAGATCATCGAGTTCCAACCCCCCTGCCATGGGCAGGGACACCTCCCACTAGACCAGGTTGCCCAAGGCCCCATCCAGCCTGGCCTTGAACACCTCCAGGGATGGGGCCTCAACAACTTAACTGGCCAACCTGTTCCAGGGCCTTACCACCCTTAAAGGGAAAAATTTCTTCCTAAAGTTTAATCTAAACCTGCCCTCTTCCAGTTTAAAGTCATTCCCCCTTGTCCTATCACTACATGCCCTAGTAAAAAGTCCTTCCCCAAAGGAGATGTCCTGCCATCTTTGTGTGTGTCGGGGGGGATAGGTCTCAGAGCCCACCCTTAGTTGAACAGTGAGAAAGCGCAGCCAAATTACAGCAAAGAGGATAAAAAAACAGAGCAAAAGAAGAAAGAAATTAGAGGAAGTATGGCCAATGTGGAACTGCGGATGCCAAAATTAACACCTTCCATGCTCACTTAGAATATATTTTGAGAAAAGCTCATTTCAAACTCTGGTTGAGGCAAAACTGAGATTAAGCCTAAACCTCACTCCGTCTCACTTGCCTGAACGTAAAGCATTCTCAAGCTGGTTTATGATATTTTTTTCCACATAAAAAAAAAAAAAAGAGTGAAAAGCATCACCTAAGCTATGACAGAGCGAAGACTGCAGCAGAGGCATGCTCCTAGGCACTTTGAGTGGGAGAAGGTGCAAAGAAGAAGGTTAACAGAGAGTGCCACATCTTTTCGTTTGGTCTGGAACTCTGAGATTTGTGTTGTGAAAAGAACAGAGAGGAGAGAAAGGAGAACAAACAGGGCATTATCCCAGCTGTAAGAAAAGCATTACTCAGAGCACCTTTTGAATTAAGGTGAGCAATAATCTTCTACGTGTCTGCACGTCTCTGAACTGTTCTGTTTATATGGTATTTTAAAATGATGGATCGGAATAAAATATTTGAAGTTGAATTGAATTGAGCAGACAGACATTATTTTAAATGGAAATACAATTATTATCAAGAACACAGTCCCTGCATAAAATAAAAGAAAACACACAGAACTGAGATACTTTTTTTTTTTTTAAATCCATTTGAATAAGTCTCCCATGCTTCAGCCGGAAAAGGCAGAGAAAGGGAGAAGTGTTTGAAAGTCAAAATACTACTTTGCACATCTCTAATGTTTTCTGTTCAAGGTTCTCTAGTGCTTTACAAGCTTAACGTGATTAACTTTGTGCTCAGTAAGCAGTTCCATCCATAAAAATAGGTAGGTCTTTACAGGATTAGGGCCTCAATTTGTCCTTAAAGTGGTGAGCAGTGAATATCACTTACTGCTTTAACAGACAGAGCTGTATAAATAACAGATACTGTGATTTGCCTGAAGATCTGTCAAAATGAAAATTTTATTGGATTAACCTGAAACAAAACAAAAAGTGCTCACATTTGCAGCAAGCAAGCAAGCAAAAGAAAGCAGAAAGTAAAGAAAAAAAATTAACATAATGAAACATTTCCTTTGATTCAAAAATGAAACATTTCTTTCTTAAGGCTCTTGAAACTTCATTCTTTCAATAAAATAGAAATTATTTTAAATTACCAGTTAGAATTGAAATAATAACTCTTAGTATGTCAGACTGAAACGTCTACTTTTCTCTGTACACGGCACGACAATTTTCACACAGCTAAAAAAAAAATTCTTTTGTAGGAAGTGTTTTCTGGTCGCTACGTGACAGAAGGTTAAGCGGAGGTTTTGCTGCATGGCTGTTTATGGTAGAAAATCCCCTCTCAAACACTTCTGCCGGCGGCTGAGCCCAGCTTTGCTGCGTCCTGCAGCCCTGGCTGTGAAGGTCCACCTCACGGTCTTTGGGCAAAGGCAGCGACTTTGGGTCAAGAAATACCATCTACGGCCTTGACCAATGTGCCCCCCAATGACCAATGCACAAACAGCTGTGGTCATGAGAGACCATTTCCACCATTGCTATTTCCCCCCTGTTGCCCTGTCATGAGAGCAGAGGGGCTCGGCATGTTCGCTCTGACAGACACCATGGCACTGGGCCCAACTGTCTCTCGGGGCGAAGGCCCTGGCTGTGTGTGGCCGCAGGGGCAGGAGGGGATGCCCCACAGTACGGCCACCGGCGCACTGAGGGGACATGGAGGGACACGGTCACAGCGCCGCCCTGTCGCCACCCTCTCCCTCCGCTGGGCAGCGTGGGCCCCTCCCCACAAGATGGCAGGAGGCGGCACCGAGAGGCCCCGCAGCACCCAGCGGGGTCAGAGCCTCTCCCAGGGTGTTGCTCCACTTAGGCTTTTCGCCTCCTGGCCTCCTACCGCCTACCCGGGCCACAGGGTCCCGCTGCATGGCGGGGTGGCACAGTCCGGTTCTGACAGGAGCGTGGGTCAGGGCTCGTCTGCTCCAACCGCGACTTAAAGAGACATGGGGCAAACAAGGCAGCGGTATGGCTTTTTATAACATAGGAAGGACATGGGCCTGTTGGAGCGGGTCCAGAGGAGGGCCACGAAGATGATCCGAGGGCTGGAGCACCTCTCCTATGAGGAGAGGCTGAGGGAGTTGGGGTTGTTCAGCCTGGAGAAGAGAAGACTCCGGGGAGACCTTATTGAGGCCTTCCAGTACCTAAAGGGGGCCTACAGGAGAGCTGGGGAGGGCTTTTTACTAGGGCATGTAGTGACAGGACGAGGGGGAATGACTTTAAACTGGAAGAGGGTAGGTTTAGATTAAATATTAGGAAGAATATTTCACTTTAAGGGTGGTAAGGCACTGGAACAGGTTGCCCAGAGAAGTTGTAGATACTCCATCTCTGGAAGTGTTTAAGGCCAGGCTGGATGGGGCTTTGAGCAACCTGGTCTAGTGGGAGGTGTCCCTGCCCATGGCAGGGGGCTTGGAAGTAGATGATCTTTAAGTTCCCTTCCAACATAAACCACTCTATAATTCCATGATTCTTCTATCCCCCAAAAGCATTAATTACAGGCAAAGTTGTCCTGCTCGTGAGCCCTCAGCAGAACTGCCATTTGGCCTTACTCTGTTTGGGAGTCGGGCCTTACACAACTATTGCCCAAATACTGGAGAACAAAGAAGAGACGAGCCAGCAGCAGGGGTGGCCTGCTGGGGACATGGCCTGTCAGAAGCACACAGCAATTTTGCACTGCTAAGATCAGCTGCCCCTCCAGCTCAGCAGCCATGGCAGCCCACAGTGCTCTGACTTTGGGATACAATAGGCCCATCCACCCCTTGTGCCCAGGCTGGCCATGTCCCTCCTCTCCCAGGCATTGCTTTCCCATTTCTGGCTCTTCTCACATCTCTTGCTACACTCCTTCTGCATGCAGATCCCACAGAAAATCCCTTTTTTTTTTTTTTTTTTTTTTTTGGTTGTGGTAGTTGAGGAAAGATTTAGGAGGACTCTGAAAAACTTGCTTGTCATTTTTGAATAAAGGTCCAGTTAGAGGATAAGCAATAGCAGAACCACCCGCACAGAGTCGAACAGCGAGAGCGATGCTGTGGGGAACTTTGAGAGGATGTCCGCAACTGGGTATGGAAACCAGGGCTCAGGGCTGAGAAAGTCTGAAAAGTTTCCTGAGGTCCACTGCTAGCTTAACAGAAGACTAGAATACGAAAATAGTTTTTCAAAGAATATATATTAAAAAAGATTACGTTTCATCTTAAAACTATTTAAAATTTAATGTGAAATTGTGTGCGGAGCAAGCATGTGCTAAGACTTACACTTAGTATAATTTACTGCTAGGCAAAACCATGTTTAATTAATAAGTACCCTACCCATTCTAATGAGTTAAAGAATGTTACTTCTTAAATTATATGCATAATCACTGAAACATTTCTATTAACCATTTTATGAACAACCAATATAATGTGCTGCTGACTATATTTTCTATATCTTTTTATAACAGAGCAGATGATGGGTTCTGTTTACTTTTGCAGCTGTACATGTTTTCAGGACTGCAGAAGAGCTTTTGACCAAATGACTTTGTGCTGCAGTTCAAAAAAAGCAGGAATAGAATGAATATGTACTTCTTTTCCAAATAAGGAATTCAGAGTAATGAGATCAATTTTGAGTTGAAAAGAACAGTCTATTTTGGTATTTCAAAATCCATGAATAGACACAGCAAGTGAGGATGAACTCGACTAATTTCAGAAATCTGAAGGTACCCAGCACAGGTTTTTGAGCACATTTGCAAACAGATGTCTCTGGGGATTTTCAAGATTACCTACAGGTCACCTTGTGTCCATTGATTTCTTTGGAAGCAGGCACCTGATTGCCAGTGCAATTTTCAAAATCTCATTATGCCTCTACTGCAGATTTGGACTCCTAAAATCTGGCTCATAACGACAAGAAACAAGCTTCCAATTCACTAAGTGTAGTTAATACTAACATAATGCTAATACATGTTTTAATAAACGATGGTATTGGATATGTAAGAAAGAAAAAAGGCTTTACTTTAGCATATTTTTTAAATCTCAATTTGTACCTCTTTTGTGTTGTAATTGTACATTCAGGTTGATAGAAATTAAAAAATATCATCTACTAAAATTGAAGAGGTGGTGAGCAATTTTCTAAGGTTTCTACCATAGAAGTTGAATAAATACATGTTTAACTTCCTGCTTAAATAAAAACGTATGTGAACAGTACCTAGTAAGAAATATCCAGCTGGAGTAAAGGCTATGCTCAGTTGCAATTTTGAATGATTATGCACACCAGTAAGAGCAAACATTTTTAGAATAACAATGAAAAGTGCAAATGCAAACCAAGATTAAAAGCAGTTATTCAAATCAAGGTTCCATGATTCGGATCTGTGATTTATATCACTTCGATTTACATGTCAATCCATCGTGCTTACAGTATTTTCCTCCAATGCAATTAAGCTCACACATTAGAGACTATGTAGTTGTATTGAGCTGCAAAGATATCTTTCTAATCTCTCTGATTCCATTTTACTCATCTATTAAGAGAGAATAAAAACTTTTGTCTTTTATGGGTGAAAGTACCATGCAAATGCAAATGATATTATACAAAATGGTAATTGAAATGGTAAAGGAGCAAAGGGTTTTAATAAAATGACAATTCAAGACACATGCAAGTGTCCCTGTGTGAATGTTGATTGAAATGAGAAAAGTTAAGAGTGAATTTTAAGTGCCCATAGAAAAATGCATTGAATGTTAAGAGTAAATTAAGAAGTGCACAGGCCAAGGGACAGAGCTGCCTCAGAAATGGATAAAGAAAGAACTGAAATATTCCTTTGAGGATTTTGGACAAAGGATCTCTCAGCCCTTGATAACAGTGTAAAGCAGGTTGGGGAATAGGCTGTGGGGAACACAGGCGTAGTGACACTTCAAAAGACCCAAGAACTTGAAAAAGTTCAAAATGTAGTTAGCGACAGATTTGGATCTGAAGAGGGAAAAAAGCAATAGTGAGCACAGCTGGATATGGACTTTGATGTTGAATTACACAAGGTTTAAGAAGAATTAGGGTCTTTAGAAGAAAACTGTCATTGGAAATTCTGAGGGGGACTCCAGGGCAGAGCAAGGGCCAAATTCTCCTCTGCGCTCCCCATCCCAAAGCTGCCGGTGGCAGCTTGCTGTTGTAAAGGCTGGTCCAGGTGAGCCTGGCACACACCACTGCGCAGACGCTCACAGCTTCTGGGACCTGCCTGCTCTGAGGTGTCTCAGTGAAGTGAACGACAAAGATAAAGGAACCAGCAATTGCCTCTCAGCTTTGAGATACTACAGCTGACCCTTTCACAAAGTCTGAGTGCCAGGCAGAGGTTTTCAGAGAGTGGTTTAAGGGTAAACGATATGAAAAGGATGTACAGATACTGACACACAGAAGGATAGGTAAGCTGCCAGCCCTCTGGATAGGCTATGAAAACTATCCTTTCTTGTTTTCAGGAGCACTGGAGTTGTGGCAGTAGTCTTGCAGATTTAACTCAAAATTGCAGAGAAGTGGTACATGGGTATGTTGTTAGGAGGAAAGAAAGCACTGTTACAAGCTGATTGAAAAAAAGAAGGGTGTAGTCTGGCCCTACTCATGGGCATCCACACTAGCAACGCAAGGCTTATCACTGCACAAAAGGTACCACTGAAAAAAGTATATGTGAATTCTACTTTTAAAGGAAACCTCTTTTTGTTTTTGTTTTGGTGTTGTGGTTTTGTTTTTTTTCCAAAAACGTGCATGGGAATGTGAGAGTGGGGCAGAAGATGATGGGGAGAAGCTGGGACTCACTAATGGACACTCTCTCAAAAATGGCAGAAAATAAATAATTTCCAGCTTTACCTTGCT
Organism: Charadrius vociferus; assembly: GCF_000708025.1. Classification (NCBI taxonomy): domain Eukaryota; kingdom Metazoa; phylum Chordata; class Aves; order Charadriiformes; family Charadriidae; genus Charadrius; species Charadrius vociferus. Next base: position 790,103 of record NW_009648453.1, read on the forward strand.
AATGTGAGAGGTGAGGAGGAAGGCAGGAGAACGTCACCTCTTCCTCACCTTAAGTGCTTCTTTGGCTGAGACTGTTTACTCATGCCAGTGTATGGAAAGTTTACTGCATGTGAGAAGAACGGCGTCTCTGTGAGAAGACAGACCTTTGAAGTGAGTAGGAATTTATGCTGAGCAGCCACATACTGCTACTGGCATCTAAACTTTCCCAGTTGGTCTGCTGTGGAATTTACAGCACAAAGTGGAACAACAACCAGTACAAAAGAAGGGACCATCCCGTAATTGCTACTGTGTCTCCAGAGACCACCTCAGACAGTCAAGTCAACAGTAACCAAGAGTTTCAGTGTCAAAGGATGTTTTCTCTGATAGCCCAATCAATCAAGTCAACCCCTCCTCTCCTCCATGCCTTTCCCCCCTCCTCTTTGGAATTCTCACAATTGCCACTGCTAATGGAGCCTCTCTGGTGAGAAAACACCAGCACTGAAGTTCTTACAGTGGCCAGTTTAAAAAAGGTCGATTCCTTTGAATTCAAACAAACAAACAAACAAAAATCATTTAAATGGATTCCAACTGAGGAAGCTATAGGACACCGAGATGTACTCTGCCTAAGATAAGGCTTTCTTCTCACTTTTCATCATTTTACTGTCTGTTCAACTGGTTAGCAGTTACTATGCTGACAGTTTAATCCTAATTTCTAAATCAGTGTCTACAACTATTTCTTTCTCTGGAAATGATACAGAAAGACCATAAATGATGTAGAGCACGATGCCAAACAAGCCCTTTCCTTTTGGCACACCGGGCAAAGAAAAAAACCACAAAACCAAACCAAGACAAAATATCCACAGCCATTCCTTCTTCCTGGGAAACAGCAAACCAAACACAGTGTAAGCAATATTTTCCCAGCTAGTGCGGGCAATTATGACTGCCAGAAGATGTGACCAAATTACATTTATCCCTTTGCTTGTTTAAGTTACAGATAGTTGTGCTTCTAAAAATTAAGCTGGCAAACTAAAGAAAGCCTCCTGAATCAATGATTCTGTGCTTTTCCCGAAGCAAAATAAATCAGCACTACAGGAGAGACAACTGGTACTAACTTTAATCTGAAATCAAATTAAATTTACCTTTATCAGGGGAAGAAGGATAATATAGAGCATGTCACAATGTTTTACATATAAATGGAGTAGGTTCAGTTCACTGTTATTAGAAAAGCAGTTACTAGTGTTTGTAAGATTTTAACAGCTCCCAGGGATGTATGAATTCACTAACTTAAGCAATGATGTCTTGGTCAAATGTATGCATAGCATTACTCACTTGTGATATGTCCTTTGAGTACAGGATTTTGGTTGTATAGGTCTACACTGTGACCTTGACATGAGCCCAAATACATGAATGAGGTAGCTCACTTCGTGCTGCTGCGTAAAATGCAGCTTGGGAAGTAAAACTGCACCTTGTTGCAACCCACTTCTTGTTGCGGGTACCATTCCTTGTACCAACCTCCCCCGGTGGAATGGATCCCTTCAGCTCAGCTCTTTTTTTATCCTGTATTGCTGTCTGATAACATAACAAACCTTCTTAATTTCACTATGGATCTTGTGAAGCTTATTAAAAATAGATGCTCATCAACAAAGGCTTACTTCTGAATGTTTGTGAAAAGAAATGCTGCCCATCATTTACCTAGGAAGCCTTACTGTGAAATCCCCATCAACAACCTCTTCCCAATTAGCTTGTGCTACCCTGGCCTGAAGCTTGATGGTACTGGAAAGTGCACAATATCCTCAGTTCCAACCGGGATCAGGGCAATGCTGTTGTCTTCAACATATAGCATGTTCTCAACATCTCACAGGATGTGGTCTTCAGGCTCCAGTTCACAAACACATGTGCTTAACTTAAGCATGCGAGTAGTCCCATTAATGCTGAAGTACTTAAAGTTAACCATGTATGTAATTGCTTGCAGGGCTGGTTCCTTAATTAGCTACGCTTATCCTTTAATCCTCCCTATCTTTTAACCTCTGTACTGTTACATGCCTCAATTTCTTTAATCAGATAATGAACATTAGGGAAGTTGTTATTTACTGCTTCTGCTTCAAGACTTGAACTAAAAAAAGATGGACCGTGTGTAGAGACTTACTATTAAACGTGGAAAAACAAAATGCGATGGCATAGAAAGATGTTTTCAACTTCTGAAGAACATCTTAATTTTCCTTTTGTTAAATAAATGACTTTTCACACTTCCTGAAGTCATGCATGGATTTATGGATGAGATATTTCCCTAAGTTTAAAAATTTCACATTCTTTGTACGATAAACTTCCAGGTTTAAATGAAGTCCTATTAAGCAAAGCAGCAAATCAAAACTGAAGTGCAGCAATGCAAAGATACCAGAGTGGCCACATTGAAACAAAACCCACCAGTAAAACCAGCCAAAAAAAAAAAAACCCAAACAAAAACCCAACCAAAACCAATTAAGTTCTAGAAACACAAAATAGCATGGGGGGCAGAGGGGGGATCCAAGAAACCTCTGGCAAAATTAGTTTTGAAGAGGCCATTTTCTGATTAATGTTTTTCATTAAAAACGCCTGCTAGTTGCACTTGGCTATGCTGGTTGCGCTGCCTGCTTTCTGCCAATCTCTCCTTATCAAGTCTGAGGCTGCCAGGAGAGCAGGGAAGCACATTTGCAGTCGTCAGGTTTCATTGCCTTTTCTACTCCCTTGACCTATTTTTTTCTTTCCCTAATCTTTAAATTTTCTCTTTTTCTTAGTTCAGCACATTAGCATTCCTCCAAATTTTTAATTATTCTCCCTGGTAATTCCCTGGAGCGCTCTGCTTGAACTTTCTTTCTCCACTTGCTTTACTTCTAAGTAATGAGCACCTATACTATACTTTACTGGATTCTGACCCCCTGTAGTTTTCTTTACTTCATCTGTATGCTGCAGGCTGCCCCTTTTGGAGAGCTGCCGTGCAGTTTGACAACATTGGGAGTCAATTCTTTCTCAGATGATTTCCCTGTCATGTTCACTGCTACTGAAAACAGAACTACTGACAGCGTACGTTTTGAATCCAGCCATGAAAATCGCTTCGTGATAATCTTTACCAAATGCGGCATTACATGGTACTACATTTGCTACTGGGCTGGGGATTCTTCTCTCTGTTTGTAAATCTGCTTTTATGACCATATTATTTGAACACTTCATTTCATGCCTAGTACCGAAAAAGGAATGAAGTATCGCAGTAAAGCATTAGATGCTTACCTAAAAAGGGGATGATAACCTATCCAATTTTCTTACAGTATTGCTCACTTAATATAGCGAATAAGCCCGAGGTCCAATATGATTCCTTCATAATGTACACTGAACTGTATCACTTTCTTCCTGAAGCTGGTTTGCCATTGAGCCAGATGTACTCTACCCATCTTCTCATTACTGTGATCAATCTTCTCTCTGCTGATCAGAATTTAATCCTATTAAATCACTAGGCTTGCAGTAAACGCCTATCACACACACGCATGCTTGCCACAGCAGATTACTATAACTGCCTTTATTTTTGGAACATGCTCTCAAGGCTGCCCCAGGCTAATCCGTACGACCCTGCTGCATGGCTGCAGGAAGCGGCGCAGCCCTCCGGCGCAGGGACTGCATGGAGGGCACAGACACCTCCCCCCCAGTCTGTGCTCCCGGAGCGCAGAGTTTGAGAACGGGTGGCAGGCGGGACAGGGCAAGTGGCATGTACGTCGTGGGCATGCTGTCCACCTCACACAGCTGCTCGTGGCTGGGCTGGCAGCTGGGAGAAGTCAACACCTATGGTCTCTGCAGGCTTTTATATATCCTGATACAGTCCAGTTCCCTCAGTTTTATTGAGATATTTGATTATTTGCCCTAAACGAGTAGTAGAGCGATAAAGGTCTTTGCTAGGGGAGAAGCGTTCCAAGTCATTTAGTAATTTGTAGCTGCCCATGTTTCAACTAGTTTGGGTCACTAGAGGGTGCAGATTAGCCTCTTCAGTCTGTCTGGACATTTGTCTTGTGACATACAGACCCAGACAGCCTCCTGATTTATGGTATTAAGTGCTTCAGAGAGGAGGCGTCAATTACTCATTTTGAGGCTGTTTGCATGTGTCCCGTTTTCCTTTTACAAGGACAGTTCTCCTTTTACAAGCACACACTACCAGGGTGCTGTGTTCTTTAGAGTAAGGCATTTCATGCCTGTTCCTGCCATATAAAAGGAAAGATTTTGTCAATATAAGTATTAAACAGAATAGCAACATGGAAAGTTAGGTATGGCTTATTTAGTCTTTTAACAGTCTGAAAGCAGCACATTCAAGTTATGTCACTTATTTTAAAAATAGAGGATACAGCCCAAAGAGATTTTTAGCCTGTAACTGAGGTTTTTCCAGCTAAGATGTACAGAGTTTTTAGTAAATCCTTACTCCTTTCTGTGTGTGGCTTGCAAAACTATTTCCCCCCTTTTTCTACTTCCAATAACAGTGTTATTATTTAATGGTCTCTAAACTTTTTAGGATTAATGAAGTGGCAAAGATGTAACAGATTACATTTGAATTAAAGTGTTAGTAACTTCTACATTATATAAATGCCTTTGACCTAAAGGGTATCTTCTAAGCCATAAATACACAATTGCTAATGTTTTTCACATTTTATGTAAAAACATGACCATTGTGTCCAAATCTGTTTTTTGTTTTATGTGGCAATAGTTTTAGATCACATTTTCATCTAGCTGCTGTAATGAACAACTTGGATTTACAAACATTCTTGCCAAGGAAGTAGTGGTTTGGAAAATAATGAGGATGAGAAAACCTTCCTTGTTCTCTGTGCCAGCTAGACTCTTAATGAAAGATAATGGTCATGAGCTGTAAAACAGAATGGTCCAGCTATGTTCTCCTGAAAGATAATCATCTAATTGTCCCAGGACCTGCACACAACAGCATCCTGAAACCCCTTGCTGAATAAAAGCATCTGTCCAGAGCTTAATTAATGAAAAGTTATGCATTTAAGACTACTTAAGGAAGTTAAGATCAGTCAATCAAGAGTGTACCTCTGAGTTCACATGGTCATTAGTGGTTCTACTGAAGAGCTAAGCTATTGCAACAAGGAAGCAGAGAGAGTGTTTATAAACTTTGGCAGAAGGAAGCAGATGTGATTTCTGTATGTTATATATAGCGGGATTCACTTGCTGGACCACAGGTGGATCAATAAGTACTATTTAAATGAAAACCTTTGGCTCTGCCCACACTCATCATTTTGCTATTTAACTTATTAAAGAGAAATTACTGTTATGAAATAGTCAGGAGTTATGGTGTGAATTTAATCCTTGACAGTACTCAAATCTACCATGCTGCACAGGAGTCAAAATGTCATAAAACGTTATTAACAGTATGAAAAATAATGCCCCATGCAGGTTATCCAATTGCCAGAAGTACATAGAACAGCATAATTGTGGCAGCATAGACAGTGCTTGGATGCCAATTTGTCTATTACTGTTTTTACGTCTGCTCTCTCCACTATGGATCACAAGTTCCATTCTATAGAATTGAATTTGCCACCGGGAAGCTGAAACAGGTCCAACAACCTGTTAGAAAATGGGGCTGCAGATAAATAAATCCACTGACTCTTAGTCACTCTGTGTCAGAAACAGAGAGGTCTGA
>NW_009648453.1:795793-817603 GCF_000708025.1 Charadrius vociferus
TCATCTTTTCCTACTGTGAAAAATGATATCCTTACTATGATAGGGAGCTGCTAGCAGAAAAGGGGAAGGTAGGAGCAGCATTGTTTTCAACTTTTCCCAAAGATGCCCAGAAAAATTGATGTCTTTGATAGAATTATTTTCAGGATCTAATTCATAGACTTCATTAATTCTATGGTATCCAACAGCAAACTTCACATTTAAGAAATTCTAGTTCAAAGTTTGTTCTTTACCTAACCTGTTAGATGACCTCAAATAATTTAACCATTAAAAAAATGAGCACAGCACTAGAAAAAGGACCTCTGAGGACGGGATGACACAAAGGAGAGACTCGGTGTAGATGCAGGGCCTCAGCATGCAGGAGATGTCCCTGGTTCCAGGCAGAGCTGGCACAAAGGTGTGTGCTCTGCTGAAGCGATACCCACGTGGGAGCTCTGCTGTTGGTGTGTTGTGGGCAGCGCAAAGCAGATAAGCGCTGCTGAATCAGTGCTTGGCTCTGCGCAGCCACGTAAGGTGTTCCTGCAAAGGTGACTGTGATAAAACCACTGTGAGGTGGCTCTGAATGGAGAGTGATGAGCACAGTAGGGCTTTCCAAGTGCAACCAGAGCAAGGGCAGTGCTAGCGAGAGGCTGAATCAAATAACAAGCAAAGCATTATTATTAATTTTCTCAGACAGTTCTCAACTCTAAAAATGAGGAACCCCAACTTCAGAGTTGCACACAGGGTTGTGAGTGGCCTCAGTTCTTTGCTGAGAGTTGGAAGAATGTAAAACCCACTGATAGCAAAACAGTGACTGTCCAGTGGGGAGATGCCATGGGAGCTGCAACAGTAGCCTGTAAGTAGATATATTTTAAGGACTAATACTGTATGGATTATTTACATGAAGATGCTGTGCAGAGAAATCTATGGTGGAAATTTAAAGAACACTTAAATCCCCATGTAGACATCTCCTCATAGTCAATATTTGAAAATGGAGCACAATACAAGGCAGCAGGAAATAGGACTTCACTTTTCTTCAGCTGTGGAATTCTGCACAGAACCATTGCACCAAAATTGATTCTATTGTGAATCAAACTAAGCTTACGAAAGGTGGTTTAATCAAATCTTAGTTACTTCTAGTTCAGTAGTCCATACCCAGAAAAAAACCCCACAAAACCAACAACCCCCCCCAACATCGTGTAGAAAAATAACATCATTAGATGAAAAGACTTGAATCAAAATTCCTAGTCTGATAGATGATAATTTTTTTTGCTCATGAGTTAGACATACATTGCAATATCATGCTATTTTTAAATCTATTCATATACTATATATTCTCTGAAAAGTAAATATAACACATTTCTTTCAAAGGTATCTTTATAAGCAAAGACAGTTCATTTCCTTAAGAAAGACTTTTCTCGGTATCTTGCCTATATTCCTTGCTATAGTGTAAAAGACAAAACAAAAAAAAATCACTGCATTTTTCTCTCTTTTTTATTCTTCTTTTGCCTTTCATTTTTTTCTTGCCATTTTCTGAACATAAGTGTCTAGATCAGTGAAGAGATCCTTGGCCCTCCACTAATCATTATCATTTTGAGACAGATTCAAGTCAATGACCTATGGATTAAAAGCACTATAGCCTGTTACCAGTCTACCAGGATAGTTTGCCCTAGTGTTAAGTTTAATTTAGCAAGGAAGTCCTCTAATTTGTCTTCTTCTACATTTACTGTTTAAAAAGGAATTAATCCTAAAATACTTAATGCCATTTTATATTGCTATCATGTATCTGTAGGCTTCTGTCCGCTCTAGCTATAAATACAATGTGATTCACTCTATTCTATCCTTCATGGTTCAATCCCTGTAATTGTAATTCACGGTCAAGATACCTGTCAACACATTGCTCCTTTTGCTGCTTGATAGTTCATACAACAATGGAAGCTATCTGCCAAGCAGCACCTGTCTTTTTAATAATTCAAGATATTAAATAAAGTGGAGTATGTACCTGCTGCCTTATTTTCTTTAAACTCGCTCATCTCCCTCATACACATTTCATGATAAAAGCTGGAGGTTAAGAGACACTGATTTGTCATCACTACAGAAAGTGAAGTTGCAACCAGGGAAAACTTTGCTTTTCTAACTTACTGTTTCCCTACGAGGAAAGAAATCTTCAAGCCGCTGTCACGATGAGTGTGACAGTTGCTCAAGTTATATCATTTTCTTTAACTTTTCGATTGAGATGACTTATTATATAAAGTTCAGACCTAGATGTTGAGTGCAGCAAAGTTAGAAATTTAATGTTAAATCTATGACAATTTTGTAACTGTTCTGGTATGGTCTCTATCACAGAAGTATTGTGATTACTCACAATGTACCTACAATGAGTAGTTTGAAACAGAAAACCACTTTTTATTGTTTTAGAGGTGTGGAACTGGCCCACAGGGACCAAATCCAGATCCTCAAGAGCTGCTTAAAGATATTCATACCACCAAGTTGATTGCAATGGTGTTTGGCCACTCTGAGGATCTGACCTGGCAGAGTTGTCCAGTGCCATATTGGAGTCTTTGGTGCAGAAATGATCATGAGTTCGAATCTTTCCTGCTCTAGGCCCTAAGCACAAAGCTATCCTTCCATTTCTTTTTTTAATATCTACTTTGAATTTTGTTTTTCAATCAGCATATATTTGAATAATCAAACATATTTATTTTTATCAAGAGGGAGTCTGAAATGTGAGAATTCACTGTTCTGTACTTTTTCCCCAAGCAATCTGTGGAAAAGCAATAGCTTTTCATAGATAACATGGCCATTAGCAGCTCAGTCTGCTTCTTCTGACCAGTGGTACTATGTCACACATAGTTTTGATATCAGAATTGAAAGCGGCAGGTATCCACTTTAATTCATTTTTCCCTTACTATTTCAGACATATTATATCTGCTTAGATAACGTATGTTGTAGCTTATCAAAAAGCCACGATTTTGATAACTGAAGCATGGTAAAAAAACCCAAACAAGCCAACTAACAAACAATTAATAATGTAAGTAAAAGTAGGCAAGAAGAGCTTTGCAGAAATCCAGATGACAATCTTCCTTGCGTCCAGCCTCGTCCAGCCTGAGGGTTTTCAGAGTGCATCCAGAGTTACAGCAGAAGCATTACTCAATTACTACAGTGCAATGTGGGTGATTTCAGCAGCGTAAATGGGTTCAGATGGTCAAAGGGCTAGCACGGCCTTGTCATCCTACGGTATGAGGTGGTTAAATGAGGTTTGAGATTCTGAGTCAAGAAGTATCAGTCTGCCAATTTCCATGGCAAACCACCACTGTTAGCGATCATTTTAGCCTGCTACCCAAGATCAAGCTAGGTTTTTTCAGATGGTCTAGAAGATAATAGCTTTGTTGGAGAGATGACAAAGTGAAACACCGACAAAGACAGAGGAGCAGAACAGCACTGGCAGAAGCAACAGCTCATGTCTCAGACTGTCTCTGCCTTACAGACCTTAGGCCAGAGAAGGAAGACAGTTCCCACTGCCTTATCCCTCTAGATATGGCAAACACATTCTAGTCTTAAACTGAGGTTGCTTTTTTTGGTGACAGGTTCACAGCATCATGAGCAAGAGTCACAGATGACAATAAAAGGTGTGATATCATTTGGTTGCCTTCCATACATCTCCTCCCTCCAGTGAGGCCCTGGTGGCACTGATGAGCATAGGAGGTGGCTAGATGGGACATCTGTGATGATAAAAGAATGTTTCTTTTGCTCTGTCTGCACTTTTAGCACTGATGTCAAATTATATAGTCATCAGGGCAATGGCTGAATAAATCTCATCTTTTTGTTGCCTAATTTCTGACATAGCATTTTTAGTCTCCCCTGTTTGAATGACTTTGTTCTGTGTAGCTATTTCTGTAAGGTGCACAGCTGGATCCTTAGCTCCTGTCGAAGGCTTATAGACTACTGCTTTTGGGAATCTTGGAACACCTTGTGCTTCTTGTTTCTGGAGCTGCTTGTACCCAGATTTCCAAATGAGTCCGCACAGGCTTACCTCCAAATCAGGCCCTAAATCATCTTCGTCTTAACAAGCTACCTTTTATGATCAGCAAATAAACTAGCAAAGCTGCTACTTTGAATGCTTAAGGGGTTTGCTAAAGAATAGGGACTTTGGACTCATTAGGAAGGATTTGGGAAGAAGCGAAGCACCTGCATGCAGACCCATCCACTCCTGTGCAACCTGACGCTGAAAGGATGCAAACCTACCCAAAGTGCCTTGAATTTTGCTTCTGTGCCCTAAATTGCTGCAATCTGAGCAGACATGAGCCTAAGTACCCCTCAGCTAGATGGAGTGTGGAAGTTTGGCAGAGGTATGCTGTCGGTGCTCTGAGGTTGCCTCCCGGAGGCAGCGCTGATGCTGTCACTCCCCTCTTTCACAGAAAGTCAGTGGTCAATCCAGGAGATTTGTGTTCAGCACCCCCTCTAACGGGTTCTACCTTCTGGAAGAGTGTTTTCAGCATTGGCCTAAGGTTATTTGAGGTGAGGACAAAGATTCTTTTCCTCTCCCGTTGAACTGCTTTCGAGCTACTCAATGTCAAAAATAATGGGGAAAGGAGGGGTGCAGAAAGGGGGATTGAAAGGAAGGGGGAGTGGGAGGAAGAAAGAAGCTCGTCTTTAGATCTGAGAGCAACTGTGAGGTGAAACAAAGCAATATCCTTATATCCTTAAGCTTATATCCCTCTGAGCAGCATTCTGGGTGAACTGTGTTTCAAGGACTGATGTAAGATTTGCCTGTATTCTGTGAAGTAGGGACCAAATCTCTGTGCTCCTTCTCAAACCCCCATGCAAGAGCCCTCCACCCAGCAGGATGAGGAGTTACGCTGCGCCTTGTGTAAGTTACGTGATCATGTGCACTCTCACTCTCTCACTCAGCAAATTTGCTGTCTGGGCTGCTTTAAAGCCCCCACAAAATTCCTTGGGGATGCAAAGATGAAGCCTGCAAAACCTCTGCGCAGGTATTGCCGGCAGCATGCCCATGACTGCATGGATTTGTGCCATGCAGCATCATTAGCACTTAAGACTACAAGTTGCTTGGGCTAAAGACCCTGTCAGTGTCTGGTTTTGTCCATTGGTGTGTGCAGCTATGGCTTTTGAATGAATCATAATGCAGTATCAGACTGCCATTTGGCATCTCTGGGCTACCATGGCAAATTTGTTTTATATCACAAAACACAAAGTGCAAAAAGGCATATTTAAGGAAAAGAATCTTTTTACTCCTGCTCTGAAAGGAAGAGGGGGGGGGGGGGGGGAAGAGATTGATTGCCTAAGTGGGCACATATTATAAAGCTGTCATTTATAGGAATGAAGCAAAAATAAACTCCCTTGCTACTACTGACATAGTCTAATAACCTGCATTGCTTGATGTAGAATCTGCACAGAGCTAATTACTTCAGGTCTTGCTGACCCTGTATGGCTCAGTTCCCAGAGTCCTACTGAGCATATGGGGAAAATAGCCAGGTTTTGTACAAACACAAATGTTTGCTTGACTGAGCCCAGGACCAATACAGCCTAACCATCATCTTGGGAAAGGAAGTTTTGTTGCCAAGTAAAAATTTAATCTGGAAGCTGAGAGTCAGTAAGAAATAGAGTTGTTCCCTTAGACAGTCCTTCTCTGCTATGAAAATGAAATCCATGGTAAGAGGAGCAGATTGTAAAAAAATGTACTATGATGATATCTAAATACCTCCTAAAAAAAGATTTATGATTTTAGTCTAGTCCTGAAGGGAATTTGCAGAACTGCAGGACCACTGGCATTGATGTGGGGATTGCAGACAGCACAAATCAGGCTCTAAATAATGGATCAAAAAGAGGAGCCTCCAAAGCTACTTTTTATTGCTCTTTGGGGAATAGCGCAGACTATTATAAAATACTGCAGGTTGTGAAGCTCCAATAGCATCGTGTAGTTTAAAGGAAAAAAAAAAAGCCTCAAGGAAGATGGGGAAAGCTCAGCGGCAGCACGCTGGTTAGAGCTGCACCTCTGTACAGTAGGAGACAGCGGTACATGGGGCAGGTATGGTGGGATGCCCCGGAGATGGCCATGTCCTAGCCTTACAAAGTGTTCAGCATCCTGCCCCTCAGCCTTGTACAACGTAACGTAAACTTTTGATGCCTGGGTGATTCAGCCGGTCCCTTGCAATCCTACAGCCTTCTCAAAATAAAGGAAAGTTAACTATATGACCTGGTTAAACAAGCGCAATCATGGGATGATGATATTCAGATATATTCAGCTGGTTGCTGCTACCATGTTTTGTCTGCCAGGAACCATCTCTGTTCCTTGTGTCAACAGGGGCAGTCATCATCTACATAAAACAGCCTTTGTTAATTCAAACTGTATTGTAAAATACAAGAGAGACCTATCCCAAATCAAAGCTCTACAGCATGCTTATTTATAGCTTCTAGGGTCTTTTCCCAACTGATTTTTGATTGGAAAAAACCAGCAAAAATACAAGATAAAAGATTACCATGTATAGATTAAATAAAAATTAAATACCATAACAAATATAAATTAAAATAGAGTAGAGAACAGTCTTTTATTTTCACCTGAAACTTAAACAGGCCAATAGCAGGGAATGCTTGGCTATCTCCAAGCAAACCAAGAGCTTCCTTGCCAGAGTCAATCTCTGGTGACCAGCTCTTTGCAGCTACATGCAAGATTCAGTAAGAAAACAGATGGTACACTGGAGCTTTGCTTCATGAAGAATAATAGATGAGTAGATAGAGCCTCTCAATCTCAGAGTGGCACACAGGGTGATCAGAATCCTAATCACAACCACGCTGTGATAAAAGACTCTGGATGAAGAATGAATTAAGGTGGTTTGGTCTGTTTTATCAATAAAAGTAATAGTAAGATATATTTCTTACAATTCTTTAAGCAGAAGACAACTCACAGGAGTGATACATACTGCTTATAAAGCAGTGTGAAGTGGGATAAATCACACTATCCATGTAATGGTTGTGCATTTGCTGCCTCTGTGTTATCAGCGAGATTATTCCTTGCATTCTAGCAAAATGCATAAGAATATTTAAAAAATATACAGACCAAAATTTTCCTTCTGGCATCTTTTGTCCCTTTACTGTGAAGGCTGGCACAGGTTAGAAAACAAATAATTTGCTTTATGTTGCACTGTTTTGTTATTATGATATATTATAAACTAATGCAGGATTCTGTCATCTAGAAATATTTGAGCAAGATTTCCATATTTGAAAAACAATTTCATGTCAAGAAGGCAATAACAAGTGAAATAACATCAATATAACGAGAATGTTAGGACAGCCTGAAAGTAATGATATTGCAGCCTAAGGTATTAGAAGGAAATAGCCTAAATTATTCAGCACGTAAACTGATGTCATGTGGTCAATGCACTACATGTTTCACGTATTCCAGTTAGAATTAATGTAATAATGAAGATTGATTATTAAGTAACAAACACTGGCCAAACAAATTACTGCAAACGCAAGTCAAATCTGCTAGGACAGCATATCTCTCTCCCTCTGGTTTGCAGAGGGGACCTTGACACAAAGCAGAACTGAACAAGCAATTCTTCACAAATATTTTCTGACTTCTTTGTCCATCTTGCAAATATACAGCAAGCTATCTCAGAAGTCACTTAAAAAATCTGTGCACATTGTTTTCTCAGTGTGTTACTGTCCAAAATGTGATAATAGAAAAAATATTTCCTTGGGCTTACCTATATGAGACTGCACCACAGTTACCTATGCTGGTTATGATGAAATGTGATAAACTGTATAGGGAAGTCCCACATTTTACTTTGTATTTCAGCACCAAATTAATTTGGTAAAAGCAGACTCTTTTATGGACTTTTTTTTTTTTTTTTTTACTGAAAGTAAATAGTGATTTATGCTGCAGAGATTTTAATACTGAATTGAGTTCTTTCACAAATGGTGATTCAACTAGTGTGACAAACTGCAAGGCCTTGCAGCTTTCATGGGATGCCATTCCCACCTTCTTGTCTCTCAGATGGTGTCAACTGGTACAAAGTCATGCCACGATAAAGTTAACAGCAGAGAATCTGTCCTAACAGCTTCTTTCTAATTCATTGGGAATAGTGCATTTGCAGATACAAGTTCATCGTGCCCACAGATATAAAAGTGAAGCCGAATCTTCGATCATAGGCTAATACCAAAAGGATTTATTAGCTAAAACAATATCCTTCATGCCATGGCTTTCAGACTGTGGGATGGGATTCAATCTTGTTTCATATGCAAGCACTAACAGAAAACCTGTGAACCACCTGTGTAAGCCCCTTCAAATCCTTCACATTTGTTTTCACCTCTTCTGAGCGAGTAATTCCCATTAAACAGAGCTTCTGGCATGGCACTATTGCTGACCTGCTCTCAGGCGTTGTTCTTTCATTGCTTCATGTCGTACAAACCTTCAGGCTGCATGAAGTTATCAGTCTGTCATTCTAAAGGGGTTTATCACTATGAAACAACCAGGAAATGGGAACAGAACAATGTCCACATCACGGTGGACAGCACCACTATGAAAAGGCAGGTCCATGTTGCTGGTGTGGATAAAAAGACAGTGAAATACAGCTTATGTGGACAAAACTTTTGCTTTTTTTTTTTTTGCATTAATATTTGGCATTAGATCACACAACGAATTCAATTGGAAGTATTCGAGACCTATTACAAAATTAGCAATGGAATGTGTAATTGATTAGAAGGTAAATATATCCGTGCAAGACAAAGTAGTACAGAGAGTACACTCCCCACTTCAGGGTGTTAAAGATGAAAAATGGAAGTCTTTGTTCCAGATTCACCATATTACAAATCTGTGTCCACATTGTATATTGCTCTGGTCAGCGCATGTACAAAATACTGGATGAGATGGTAATGATTTGGCCTTTTTAAATAAAGCTTACCTCTGAAGTTTCAGTAAACCAGTACTCTGAGAAGTCATTGGTAAAGCTTACAAGCTTGAAAGACACTACCTGTTGTTTCTAGATGTTCAGTTAGCAGATAAAGAAATACGAGACTGCTGCTTGATGCCCTAGATACTTTACAATTCATGACCACTTAGTAAAGAACTTAACTGAGATATAGAGCTTTTGAGACGCTTGTTCAAACACACATTGCTCTCACCAAACCTCTCTCCTCTCTGTCTCTTGGCGTACTGTGCAGTTCTACCCTCCATCAGATTTATATGCAGTATACTCCTAGATCTTGAGCTAAACTAACAGGCGTCTGAAAGAGACCCCAAATGAAATATTCATGAACTGTCATAACATTCATTATCATTTTATGATTCTCTTTACTTGGTCGAACAACAACGCTTTCTAGCACTCTATTAAATCAGCTAGCAAACTTTATAAATCACCAGCTAAACTACATGAATCTGTCACTTCTTAATGTACTGTCTGGGCTCCAAAAATACTTGAGCACATGGCAAAGTCATACTACTTATATGACTCTCTTTGCTGTCATTCTTCAACATTGATTTTTTCTGGGTAAACCCTTTACATATTAGGAATTCACCATCTTTTTGCAATTGAGTTTGAGTTTAGTAGATCGATAAGCCAAAGAAACAGGTAAAATCTAACAGATATTTATTTTTGAAGTGATGAAAGTATGTTAGCTTATCTAGAAAAAAAAAAATACAAATGCGCATGGGCTCACCAACTAAAATAATTTTTTTTTTGCTGAGCTATAGTGAATAGAACAGGGACATTCAGATCCAGCTAAAGCTTTGCAAGGCTGTTAATGCTGGACTGAAAGCTAACTCAGGCTGCTGGAAGATGATGCTAAATCCTAGTGAAGGAAAGTGGAAGTGACTGGAATTGCTGAGGACACAGATGACCTAAAGGAGAATCAGACCTGTCCGTTTCCATTAACTTTGTCACCTCTCGTTTCAGGGCCTTCTGGGCAGAGATCTTCCCTGTTGTCTGTAGCACAGTTTTTCCACCTATGTCTGCAGGCTATCAATAGCTCTTACACCAACTTTTATTGATGACTTGCTGCCCAGGATCAACATGGTCCTTTTATTTGTTGTATTCGCTGGAGTCAACATTGCACACCTCATCTTCCTCTTGGTTTCTTCCCTGGTTACATTGAGTTTTGCTTAGCCTGCCTCTCCATATTTCTAGCTAAAATCTAGAATCTACATAGTTCTTGGTCATGACAAATTTTAAGCAATTCTGTCGTAAATGACTTTGGCCATGTCAGCCTAGTCAAATAATCTAGCTAAGAAAAGAACTGTAAGTTACTGAATAAAAAAAAATAATATCTGCATCTAAACTGAAATAAAACTATCAACTGTCTCCTGAATTTATTGGCTGCAATTGCATCTGACACTTGCAATATTTTCAGCAGTTTCTGTTCTGTTGATAACATTCTACAAGTTCATAGTTACAATAAATTTTGTGTTCTGAAAGTGAAACTTTCTGTATCTGAACCTTTGGCCTCTTTTCTACTATGCACTGGGTCTTACTGATTTGTGTGACTTTTGCCCCTGAAGCTATGTAAACCTAAGCATATTTTGAAGCTAATTCCTTTCCTCTAAGGAGCTGGTAGATAACCTTGAAATTATTTACACGCAAGGTTACACTTTTGATGCCAGTCATGTATCCTGTGCTTGAAGTTAAGCGCTAGTTTAAGTGCTTTGCCGGGTTAGAGAAAGAGAGCCAGGTTCAGGGCCCCTGACATCAGCAGGAGACATTTACAGAGGCAAAACCACCATTGGATCAGGCCAAGAGTATTTGTAACCATTACAAGAACATTTGATATGTCTATATATTTACGCATCCATTTAAAAATCTATGCCAAAGGCAGGATTCAGAGTAGGGTGTAAAATTTTGTTAAATTTATTTAAAGTTATAAGAGCTCAATTGTTAGTACAGAAACTTTGTGCTAAGTGATAGGAAGTATAGTTTTGAATTTCAAGTTAAAAAAAGAGCAAACACCAGAGAAAAAGTCCGTTTTGGACCTGTCGACATACTAGCTTTTTTTTTATTTTTAAATAGATAAAATTAAATCTTTTCATTAGTGCTTCAAGTTTTTGCACTATTTTCTTGTCAATAACATGTAGCAGACCAAAGATTTGGCTTTAGAGTTGATTCTGAACAATCTGCAAGAAACCGCAGACCTCATTTCATAAAAAGCAGTTAAGTCCAGTCTGGCATCCCAGTTCTGGCTTCAGTGAGAGCAATGGCAAAATTCCCCTTACCTTAAATAGAGAGGTATTTTATTTTTGGTGATTAAATGCTATCACAAGAAGTTGTAACATCTTTCTTTTGTTTTTTTTTTATATAAACATTTTTCTGTAGAGCACATTTCCAAAAGATGAGCGTATGAGGGTGAAAGAGTTTTCCCCGAGTCAAGTCTGAGCTTCTTTTGAAGAAGCCTGTAGTTTACATTAGAGACAGAGTAAGTAACAAGAAACATATATCTACTGCCAACTGAAGTCTAGATATTCGACTTTTTAACTTGGAAGAAACATTTGCTTTGCAGATACCTTTCCAAATGTGATTTATTATACCTTATGGCAACAGAAATGAGCATTGCTGAAGTTAGCAGAGCAACATGGCAAAGACACTAAACCAACAAAGCATCACAAGATGGAAAAGATTGCAAATTTTCCATTGGAATTTTTTTCCAGAGGAAAATTGTTTTTGATTAATCAAATATTTCTGCAGAGGATAAGCTTTTTCCTCCAAAGATTTTAGGTTATGAAATTTTTATTTTTAAAAAGTTTATTTAAAAAACCTCTTTTCTTTGATGAAATCTCAATTTCCTGCTCCTATGCTTATTGTATTGCACTAACTTCAAACTTGGTAGCGCATGACGCAAGTAGTAGCCTCTGCAGGTATTTCACAGAAAACAGCAATTTTGTTGCATTTTATGTGTAAGGGAGAATAAAACCCAACATGAGAATTAACAGCTGAAGTTGACTGTTCTAACTAAATTTGAAGACCACAGTTTTTCAGTTCAAGATATTTTGTGTGAACACTCTAATTTATTACTGAAGTTATGGATGTGACAGCGTTATACGCTGTCAAACATTCCAACGGAGATAAATCATTACAGGTCAAAAGTTGATTTGATGTGAATTCTCACATTCCATAGGCTTCAGCTGAAATTTAATGCAATGACATCAAAATTCTCTGATGCACGATACAACACATCATAATGGTACCAAAATTATCCTGGATTCCAAATAACTGCCATTTTGCCTTAGACATGTAATTGTTTTGTAACAATCTTATTACTTTGCTTCCTGAAGCGGTGACCAAATTTGCTAAGGACTTTTTCAATTCTAGCTTGCAAAAAAACGGGCCACCAGACAACAACAATTTAGAAGATTTGCTTATAGGTTTTTATCAGACCTAACAATGGCTCGGAAGTTACTTTTGTTAAGGGTGGAACATCTCGGTGACTGTGTCTCACACGGATTTGTATTGTTAAAATGAAATATTTATATTCTAGATAGAGAAGGTGAGATTCAGGTGCTCAAATGTGCTGGTCTAGTGGTGTTTGAGACATCATAGGGTATCAGTGACATCCATGCAGGACTGGCAATGGCATGCGGTACATCGGAGAGGCCCAAGTTTCTCTAAGGCAGCAAGCAAAGGCTAGACAGGATACCCTAGCCATCTAAAATGGCATTGGGTGACTGGTTTTGGGGTGTCTGAATTGTTTCTGTAAAGGACGTAATGTTATATCATGAATCCTCCCAGTGACTGGGCAGTTGAAAAAACACTTTCTAGTGAACTGTAGGAGAAGAAGCTATGAAGTCCATGTTTTGCTTCTGATAGACATATCTTGACATAAGCAGGTTAGTTATGGGCCTTGTCCAGACACCTAATAATATAAGATAATGTCATGCTTGCACACTAACAAATCAAACCATAGAGTGCCTTAGTTGGGCAAAAAAACAGGGGAGTGAAGCATATGAAAGTCACAGGATTGTATACCATGTCTGAAGTAACTATTTTTCCTTAATCCTGCGAAGCTCTATCTTGGGAAATTTGCCTCTCTGCTTGAACCCTTAGGAGAAAAGGAACATTATTTCCATCTGAATTTAGTTATGTAATTTCACCAAGAAATCTAGTTAGCAAAGCCCCTGAGACCTTTTTCCTGTCAGTGGAGGCAGGTACTCTGAATTCCCTTTTAAAGGAGCCCAAGTTAAGCTTTACTCAGTTGCTTTCTGGTAGTCTTACGTTTAGGGATGATATCTCAAGGACAGGTAAGCTAATATCATTCTTCATGATCAAGAAACAAAAACTTCAGGGGTTTTTTTTGTGACTACAGCAAGGGCTTTCAAGTCTGCTTTGGTGTCGTACCTACTTTATTACCCACTGCTGCTTTTATCTCCTGTGAGAAAAGCTGTTTTATAAAAGTGCACATTCTTTTGCATGACATTAGGGAGACTGCCTTACATCAGGCTCCCACAACAGTAGAACAAAATATAATGGTCTAGACTCTGCTTTCAGTTATAGCAGCTTGGATTTTGAGTCACCAGTGGATATAATGAAATTATACAACATACGTATTATGATAATTGACCATAATTATAGTACTTAGAGATAATCAGATGAAGAATTACTTGAAATATAGTAGTATAATCAATAGACAGTGTAGGAAAACAATTAGATAACCTTTTAGGAACTTTTTTTTTTTTTAGAAAAAAAAAAAGAACCATAATGGAATTTATTTAAGGAGTTTTGGATTTATGGAGTCCTGGCTTAAGAATGTGATCAGCATTTTTTGAATAGACACTCTAGGTCTCAGATGCATGACAGATTTGTACCACAACTATGTCTAGATGGAGAGGTTGGAGAGAGATAACTTTGCAAGAGGAAAGGAATGAATTCTTCCATGACCATTTTCTAACCAAAAAAAAAAAATAAATAATTTCACCTCGTGAAATTAATTGTAAACAAATAGAGAGCACAAGAGAATCTCCAAATCAGAGTTTGAGAACTTTGATGTACATGGGCAAGATGGACAGCGTAAGGCCAGCTGAACCTAACAAGACCTTTATACTGTTCTACTTAGGCATGGTCACAGATAAGCCTCTGCAATTTTTACTTGCAACACTGGTTCTTAAGGCTAGTTGTGTAGGCTAGATTTTGCTAGTGCACATAGGGATGTTCTCCTGGCTCTAGGCCCATCCCCTCTGACATGGTCCAGTCATGGTCCATTAGCCAGATAAAAGGAAACTCGGGAGATGAGATAAAAGAAGAAGAGAAGGCCACAAAAAGAAGGGGAGCTGGCCTAAGTCCAGGTAGCATGTTCTCAAAGCTTCTTTAGGGTGGCTTTGTGATCACTTCATTGCCAGCCATGAGTACTATTAGACCTTCAGCAAGACCAAGATTCTGGCCCATAGTTTGATCTACTTTGCTTAGCAAATCTCTCTGTTCAGAGTTTCAGCACAGCAGATGTCTTTCTCCAGCTTCAGACATCTGAATGCCTTCCAAACAAGCAATATCAGAGAGCAACTACCCTCAAAGTTCCAAAATAAAAGCTGCAAAAATGGGGATTAGATTGCTACTAACGCTGGGCTGGTAAACGAAAGGGGTGCCATTCTTCCATCACCATATGGCATTACATTAATTGATACTTTTCAGGATCAATCAGGTCTGCACCAAAATTACTACATAATAGCAATATTTTCATAATATTATTCAATTAATACAGATATTTTAAACATTGTTATTTAAGATACCTCCAGATATTTCAGACTATCGAACCAATATCTAATTTATGAGCTTTAGCTTCCCTCCTAAAAACTTGCATGAAGTGACAACATGGTGTAACACCATTCCAGTGTCACTTCTCCAGGATAAATAACCACAAAAATTCTTGCAATCCTAAGAAAATCATTTTGGTCTTTGATGAGACACTTGGTGAAAGGGCACTCAATTCATAACACAGTCTTTCTTAGCTGGCAGGGCTTCATGAAGAAGAGGAGCAGTTGTTAACAACAGCTATCCTTCCCTCACAACTGCATCACCTCCACTGCAAATTCAAAGCTGCATTGCCCGGGCTGCAGCTGCCCGTGTTCAATTCACTGCCCTCCCCTGCCATCCTCACTTCCTTGTCCTCAGAATTTCCGTTGCCTATTCACTGCTTTAGCTAACATATTTTTCCATCTATCCCCCTTTTGTTTTTCCCAATTAAAAAACAATTCTTATGACCATTTCAGTTTTTCTCCAGTCTTTGTATCAAATATTTGAGATTGCTAAAATAGCTGTTAGAAAAATCTTTTTTTAAGGTAAACATTCTGTAAATAACAAAGTTAATTTTACGACATGAAGTTAGACTCAGACCTTGTATTGGAAGAAAGTCCTTTAGTTAGTGCAGCAGAGCAAAGGAAACCTAGGAGTCCCCCCAGATATGAAAGATGCCCCAATTATGTTTCTAAATATAATTTGGTATGTTTCCCAGAGCTACAATATTCATTTTTCTACTCTTACTTCCTAGTTTTTCTTTACGTGCTTCTAGAGATTTAGCTGAAGGCTAGAAGCATAAGTTACAAATAATATTTTCAGATGTTAAAACAAATAGCTGAGTAGGTAGGTAAACAAGGTTGCAGCACATTTTCAATTCTTTATATTTGTTTTCTACAGCCCCATACAATTCAGAAGCTCTATTAATCTTAAAGTATGCTGATTTTTTATTTCCTAAAAAAACCTTGTGTAATCCATTTACAAATACATAAACCTCAAATGTGCATAAATTGGCGACCATAACAACTTGCAATAGCTGAGATGTAACATCTGAAAATTAAATAGACTGAACTTGGACTAAGTCCCTCAAGTAGTACATATCACATTGCCATGCAACATAATTTGCCATAATCTGTACCACAGTAAATATCAAGGGAATGGAAACATGACTTTCATTTTACTTCACATGACTAGACTTAACTTCTTAGCATGCTGATTTTCGTAATTTCAAGAATTCAGGCAGTAATAAGGTTCTTGTACATTAACTAGCTAGAACTAGTCTCCAGATACATGCAGCAAAGGAGTTATTTGTCAGGACTTGAGTCCCAAGAGATGTTAAACATTCTGGATCCAATTCAACACAGTATTTAAGCACGTATTATTTCACTTTAGGTATGGAAGCAAATCCTTTATTTAAGCTATAGTTCTCGGTGCCTTGAAGAACTAAATTCTGTTTTCCCAAATTTGCAAGCAATATAACCAGTCAACAAAATAACTCTGAGTCAGATGATGCAAGTCAATTCATAAAGAGTGAACAGCAACAATAAAGACTACTTGTTCCAGCAAGCCTGTTTCTGTTTAGCTTACAACCACTCTGCTTTGCAACTGTCGTCTTATAGACATGTTTTCTCCATCACAGCTATTTAATTCCTAAAATACAGTACACAGCAATATTAATTTCCTGAACAGCTCTCCTCCTTGAATGAGGCAGATGTGCTTTAGTTCCATAGTGGCTGTCGGCTTCAATGATTCTGGAGCCAGCCAAATTCTCACTACAATCACACTGTCGTGCTAGTTGACTTGTCAAGAGCAGGCTTGGTCTGTGTGATGACATACATATCCCTGCATTCTCCCTGCTTTCCTAAGGATCCAAAACAAATTCCCTGTAAAAAAACTGTTTAACCCAAAACTTTAAGAATTGTTACAGAGCCAGTTATTTGTGTTGAGTGTAGTTTTGGGGTAAATAGTGACCTCATCACTTCTTTGTCCTAATGAAAAGGATAGGCTTAACTGCTACCCCTCTTTAGAAGAGCCCTGGGAAGCAGGATTTATTAGCCTAGGAACAGCAATATTGGAACGCAAATAGCATCTGAACCGAAGCAGGTTTTAATTCTGGTGACTGAGATTAAGTTGTCACATCACCACCCATACCATTCCCGAGTAGGACACCTCTAGTAAACTTGAAAAAGGGGACTCCAACATTTGTATGGCTGTGTTCAGTTTTTCAGATCAGTAAGACAGTTCCTGTTTTGCAGAACTGTCAATGTCCATCCTGTTCTTGTTCTCAAAAATTTTAATGAGCAATTAGGAAAAAAAAAAAAAAAAGAAAAAAGAAGAAAAGAATCCACACCAAAATGAAAGTTTGGCTCCTCAAGCACAGAAATATCTGGCACCTGACTGACACTGGAATTTGGAGTGCTTCCGTCCCCCTGTGAACACAATGTCTATTTGATGTCCAAGAGAAGAAAGAAGAGTACAAGTATTCATGGCCATATTTTAGTTTTTTCATAATCTAATGAATGTACCTGAGCCTGCTAAAGAGGGTTTGTATTCTTGTTTTTGGGTGTTTTTTTTTCTTTTCATAAAATGCTTTCTAGAATACACATTGAGTATTTATGCTTTTGCCTCCCATTTGTTGAATGCTGCTAAAAACCTAAGAGAGACAGATTCCAATAATCTGTATTTTAAGAGTAACTGAATTAGATATTTTCTCAGAACTACACATTCCAGCAATAGTTTTTTCATTGCTTCCAGCCTATACAAGCACAAGTTTGTTCAGTTAGCTTCTGGCTATGATCCAGTCAGATGGTTAGATGCTTGGATGAACTCAGAGAAATATTTTTACAGTGTGAAGAATTTGTGCTTAATCACTTGGGGAAAAAATATTCCATTTTGATTCTTGGCTACAGTACTTAAATTGCTTAGTCACGTGAAAGTATAATTTCACTAGCTAACAGATATCCCTTTGAAATTTCACTGGCAACGTGCTTTAGCTCACCAGCTTTGGCCCTTATGTAAGGTCATCTACACGGCTGTTTAAATAAAAATATACACCATGATAGCTCTCACAGTACGCTCCAGTCATGCAGAAGTGTGAGTGAACAGCTTATTGATTATAGTGTCTGACATGACCTGCTTGTAATTAGGAAATCAGTAACCTGGATTCTTCCTCCCTTCTCCACCACCTGCCTTTCCCCCAAATTCCAAAAATACCTCTGCATTCAAATAATGCTGATGTTGGACTCCCACCCCAATTTTGCATCACAAGCATTTCTCTAACACTTAAATAACTTCACACATTCTACTTTGGTCCAAAGGTTGTGGAAGGAATGTAGTAGTAGTACAGAAATAATGTTCAAACGAGACCTTAAAACAAGGCAGGGATATAGCAGAATTTGGCTGATATTAAAATCATAACTGGCTTAAGAAGAAAATACTCAGCTGGCAACACTGGTCAAACTATTGATGCCTCAACACGTCACTCAGTTGATGAAGTATCTGCAGAGCATGATGTCCTCCCAGCCTGCCTGATCCCTTCCTGCGACGTTACCAGATGGCAGGGAAGTCTTAGCCCTTTGCAAGATGCTATTTTTGCACTTTAGTACCATTATACCTAATTGACATTTCCCAGTTAGCTTGCTAGGTGCTACTGGTCTCTTTCAGTAGACTGACAGAGTGTTACAGGGCTTCAAAGCATTGGAGGTTATTGCTGAAAAAGGAAACAGGGTATGCAGACAAACTAATGGAAGAAATCAAATATTTAAATAACACATGTAAAAGACTTCAGGCATCTTACATGGCATCTCAGTAAAGAGTCAATTATGGGGCACAGAAAGAATCTAATAATAACCAAAGTAGGCCAAATGCAAACACTGTCATCCTGGCAAAAATGTGAAAGAAGCTATACAAATAGCAGTGAAGGAAGACAAATATGCACACTCTGAGCATGCATACCCCCGAGTACCCTTACTGAATCGTGTTATGAGAATATGATCTACCGAGCTCGGGGAATTTTGAATTCAGATACAGCTACATTTCACCTGAAAAGCCTGCCAAACCCAAGCTACTCTGCGCTCCAAACTTGCCACAAATGCAGAAAAAAAATAATAAAAATCACAGCAAGTACTTTTGTACGTACCAAATTCTTTATACTGGCTAAAAAAGGAACAATGCACAATGTTGCATCGTTTCCACTAGGCTTAAAATGCAGAGGCGGCAGCTAAAAGCAGCGGGAACAGTAATCAGAAAAGAATAATGCTGCAGGAAGCACAAAGGAAGGATTTGAATTCCAGCAAGTATTCAAAAATACACAATTTGCTTTCTTGCAGCTTCATGTACTGAGGGGTTTGCATGCATATTAAGGTACTGACAAAATAGCAATGTATTCCAAGACAAAACACAAGCATAAGAACCCTCAGTGAGACACACTAGGAGTTATTCAGTGAACATTGAAAAACAGGGTTATCAAGAGGATTTTTTTTTAGTGCAAGCTTTTTTAAAATAAACATAGTTTTTTAAAAAAAAACAAAAAAACCCCCAGCATTCTCAGAAAGAATCTAGTTCTCATACAACAGGTGTAAAAGTTCATCCTTCCTTTAAAGTACTATTCACTACCCTACAGTCTTTTAAGCGCTGTATAAAATACCACATAAGAGGATATAAATTTGCTTTCCTGGAAGGGGTCAACATATTAAACTTCAGGCAACATATTGGTACCATTCTGGGCTTTTGTGTTGAAAAATTGGCAACTCCAGGAATGCAACTTCCATGGACTCAGTTGCTTTCAGTGCAAGAGTTCCCAAAAATCTATCTTTTGGGTTAAAAGGCTGTTTACACCTCAGTTGGCTTTTGCTATCATGCTCTCACTTTCAGCCTGTGATGCTTGGGCTGGGTTTTGGAGGGCTCTGGCACATGCTCAGGCAGTGATGCTCTCCCTCGCTCCCCGGGGGAGATTTCAGGGCTTAAACACACCATTTCCCAAAACTCTAAGGTTTATGCACTGAGGGGTTGTAATTTAACTCATAGGACGCACACATTGCCCTTTACAAAGGTTTCCATGCTTTTTCTCAGAAGTAAAGAGAACTTAAATATTGTTATGGAGTCAATGTGGTAAACTGGATCAAATCAGCAATATCATTTATGATATGAGACAGCCCGCAGCGTTTTTGAAGCATAGCTAAGGGGGAAACTTGGGAGTGGAAGTGAGATACCATTTTGGGAGCAGGAAAGGGCTGTGAGAATTTAAAATGGGAAAAACGCATACAGAAAAAAGCTACTCTCCTCACAACCCAGACAAAACCAGGAAAATATTCCCCCCTGTTTCCTCCTTACTTTGCATTAATCTTCAGAGTCTGTAGAGTAATAGAGGCATTGGAAGTGTTCTCTTTTTTCACCAGGGAATCTGTTTACTCACCCCAAATTTATTTCCCCTGATCAGCAATACTGTGGCTAACCTTCATAGTCCTGCTGCAAAGTATCCCTTCCCTTCTCCTTTTCCTATAGTTAAGAGAATTAACTTGCCTATCAGAATTCATTAGGATTGAAAAACAAAAATACATTTGTTCTCTTCTTTTATGGGTTTATCAGTTACTCTTACCTGCAAAGTAGTAGAAACATTCAGCTCCTTCTGCTTCTGCCTCTCAGTGATTTTCCACAATGACTGAAAATACGAAGTTTAATTATCCTAGATTGGAAAACATAGCTCTGCTCCACAGCCTTACGACGAACTGAGGTATTGAATGCTACAGCAATCTGATTACATTGTGTTGTAGAGATGTCAAACCATTCTATATTCTAATCGCAGGGCTAGGTTTGCTTTTTTCTTTTTTAAAATAAACATTGATAATGCTCAATTTCTTACTTCTGTACAGCATGCCAAACCTCGCAATTGTCAAAATAAGTCCCAATGTCATTGCTGTAAACATTTCAAAATGCAGCATACCACAGCCCCTCTCTCCTGTCCCACCACCTCACACGCACATTTCACTGATGCTTTCCAACATGTGGAAACATTCTGTTTCAAACATGCTTCTCATCTTTCAAGTGGAAACTTTGCCTAGACAAGGTGATTTGGTTCACTTTTGCATTTACTTAATTGGTTGCCATTTAACATGAAACAGTTAACACATGAAGACAAATGCAAACCTACCCCCTTTGCAGTCATCTCTTTCACGACACACATGCTGACGTCTCATCCTGGCTTGCCTTAAAACAAGCAGAGACTAGAAACAACTATTTGTTTCCTGGAATAAATTTTTAGCTCAGGTGTAAATTTGCATTCATTGCCATTAATTCAATCAAGTTAATTGGCAATTAACTCCATTTAAAAAGGGAACAAATGCTTAGTCTAAGCAAATCCTGGTCTGTGTATGTGTGTGCTTAAGAGACTGGCGTTAACTTCTACAAGTGCATTTCATCAGGTAGAATGAGAGTGAAGCATCACTTAGAGAACTAAACTGGGACAGAAAAAAAAGACATCTCAGAAGCACCAGTTGCTGTATTTCTCCTTCTGAGGGTGTATATGGCTGTTATTCCACAGTTTTAACACCCTTCGTAACAAAGGAGGGCCGGCATTTGAGGCCCCACAGAAGAAGTGAGTTCTAAAGCAGTGCTTTCAAGGAGGGAAGTGTCAGCAAAGCTGATATGAATGAGTATTTCTCTCAGCTGTAAGGCCAACTTAGGCATCCCCCGTTGCCCTTCCTACCCCGTACTCTTCTCTCTGGTGCTGATACCGCAGCTGATGTGGCTGCATGGTAAATGAAATCAGGGCAGTGATCCCATTTAGGAAAAGGGCTTAAAAACAACAATAACCCCTACAGGTGCCATTGTAAAGGAAGGATTTAGATGGAGAGAGTAGAATACATTATAAATGATCTTTTCTCCCTAAAGATAGATAGATCTTGGAAAGCCTTACCGTGAGGGAGGCTTCTGTCTGTGCCATGGCTGTGCAGACCCACAGGCAGGACGCACATCGGGGGGCTGGCAAGGGGGCCCTGGCATGCAGCTGCATGAAGTGCAGCAGCAGTGGTCAGAGAGCCGTCTGAGAGCAGTGAGGAGAAGGGAGCTGCTCTTCAGCATCCCCCTGTTTCTGCCTTTTCCAGCTGAA
>NW_009648453.1:817624-855363 GCF_000708025.1 Charadrius vociferus
ACCGCAGTGACAGAGCACTGAGCTGTCTGTCAAGAGAAAGAGGGTTTTTTTTTTCCTAGTTGCATAAGGAAGCAGTCAGACCTTGCTGTTCTCGTAATTTGTCTCCAGCTCGGCTGACTAAGATGTACAAGTCAGGAACTGACATCTTTCTTATCAGTTTTCCAATCATTTTTTGTAGGTGCTGTAAACTCTATTGAAGCTATCCCTTCTCAGTTCACTGAGGTGGGCTGAGAGTCTGCGACAGAGCTCAGTCCATCTTATGTAGCCAATATCAAATATTTGCTACATAAAATTATTAGCTGATAATACTTATTTAATGCCTTCATGTAGCAATTGTGGATTATACCATTCTACTGCATAATTATTAACAGTCCAGAGGATCCTTTAGTCATTAATGACACAGAATATTTGGGTACTGCCGCAGTGTTGCTTGAATGACTCTTTCTTTAAAAGCTGTATTATTTCAGAGATTTGTTTCAATTTACATTACCACTGATGGTCTCTCTTCAGCCTTTACACAGAATTCCAATTAATGTCAAAGCAGAGTAATCACACATGAAATGAATGGAGAACATACCCCTTAAAATTTAATGCATACATGAGATATTCTTATTAACTATGGTCCTACTTAATTTTTATACTAGAACATTAACTTTAATTTGCAGAATAAGGAGTTTCTGACTTCGCCCCACAAAGAAAATGAGGCGCTGCTGTTCACGCTAGCGTAGCCTTGCTCAGAAGCGGTACTGGAGGCTGTAGAGAAAATGATGCACTGAATTCCCCAAACAACTTTAAAAAAAAGACTCTCAAAGCATCTCACACTAAACCCACACATGAGATCAAACCTCTGAATTGAGATTAGTTGCCATGAAAGCTGATAGGATATAGTCTAAACCAACAAAACACTACACCTAGGTAAGGAACTAGTTAATCAGAAATTGAGGTGGAAGATTCATTGTCTGTGAAGAAGGAGAAGGGCCAAGCAGAATAGGAGCAGGAATATTGACAAGCCAGTAGAAAAGCTCTTAAAAGGTGATTTTTTTGGACTGTAATGGGATAAGCAGGAAAAGAGACAACACTGTAAGTAATATATGAAAGTATGATGGCGATACAGCTTCCATGCAATAAAACATGTATAATTTGATGGAGACAGTTGATGTTACATCTTTTCAGTTAATGGCGAAAAAAACCTACAATGACCTACTGCACCAAAAAATGCACCACTTCCCTGGAGCATTACTGAACTAAGGCTAACTTTAAGGTTAAAGCCCTCCAGAGTTTCACCTTCGTATAGCTGCTTATTTCACCAACTTAACTGCTTTGCCCTCTGTTGAAGGTTTTGGTACTTTTCTTACAGACACAGTGAAAAACTGCATGCAGAAATCTCAGCCCTGAAGAATGTAGCACCCAAGGCCATGCTCTCAACACCTGCTCTCAGCTCTGTGAGCTGAATGAAAGCCTCAGTAAGCCAACACAAGTACAAAAGTGGCTGGGGACAAGATGTTACAGGAAGGCAAAAATCTGTAAAGGATCATTGATTTATACTGGGGAGAAACAAAAGCAAAACAGAAAACCTGCCACTGTCCTTGCTTGGCTCGTTCTCTTATCTGCATTTGGCCTTCAAACAAAATTTGTTTATCCCTCGAGAGTACTTCTAGTACAAAATCAGTGATAGTGGGATGAAGCACAGCATCCAAGAGCTATTTTTAAGTGCTTACTTGAACTCATCTAAATCTAGTACGCACTACTTGAGCACTTCATTTTTTTCTCTGTGGTTTCCAAGTTAAAATGTTGTAAAAACATAGGCAGTAGCATCCATAGGCTGCATAAGCAGGGAGAAAATACAGTTTGGAGAGGACTGTGCTGGTTTCTAGAAACACTAAGTCCTTAAAAAAAGGTAAGAAACCTCGCTAGTGTTGCTTTTAGAAGCTCCAGCTTTTCAGTGAGCGGACTGGAGTGTTTAATGAAATCCAGTCCTTGTAGGAAGGACTCACTGGCCACTTCAGTTTTGTTAGATGCAATATCAGCAAGCAGTGACTCAGTCAAGCACTACTGTAGCTAGGAAAAAAAGAAAAAAAGAAGGGTATTTGCTAAAGTTGAAAGAGATTCATGAGGCTTGGTATATGAACAGTCAGTATTTCATGACTGTAGGTGTAAGTATTTAATGACTGTAGGTGTAGCTTAAAAGCAAAAAAAACCCCATGGAAAATACTTGGAAAAGGACTTGGGAAAAGAAGCATCAGGGAAACAATGCAGAAACGTGAAGTGACTCCTGTGTATCAGACCTGGCCCTACTCAATACCAGTAGCGTACCATTTCTAGAGCACGTGCTGTGCCTTCATCACACTGTCAGTCTGGTATGAACGAGCAGTAGACCTGCACGTGTCATAAAGATACAAAGATAATGACACTTCATGTCATTATCTACACCCATGGGAAAAGTTTGAAGATGAATAGTGCATAGAGGGGTATTGGCACACACAGCAACAGCAACCATTAGTAACAGAGGAAAAAGAAAGCATCAACATATCCCCATCCATAAATTCCATCTATAAAAGGGAGCTTTCAGTAATGTCAGGAATACTCTTGAAGGTTACACAAATCATGCTTCTCAAAATGAGGAGAAAGAAAGTATTGGCAGGGATTCCCAAGTGCATGGTGGGCTGATTAAATTAAATAGAAGAGCAGTATGATTAATGACACAGAAGAAATGGATACTAAAGTACGAAATTTGTCAGAAGTATAAGGATTCCCCGAGAACAGTGCCAATCATACCATCTCAGCTAGTCACAAGTGACATTGGTGAGAGTGAAAAAGGACAGCTTTTGGTTGAGGAAATTATGAGCGTATGGCTTACAGTGGACTGTGTCACCGGTCTTCCAGTAGGCGTTTTGCCCACGGCTGTGCCGTGGAGATGTGTGATGAGCACCAGCTCAGGAACAGCAAATTCCTGCAGTGTGCTTGCATTAGTGACTTCCATCCTGAGACGTCTAGCCAGCTTTCTTCTAGTCGGTGAGTTAAATGAATAAACAGGCAGTATATAGGAAAGAATTTATGTTGAAATGGAAGGACGCAAACCAAGTTTCCACAGGACCACCATATGTCGCACCATGCAGCAACTGTCATGGGCACAGCAATCCCCAGCTCAGCTGACAGCTACAGTAGGAGAGAGGATGGTTAGGGAGATAGATAGGGAGCAAGAGACAAGTACCCATAGTATTGCAAATGAAAACAATCCCAAATATAGTTAGTTGAAATAGTGAAAATGTGGCTACAGGAGTTGAAGGAGTCAGGACTCAGTAGTCATCTTCTACATACTCTGGTCACATATGAAGGCAAAAGTAACATGAAAAACACAGGCATCCTCCAAAAATATTCCGGAACACAAATGCCCACACACCGAAGATAACTTGCAAACTCATCACATTATTGAGTGAGACTGAACAACCTCACTCTTAATGCCTTGCACGCTTGCCTACAAAAAAGCACATCGGGAAGAGTTGCAGGCTCCACCCAGTTCTCATTAGGGCTTGGTAAGCCTGTGTTTGAAGTAGCATGAGTGGGTCAGTCAGTTATTATGGTTGTTCAAGTTTTCAGCTAAATTTAACAGTGTCTCATTTTAGGCCTAGTTAGACGCAGATCTGAAGAGAGGAAAATATGCAGCAGAAGAAGTGCTGGGACTCCACGCTTCGCGTGTGCTTGGCATGCGGGCAGTGAGAATAACCTTTGATGCCCTGAGTGCTGGTAAGGATGTCTGGAAGTTTGTTCCTTATTTCTACGTGTAACTTTTGTTCCTTAAAGGTTTATTTTGAAATAGTCTTGCTCATCTAGCGTGTATTCAATGGGCACATCTACGTGAAACACTTGCTGGGGGTTGGCCTGCCACTGATCCATTGTGCATCCTTGTAAAACCTGTCAAAAAAGATGCAAGGAGAGGAGTCTAAAGCATTTACGTGGCTGGAGAGCATCGAGCAACGGTACTACATGCTTTGAAAGTACAGTGGCTGAGCAGTCATCGCTGCCTCACATGGGTGCAGATTTAGTAGCGGAGATTCATTGTTTGATATGGATATAGGAATGCTTCTTTTGTATTTAAGGAAGAGGCAGAGAATCCTATACAGCATACTGAGAGCGAAGTGTGCCTTCTGGAGCAGCCAGTCCTGGAAGACCGCAGGCAGAGCGTGCTGGTGAAATACGCCTCTTGGGGCTGCATCTTACTTAACCATGCAGTGTGTTTAAAGGATGTGGGCTCAGTTCTCTCCTGGCTGGACATGAGCACCATCCACTGAGAACAATGCCGTTACACGCATCTTGCAGAGCAAGAGTTGGTCTGTTTGTATGCGATTTGAGAACACTTGCAAAAAACGCTAACAGCACACGAGAGCTCTCAGTTATCCTCTGAAGACTAGGCAGTCTGCCAAGAGAGCAGCGCATCAGACAGACACATCAATAATTCCCATCATCTATCCATCAAAAAAAAGAGACTCCATTTACCTTAAAATGCATCATATGTGAATTTTGCCATGCTGAAAAGGGCAACACGTGTAGGTCTCTGAACTATCATAATATGACAGGATTGGTTCCCCTTAGTGCTGCTCAGATGCAGCTACTGCCTCAAGGAATTTATATTAATTCAGCAAATTCCATCCCTTCCTTGACAGGAGTGGGCTATTTAGCCGTAAATTGGCTAAAATCTATGGCTATAACTGATCAAATGAGGTGTGCCTGTACATAATATTTAACCAGAAAATTTAACTAAAGAAATAAAATTTGAATATCAGCCAATAAAAGTGGATGGAGAAGTGGCAGCGGCGGTCTCAGCAGCGAAGCTATTCCCAGCTCTGGGTGTGGGACAAGCGTTTAAGAATGTAAAATCAGGCGAGTCAAATTCCAAGCTGGTGGTTTCAATATACCATTTAGAAGGTTAAATTTAAACTGAATGCTGTTGAACATGCTGTTTGAATGTCATTTGCTCTTTTACCGCTAAGTATTTCAAAGGTCTTACACAGCTATCTCAACCGAGAAACAAGCCAGATATGTTCTGCGTTGCATTTTGCCCCTTACTGGGTCATTTTGGCTAACACCATGTTTTCAGCTGACCCTGCCTGTGCTTCTCTCTCTGAAGAAAGGCAAATGATTCTTGCCTACATCTGAAAAACATTTTGATCAGTACAGAAAAAAAGGCATTTTGTTTTGGTGTGCTGCTGCTTGCCTAGGATTGGAGTTAAAAAAGTTGAAAAAGAAAAAATAAATCCCCCCTCCAACCCTCACTATGAAACTTCTAAGCATTTTTACATCTAAATACTGACTTTGATCATCTGGAAATTGGCGATGTGTAAGGAAGATAAATAACTTGAGTGAAGATATGTCTGGACATACATTGCTGTAAAGAAAGACTAATTAAAGAGTTTCTAAATAGCCCATCTGACTGTAACTCAGTTATTGAACTTGAACCAGAGGCAGATATTGCCAGATCAAACCCTAGTCTTGGCAAAAGAAAAAAAGACTGATCTAGATTTCTGAATAGCCTGGTTTACATCTGGGCTGACCAGTTTTGTTGTCAGTGATTATTTGCCAGAGTACTGTCATTTTAATGGGAGGATGTTGCTCATCTGTGAGTGCGTGGATCAGTTTGGGCCTGAGCAGTACCGACATGTGGATGACGCACACCTGTAACAGCTTTGACCCCACTAGGAGCCGGGGACCTCGAGCCATCAGAGATACTGTGTGTATTCAACATAGTCTGTGCTGGGTACAGTCATTTTATTTTTATCCCTTTGAGAAAAATAACCTGAAAATTCCCAGAAGTTTGGTATAAGTGCAAGTGATTAAAAAAAATTATACATGAAATATCCTTATGGCAATAGAGATTTGGGAAAAGAGAAGATGAGGGGCTCAGAACTTATGCAAGTAAGGATGGGAAGGAAAGAATAATTAGATGTGTCAGTACCAGGGGTTTGCATCCTCCGGTATGGTCCCGCCTTGAGAAAGCTGGAGTCTGGGAGGATCGCACCTCTCTGAATGGGGAGCACAGAGCAGATGTTCCTACCCCAAGTAGCTATTCCTCTTCCTTCAGCCACCACCCACTTTCCCAGGTTACATGCTGTATAGGTCATCATACCCACGTTACTTGTCTTTGAAGAATACAGAGCCTTGACAGGTAACTCACCTGTAGGGCAGGAGGGCACACAGGCGCTGTAACGCTGTCTACAGACAGCACAGGCCTTCACCTGCCCTTCAGCTCCTCCTCCTCCCACCGGGCTCTCTCCTTCCTGAGCTCTTGAGGGCTGTCCTTAAATACTCTTCTGGCAGGCCACCGGCTCTACCTCCCTCCCTCTGGGATTCCCAGTGAGGTCGGGCAATTAACATTTGTCCCTCAGGCTAATTATCTACTCGGACCTCCTGGCTAAGTCTCAAAATAACCCCAAATCCCTGCACAATGCTTGGGTAGCAAGGGCTGCTCAAGGAACAAAACCAAAAGGGAAGAGACAGAGCAAATCATAGCTACAGTCAGGAGAATTTATGAAAGCTTGTCCCATCACACACCCACTGTAAGGCTCCAGTTTTTAGTGTCCTGTGGGAAGCAATGCGGTTACTAGAGCCAGCAGCACAGCAAGTGTTTTCTCTCCGGGATATTTTGAGTCATTAAATGTTACTAAAGATATATTTGTCCTTGGAAGGTTTAAAAGCAAACCTTTTCAAAAACTGGTATGTGGGGCTCAGTGAGGTAATGACCAATGTGAAAGAGCGAAATATTAGATTCCAAGTTCTGAATTATAATTGAAATTTCACATTACCTAGAAGATAAAGTAAAATTCTGTAATGTGTTTTGAAACAGCATAAGCAAAAACGATTTCCTGATTTCACTGGTGCTGTTTGAGATTTGTTTGAAACTGGCACGCAGCAGAGGATCGTTTCCTACTGTCACATTCTCTTTGGATGGTTCAAATGTTTACCATAAGCAAAATGAAATGAAATTTCAAAATAAGCTGCTTCTTCCTTGACTTTACCCTGGCAAGGTCCAACACAGGGACATAGGATGATTTTCTATTTAATCAATGGCCTCTTCAACTTCTTTGAAGTTGAATCAAAGTCCAGCTTCACTTGCTGGCCTCCCCAGGAGGCTATGGTATCCTCTACAGCTTGTGAGACTGATAGTGGTATTAGAGCAGGCAACAGTTGTCTGTCAAGACAAGGGCTTGAGCGATCTAGATGAGAGAAAGGCTTTCTTGGTCTTGGCAAAGGATGAAACCGAACTTTGTTCTTCTGGGCTAAATGACATGGAGAGGTAACAGAAAACGTCATCTACAAAAATTACCAACCAAGACACAATATTTCTCTTGGTCTCAGAGGAGGCAGGACAAGTAAAAACATCTGCCATCACCTAGCAATGTCTGTCTTGCAGAAAATACATAACTGGGGCCAGGCTTATGGCATTTGCCTGCACTGCCGCATGGGAAACCCCTGCTTGGGCACACTGAGGGCTTTCTACAGCATCCATTGTGCAATGCAGATCTCTGAGTGAAGGACAATGATTTATTCTGGAGAAGGACACATCATGTTCTTGCATTAGAGTGAACATTCAATTTATTGCAGATGGATCGTAATGGAGTCCTGATGCCATCTCTAACCTGGGCATAATGCCATGCTGCAAGTTCATTCCAGAGATGTACTGAGATGGCTTTGCTCCTCTTAGTCTCAAGTCTCTTTGGAGACAGTCCAGGCAGGCTTTCCCTGCTTTGTGACAGCTCTTGGCGGGCTTCTTCTGGACTCAGCAGTTCATTTCCAGATTTCCCACACTCCTGACATCGCTCCTCTTTGGTTCAGGTCTGCCCAAACTGTGCAAAAAAGTCGAGGAATCCAGGCCCTTCTTCAAGCCTGGAGTCTGATCTCCAGATGGTGAGCATCCACACCTTGCTGTATTTTTTCCCAGCCCATCAGATGCCCTCTCAGTAGGAAGACTGAGGTGTTATTACACTCTCTCCTTTGCTTCCTGCTGGCAATGGTGCAGGGAGGGCCTCTGCTGAGCATCACATGCAGCTCCTCAAAAAGCAGATTTAGAGCAGAATTTCACCCCACAACAGAAGTAATCAGAGGAAAGCCCAGATAGTATCTCCTAAATATGTAACACTCTCCCTCCCAAGGAGCAGTTCTTCACACCCTCTCTGACTGAAGACAGGGGCATATGTTGTGTTACACAGATGGACCAGAAGTTGTGCAAATCCAGATGATTATTTCTGATGCTTTTAGACGCTGGCTAACAGTTAAATATTTGCCTGCTGTTGGTAATCATCCAGGTCTGTGAATTACTCAGAAAATATTCAATTAGCAAGAAATTAATTGCGTTTTTAATTGCCCACTCTTCTGTGATGATATATAGTATAAGCATAGCTCGGATGAACATAAATGCAGAAGATTATGCATGCAGAGTCGGAAGCCTTCCCTGAAAAGCTTTTTTTCAAGTCCTGACTGAAGCTAGCAAAACAAAATGAAAGATAATTATGGGAACTGGGGAGAAAACAACTGCACTTTTAAAGTCACATATGGGGCTGGATTCAAACTGGGGTCTGACACAGGACGTGCACCAGCTATAATCATCCAACCAGTCCCCTCAGCACCAGGTTCAGCATGTTCAACCCGAACCATCCCTTTCTCCAGCATTGTTTGTCAGGCAGGCATTTCTGAAGCCTCAGGTCAGCTGACAGAAAATGCTTGAGATGAGGATAAGGGATGGACGCAGGTCATCTGAACATTGCACTTGATATCTTCAGCACACTTTGTCATCAGACATAGATTAGCTTTCTATGGTTCAGGACAAGGAAATGAAGACATGCAGGACAGGAGCTAAAGCACTTGGCCGAGACAGTGTCCAACTGAAGTGCCGAGCTGCCTTTCTGCACCACAGGCATGCCAGCTTGGGTCCTTGGGCCCTTTTGCTGGTGCACTCTTGGGCAGGTGTTTCCAACATCTCTGGGACTATCTCACTTCCTTAGTGTGTCAGAAAGGCCGTATCTTGGCCTTTGAGGCAGAGCGTACCTCCTGTGTTGTTTTATGGACACTTGAAGTGGACATGGTTGAAAAGACATTTTCCTGGAGAACTATGGAGAAGCTTATGCTATCCATTAAGGATTGGTCACTTCTAGACTTTGCACAGACCGGTTTGTGCTTTTAAAATAATAGCAACTGTCTGTAGCCTGCCTATGACTGGAGTCAACCTAAAAATAGATGGAGCAGAGAGCATGCTGGCAATCCATGCCACGGGCAGAGGTTTAAGGCCCGGCTCTGCAATGCATGTCTTGCCAGTAGGGCTCCCAGTATTGAACCTTGCTTTTTGATGGAGCACCATTATTTTTGTTCATCAAACCCTTACCCAAGCAGATGCCTTCACCATTGATAGATGCATCTAGTAAATGCACACTCAATATATTCAATGACATAGCAGTGTGAAACAAGGTGCCTATCACGGGAAGTTCCGTACAGGGTTTGAACAAGCGGTAGATTTGCCACTGAGCACAGATTTGAAATTGCCAGACTCGTTCAGTATAATGAAGGTACCTGCCTGCTCCGTTTCAGAAATCAATGACACATTGTCATCCAGTGCAAGATAAACTAAGAACTCTGAACTAAGGTCTTGACAGGTAAAATGCCTTTGATTTCGCCTTTAATTCAGCAAGCCCACAACATTACTGAATTCTCTGTATTAATAATAAATACATACTGACGCTCATGGCAGTGGCAGAGTTTCAATTCTAACCTGATAACAACATACCTCTGCAAGCAGCACGTCTGGAAAAAGCAAGACACTATTCACAGTGTAGCCAAACACAAAGTTAGGAAACGTGACAGCTGTTTAACAACACATAGAAATAAAATGATGGTGATAAACTTCATAATTAGATTTATAAATGCCTTTCTTACTTTCAGCACTATTTGTTCAGTCAAAGAAATCCAGTTCAATTATTTTCTTCCATTTTTTTCCCAATAAAATATCTGAAGAACTGGTTTGGACCTCAGAGCTCTTTGTACTTAAATGATATATCCTGGGCATATTTGTGATTGCTCCAAATGACGAGCAGACCACCTTCTGCTTGCCCATATTGCCACCTTGCAGAGGTCAAGTGCATGTGCCCTTCCCTCCAGGCCAGGCTGAGGACTGTGACCCTGGGGTCTGGATTTTGGATCTTCTAGGGGAGTGAGCACACAGCACTGCTGTGTTGGTTTGCACAGCAATGGGAACCACACAGCCTGAGACCTCAGCTGGAAGAGTTAGGAATTACCATGAGAAAAAACAAACCATAAGCAAGGTGTGATGTGGATGTCATCTCACATCTTGAATGCCACTCTGGGGGTT
The DNA here is from genome assembly GCF_000708025.1 of Charadrius vociferus. Taxonomy (NCBI): domain Eukaryota; kingdom Metazoa; phylum Chordata; class Aves; order Charadriiformes; family Charadriidae; genus Charadrius; species Charadrius vociferus. Next base: position 827,976 of record NW_009648453.1, read on the forward strand.
AACGTTGCCCTCCTCCGGGAGGGAGGAAGAAGCTTGCCTTTCAGGTTTTTTTGATGAAAGGCAGCTTCATTTCTGTATTTTAAAAAGAAAAAAAAAGTTGTTTTTCATTAACAGCCTGAATTGACGTTAGGAATTACCATGAGAAAAAAAGAACCATAAGCAAGATGTGATGTGGATGTCATCTCACATCTCGAATGCCAGTCTGGGGGTTAACGTTGCCCTCCTCTGGGAGGGAGAAAGAAGCTTGCCTTTCAGGTTTTTTTAATGAAAGGCAGCTTCACTTCTGTATTTTAAAAAGAAAAAAATATGTTGTTTTTCATTAACAGCCTGAATTGAAGACCGATAAAAACTGTGGTATTTTTCAGACCAGATCAATTTATTTCAACAGATCTTTAGAAAGTAGAAAATTTACTTGTAGGTTTTGACTGGTTTAAGCGGGTACACAACACTGGCTGCAGCTGTGAAATAAATAAGCCATAGCCGTGATTAAGATGTTATGTATTACGCAATTACTGTGACTTGGTTTGCTGTTTATATCCTCTCAGAGTGGCCCAATTTGGATCAAATAGATTTGAACATATATATGACAATCCAAGTTGGCCCTTTTTTGTTAATGTAAATTTGAACTGCAAGACATCTGAATTGATTTTCTTAGAGGAAAGGTTAAGAACTGTATTTGAAGGCTGTTGAAAGCATACACTGGACTTTTACATAAAAAGAATGCATTTGAATCTATGTTTAACAAATCACAGGATATCAGTTGCATTGAATAGCCTCTTGGCCACAGTAACATTAATTTAATCCTGTTCTCTTACCTCCATTGCAGAGCAATTCTGTATTTACTGTACTGTATTTAGTCTGAGGGATCATTAACTGCATTAATAGCAACAATCTGGACATTTTTCTAATTTACAGTTTCTCTGTCGATTGTTATTTTCTCAATGCCATGAATAACTATGAATGTGAGTGGTGCCAAACCCACTGCAGCCTTCACTGACTTTAGCAAGAGTTGCAGCTGGTCTGCAAATTACGGCCTTTGAGTGTTATGTTTGTGTCAGGGTGGCAAAGCCACAAGGTGAGGGCTGATCATGCAGTATTATGCTGATTTTGAATTCAGGGGAATATTTTCTTGGAAATCTCCAAAAAGAATTTGATCTCCCTTCCACATCGTAACAAACTCTTTCTCTGAACCTACCCATTTTCTAAACAAGGACTGCAAATTACTCCAGTTTTTGGAAATAGTCCAAGTATATAGCATGTTGTCACACAGAATTCTCTAAACATTGTAATACAAAATAGATCTGTTAAGCCGATGTCAACAGAACAAGTTATGATACTCAGACCTGGTAGTAACATTCCTGGGTATAGCTGGTTTACTAGGTAAAGCTACGTCTTTATTTCATTTTAGTATTTTAATTGCTATTCAGTTTTGCAAGTATTGAGTGGTACCTACCCTTTTTCTCAACACCTTCAGTCATATAAATTAAGGCACTGATTTCTTCAAATAACCTAATAGTCTTGTTGAATGACTGGCAGACTATGCTACACTTGTCTTCTTCTGGTTATCAGCACCCATTTAGTCAAACCTTTCAGACCCTTAGCAGAACATAAGGATGGTTACCAATCTTCTTTGAAAGACCTAAAGGCACCACCATCAAATGAGCAGTACAATGTATAGGTGTTTCATATTAAAAACAGATTTGATGGTGGAAGCTTGGTGGAGACAGCTATATATGAATCTATTTTTTTTTTTTAAAAAAAAAGATTATTTAAAACCAATATATAGCAATAGCCAAACAGAAAACTGACATAAAAATCAGACACTGCTAGTGGATAAATAATAATTGGAAGTAACATGGACTCTAACCTAGGTCAAGAGTATCTTGCAAAGAACATTTTGTCTGTGACTGAAGCACAAATATCAAGGGTGCGACTTTACTCTCTCCATTACAACATGAAGAATACCACTGAGAACTCAGCAAGAAATTTTGGATTGGTCTCAGATACTATAGCTAGACCTATAGAAAGGAAACAGCTAATGTGATGGCATCGATGTTCTCATCCATATCCCTGAGATAAAGAGACAAGCTGTTCAGTTACCACTACTAAACACTAAACCAATAATCACTACAGTATTACATCCTCCTCCCAAAAAGAACGTGAAAGATTTGTTGCAGGTGGCATGGCACCACGAGTCTCCGTATGCATCTCTAACAAAACCATGGATCTTTAACCAAAAAAAGTATTATATTTAATTCGTCTTATTTTTTCCTAACCGGTTCGGCCCTTTTTTGGTATCTTAAATAAGCTGCACTTAAAAAAGAGCCTCACTGCACTGTGAGCCAAACTTTTTTTCCCCGAGACTCAGCGATCTTATTTTTCTTAACAGACATCATGGAAGTTTTCCACTAATATATTATACAGTACTGTATTTACACTCAATTATACTGAGTACATAAAAAACATTGAACACTTCAGAGTATTTCTGTCAGCTCTAAGACTGGTATTATTCACAACAATAATTTTGCTAATCACACCAGCCAAATAATGAATAAGACAGTTACTGTCCCTAAACACGACTTCTAAAGAAGGAGTTTGAATGCCTTTCTAAAGATGCAAAGTACTTGGAAACTTAGAGAAGGAGAGGCTTTAAATCATGGTGGGAAACCTGTTACAGTATTCTGATTAAATGATATATGAAAATAACATCTACAAGTTGTCAGTTCCTAAGTCCACAAGGGAACAACTGCATTTGTTTAAATGATCTATTCAAGGGAAGTAAGTGCAAAATACAAAAGGTGTCCAGTTTGATGGAACAAATAGCTAATATTTTTTTCCACTTTTCACTAACAGAGAAGGCAGATGACATTTTAATGGTATAATCAAGACCCTGATTGCCATTGGTGATGGAACATGCCATGAGATCCGAATGGATATGCTGGATAGGAGCACTTGTATTGAATTTGTGCATTGTATGTTTCTGCTTGAAGTAGCGCATGTTTGGCATTTGTTGTTTTTTTGGGTTTTTTTCCTGCTGTCAATAATCCTTTCAATACTGTGTCCTTTTAATACAGCAGCAAAGGGTGTGATGGAAGCCTGTGAAGATAGGAGAACTGTGCTCAAAGTTTAGCATAACTACCATTTTCATGTTGGATCTTAAAAGTTAGTTTCACTAGCTAGCAGGAAATATGTAAGAATTTGGAACTAATCACTGTGCAAAGAAACACAACTAAACACTGAATCACTTCTATATATTTCTTACATTTTTAATGCTTGCTCTCTCTCACTATAAGCAGAGAAGTTTCCTCACATTTCTGATTTCAGAGGCTCTTGTGGAGTGTTGCATTGGCATATAGTCATATTTCCTCTTATGTGTTTTCTCTACATCTTTATTTTTTGGGGGGGTCGGGGTTACAGTATAGAGTTGCAGCACCCTAGACCATTTCTTCTCCTTACTGGATCGTTTACTCCTGGTGTCTTTGGAAGGAAGGTCTTCAATATATACAGCCTTTTCCTGTATCCTTGATGTGCTCACGTCTCATAATTAGAAAGAGAAATTTAGATACATAATGAATGTGTGGTGGGGCTCTCAGTCCTAACTATTTAGCCAAGCAATTACAGAATCACAAAAGTTCAAAAGGCACACAAGGAAGTGTCATAATCAGAAATGTAAATGAACCACGATACTTGCAAGAAGCTAATTAACGGCCTAATAAATCCCTGTAGCAATGGATTAATTCCATTAGAACTCTGGAGAAGCATTTTTTTTGTTTACATGGAAAAAAACACTTTCAAGAATACCTTGGTGAGTCAGACCAGTGCTCAAATTTAGAAAATTATCTGACACCCCCCTCCAGAAGTACAAATTGTAACCTAAAAATAACTTTGAGCATTGCTGAAGGATAAGCTGGTAGAAGAAGAGCCCTTCAGGAGCAAAGAACAAGCATTACCTTTCATTTTCAGGAGTCCACATCTTTTTCCATGTATATGTGGTCACCCTGACTTTATGCTTTTCAGCTAGCTACATAAGAGCTCTTCTGGATTTCCCTCTGACTCAGAGCCATCTTTTCTAAGCTAATTATATAAGGAACAGCTCAAAGGAGGTCTACTGGCTATCAGGTCCTCATAGCCTGTAAAGACCCACTTGGTGAGTCAAGTGCCATTTCCCTGCGGGTGGCAGCAGTACCTGCCGGCCACGCTGGCGCTGGGGATGAGTCAGGCCTCCGTCAACTCAACTAGAATATAACGCACTATTTTATCATAGCAGCGCTGCCAATATCGTGTTATGCAACACTACTGCAATTTAAAAGTAATCAATACCTGCAATTCCATTATTTATAGAAACTCATTTAACTACAACGTACTTAAGGGAAGAGTGAGAGGCTAGTAAATGCCTCTTAAAAGAGACAAATTGTTCTATACTAGAAAAAGGAAGGACAGGACAATCCAACACCTCTTTCTTACTTTTGTTAGTTTTAGATGCTGTAACTGAGTAATACTGTAAAAGCACTTGTTTTGTTCTGCATCCCTCTGTACCAGACCAGATGTGCAGGGTGAGAGGAGACTCCTGCATCATCCTGGTCGCCCTGCAGAGTCTTTGAGGGATGATAGAAGTTTTTGGATCGGTAGACTCTCCCCTTCCCTGTATTTGCTCAGAAGTGGCTGTTAAGGATGTTTCGCCACCTCAACAATTTATTCTAATATAGCTTATTGGCTATATTGGCTTTTCCCTGACTGGCTGTTTCCATACTAGCTATTTTGTAATCGAATCAAATCACTCCTCTGTGAGCCAAATTTATACAGCCTAATTATTTCTCCAACTTCAAAATAAAACCTTTAAACTCAATTACTGAGTTTTTACTTACTATCTTCACTGAACAATAACTCTTTGAGCTCGAGTTTTTTTATAACAATTTTATATTAATATATGGCATATAAAAACATCACTACAGTCAGACACCAGAGGAAAAGAAACAGTCTAAATTATTTTTGTCTTTCATAACTTAAGAAGGGAAAACCCTTAAAAACTGTAAGCAGAGCTTTATCCAAAGGTAACAATCTTTTTAAAGGAGCTTCTGTCAATGAGGCAGGGAAGAAGGCGTGATTTTCACACTTACATGTGAAACTGAAACTGAGGGTCAACTGTGTCAACTGATATTTCCATAAAACTGAGTACAATCCCCCATTGGGAAAACTGACTAGACAAAGTTTTCTGATCCTTTGTTCTATTACTTGCACTGGAATAAAATTTAAAGCCTTCCAAGAAGCAGCCAAGATGCCGGGAGAGATGGGTGGCGAAGGAGGAAAAATAAATCAGCCTAATGACATCAATTAGGGCTTCCGTCCCTCAGTAGCGATGTGCACGTTTTAAGCTCTTCACGTGAAGTGCCTTAGCTTTAAGAGGTACAGTGGGTATCTTACAAGTGCCAGCTGGTCACGAGCTACGATGTCATTCACTTGCAGGTCATACATAGTTTTACATGCTGCCAAGATTACCACTGGCCAACTGATGAAAACGCTGTGCCTGGGATCAAGTGCTGGAGAACGGTGCAGCACAGCACAGGGTTAGGGCAGAGCCGTCGGCACCGGTGCGAAGCTGAGGGGCTCGTGACCCTCAGGGAACGGGGAGAGCATCCTTCACAGGCAGCGTTCTCACCATCCGCAGTGACCTGACCTGCTGCAACCCGCACTGTACCCATTCCAGAGAAGGTTATAGGGCTGCAATTACCAGTGCAGTGCACAGGTCTTCTCTCCACAGCTGGCTCAGCCGTATTGGGTTTGGTTGTTTATTTTTTAATTAACATAGTCCTTAGAGTTTACCAGGTGTCTTCATTTTTATTTAGATCTGAAGATGTGCTGTTTTGCTCACCGAGGCAATTGTCTTTATCAAACACCTTTGCTTACAAAATCTTTGTAACAGATTTTAAAGCAGGGAGAGACAGGACTTTAACTCAGCAGGTGTGGAGGGCCCTATACAGGTGCAATGAATAAACAAAGAGTTAGAAGGCTTTTGTCAGCCTAAAATACGCCCTAGGATTAGGCTTGGTAAAATAATAATAATAGTTGTAGTGATGGCTGAGGCTTGCCATTGAAAACCTACAATTTTAAACAGCTGTGGCTCCCGAACTATGACAGATGCCAGCCTGTATACCCCTACATTTACCCTCCTTGAGTTTGTGTTTCTCTTTGTCTGTAAAAACAGTGGAACAAATTTGCCCTTTGGATAATTCCCCCGATTTAAACAACCCTTATTTCCTCTGAGCAGCAGCGCGGAGAAGCGGGGCTGACTACCTAGTCTGTGACATGCTCTCAGTGTGCTCAGTTCTGATTAAAATTAGTAGTTGCAAAGCTATTAAGGTATCTGAATCTGATCGGTTATAATTAGAACAAAACTGTCACAGTAACAAAGCAACATGAAAATGTGCTGTTCCTTTAGAGAGGAAGCAACTGCAGAAGAGCTGCTTTGCAGATATAGCACTTTGCATAGCTAATAAATCTGATTAACTTTCCAGGTCATTCTGTGTATGCAGGATGGCTTGAGTTTAGAGATAAACAAGCTCTGGAATTTCCTTTTTGTGACAGGTCCCACTTGCAGAAAGTATTTCCAAGTAGAACTGCAAGAAGAATAGGACATTTTGAGCTCTCTAAAATGTTGTAACGTTATTATTTTCATTTTTTAATAATACATTTCAGCACTCCTGAAGCCTTGATGATATATTGCCGTGACCCGAAACAGGCTACTCTGAGTCAGCTTAAATTTACAGAGTTTTTTTTTCATAGTAAAGCACTATGTTCAGGGAGTTGTAATTTGTTAGAACGGCTTTCCTTGGTTCTGTTCTCTTTGACGAGCCAAGGACTCCCGTCAGAGAATGCATCCCACTAAAGGTACTGTTAATAATTGATTACAGCTCATTGGCCAAACAAAATCAGTCAGAAATATTGTTATTTATTACAGCTTTGAAAGCACTATTAGTATAAAATATTATGTTAAGAAATGTTAAAATAGTCTGATTTTTAAAAATATTTATCTGGACCAATAATCAATACCACTCACATAGTTTACCAACGGAATCTGTCACCCTCAAACTGCGGGTTTTTTTAAAAGCATTTGAGCTTTTAAATACAATGAAACAGTCTCTTATCCTATCCTAAACTCAATTACGCGTTGATAAGCAACCACACAGAACATTTTCAGAAGGAAACCTAAATATGTGTTGCACAATCAGAGATGTAGCTCTCCATGGCCTTTGCTTTATTGGGGTGAATGGAAGCACTGGTTACAGCAATGGTGATACAAAAATAGAGCTTAATATTTCAAGCCAGTTTTAACATAGTTTGGTTGGGAAAATTTGGTATTTTTTTATGATTAGTATACTTTTGTGTTTTTCTAATGACATTTGCAACATCTTTGCATATTCAGAGATTTTAAAAAACGGAAAACCAGGTGTCTCAGTACTATCCCACAGGGGACAATCCATTCTGCTCTTTCTTATTCAAGGATTTTTACTCATGCTTCCCTCATCATTGTTTCTTCTGAGCGATCTGGGGCAAAACGATGTCCATCCTAAAGCATGAGACACCTGAAAGTGCAGCTGTGCCCTTACTGATAAGTGTGGCAAGTCGTCACCAGTGGGTCTTCTCTTCACCAAGTAGTGAACAAACCACTTGCAAGTGGAGAAGAGCCAAGAAAGGGTAACTCTTCCTTGCCCGTGATTGATTTCATTGCAGAACAAGAGGTTTGGCTTCCCAGGAGCTCCCTACAGCGACAGATAGACTGGCTGATAGACCGAGTCAAAAAATAAATGGGGGAAGCAGTAAAATTACAACTTTGGTTTCAACGGTACAACACTAAAACCTTGCCCTGCCTGGTAATGATGTAGTGGTGACCAGTTTTTGACTACCCCAGCACTGCCTTCCAGTTCAACACAGCACCAACTACGGGCTTCCAGTGGGGTGGCTGCTCCCTGTGCCAGACGAAGTCTTCAGCAGCCAGTGCCAAGAGCTCTCGCGAATCTTCCCAGTGTGTCTGGTAATACCAACATTAAAATGAAAAGCAGGAAAGCTCAAGTCTTAATTCCAGACTTGGCATTCACTTGCCATGTCTAATTATATGTTGCATTAAGTATTCATGAAGAAAAAAAAATCCATAAGTGATTGACTGTAATAAAAGGGATTTAACAGTCTGTCCATAGTTCAGGGTGCGCACTAGATATGCAAAGCATGTGCTGTGGTTGTGACTCTGGTCATCACAATGTGCCCTCATGTCCCAGTTACCCTCTTCTTACCTTGGCTGAGAGCTGGTATGAAATATGTTCTTTTTTCCTTATGTACAACACTGTACTCTGTCTGTACGGTGGTTTGAGAAACCCGTTATGCTGTACATAGGTTTCCCAGGCAACACTTGCAATACAGGCTTCAGTATCTGAGTTATTTGTGTTGACAAACCACATACAATCTCCCATTACTACAATTGTTCACTCTAACACTTTATGGTTTTCAAACTTCTATAGGAGTGAAGGTTATGTATCATTTAATAGGGGGAGAAACTTAAGGCAGCTGGTGATGGATCTGCTGTGGTACATGGCTATTGCACAAGCGACCGTGCCATGCTGTCTCCACGTGGGATTTTTTTGTTTGTCAATGGAAAATGCAAGAGTGATTTGGAAAAGTTTCATCAACTGCATTTGCATATTCATAACTTGAAAGCGTATTAACATGTAAGTAAAGGAATAAAAGCATTGAAATATAAGCATTAAAAAAGAAAATACTTGATCATACATTCTTACCCATTTTTAAGCTAAAGAAAGGAAATAAAATACTTTATTTTAAACTCGCCTTCTTTATGACATCTTTAGTATTGAAATAAAGAGGGACAGAGAGCCTGCAATCTGGCATGCAAATCAGAGTTCAGCGAGGAGAAAGATCTTCTAATTCTGTAGGGAGTACACAAAAACCTGCAAGCAGTACACCGCACGTGCTTGTCACTCATGCATGCTTCGCTTCCTTGCTAAATCGGCACAAGACACAAGGTCTCACCAGGAGGACAGGGCACAAGGTGACAGTGAGCCGTGGCTCTGCCCCAGGCGCTGGGTCCCCTTGCAGGCGGCTGGCTCTGCCCCAGCCCTTCTGCAGGGATCTCCCTTCCCAGCACAGGGGTAACTCCTTTCTGCCTTTCTCGGAGGAGGAGGTTGGGGTCTGTACACCTCAGGAGACACGGAAGTGACTTCTCCAACTCTTTTACCCCTCTCTCTCTTTTAGAATAGTCCTAGTTGTACAGCAAGATTGATTTTATCCATTTAGAAGAGAGCAAACATAGAAGAAACAGCAGCTCTTACAAAGGACCAAAACAAAGCTAATTTAAACTTTTTCTTAATGGCAGTCCTGAAGGACCCAGGACAGGAGAATTAATGGAAGAAGGTGCAGTTTAAGTTACAAAAAGAATTGGCAGGCAGCTGCTTAATCCCAGAATTGTCATGTCAACTTAAACCCTTCCCCTGGCAGGGATTCAATTCTTTTCATCTCTCCTGGGAGCTTGAAAAGGTCAGAGAGAGAACATTACCCTGTGTTCACATGCAGGCTTGATCGCCTTTCTAGAAAGCCATCCACGCTGGAGCCTTCGGCTCGCAATTCAGGAACGGAAAGAGCCAGGTAACCCCACTGGGACGGGCACCGTTCAGTTGTTGCTAACACCGCCAGCCCACGACAGGCAGCCGTAATCCTCGGTGGGTCCTCACCTGGTGCCAGGCACCCACAGGACCCCCTGGACCCCCTGAAGCCACCTTGGCTGACAAGGCCACCCATAATCATTTTAAGTCTTTCTGATTGTATTCAGTTCACATCCCCGTGCAGTGGGGTCTGAAGCATGTTTCGCCCTGCCGGTACCCTGGAGATGCTTTCCCTGGCCTGGGGAAAGAGGGATTTTTACTCTTGGATCCTGTGTTTTGTGTTTGGTTTCCCTGTTTCTCTGTCTGGTGAAACAGGCCTACCTCCACCTTGAAGATTAGAAGGAACAGAAGAGATATCTGATGCCTATCTCTTCACCTGCGTACCCTAGAAAGCGTACAAATACCCTACACCTTTCCCAGATTAGACGCGTTGCAGAACACTGCTATCACCGCGCAGCAAAACGACAGTCAGAGCCCCGGCAGGAAAAAAACCCTCTCTCTTCTACGTGTAACGGTAATCTACGCCTTCACAACCTCAAGGCCTTAGTATTAAAATTCCTTATATTTAGGAATGGACCCATGGGCATGGAAAACCTCCAGCTGGGACAAAACATGAGAGCCATCTGCTTGGCAGCAAGGGCTATGGCAGGCTCAGTCTCGGAAGGTTCCTTTCTCCCTCTGTGCCCAGATCAGGCTTCTGTCCGGCCCTCCACAGGGACAGGGATGGGGACTGTGTCTGCAAATACGACACCCGTCAGACCATGGAAACTGTGAATCAATGCAGGAAGGTTTAGTTCTTGCCCAGTCATTTTTTCATGTGCAGGAAAACGTGCACATATGCATGAGTCCATATTCACAGAAAGGACTTGCAGGATAAACCAGAACAAGTCACACTGCTGAACTGCGCTTCCCTGAGATGCCAGGGAATGGAGGATGAAGTAACATGCAGGAAGCCAGGCTGCAGCCCACGGAGAGGTGCTGAGGAGAGGCTGAGACGGCCAGGCCCTGGGGAAGGTACACAAGTATGTTCTGCATCCCCCACCTGACTGTCTGGCTCTTCCCTAACTCTCCTGGCCTCGGAGGCACACCAGAAAACGTCATTCCTAATACCAACACGTCTCAGGGCAGTCAACAGTAAATGCAGGAGAACCCATGCCCTGCCTTGGTTCATTTTTCCAAAGGAACTGGCCGCATGCTCCTCCCTCCTCTGACTTTCCAGGGAGCATTTTTGCACCTTGGTGTCTGCAATGCCTTCTAGGGCCTGCCAGGACTGCCAAAAATCTTCTCTAAGCACTCGGTAAAGGGTTCTGCTCTGTACCCATGAACGTGCCTAAGGCAGCATTCGCTCATCACCACACTTCCAGAGGAGAGAGACTCCTCTTCTGAGATGCCACTCACCATCCATCTTGTGGCTTCTGAACAATGACTGAAAGGACATTTTGTCCCCAAACTACTTTCCCATCATGTCTTCCAATCAGTCTAATAAATTTTCATAGTCACTTTATTTGAGAAATTCAACAAAAGGATGCTGCCCTTTTTTTTTTCTTTTTTTTTATGACAGCTGTGTCATACACTTTATAATTTTCAGGAAGTTTAGATGTTCAAGGAAGGATTAGGAATGAATGTACCCTTCTTCCTATCAGAAAGGTTTATAAAAGTTTAACATAAATAAATTTCTGTGACACACACGTGTGATTTCACACTTCTAAAAGTATCTTGTTTCTTAATAATTTCTAATAATTCAATGTCTCTGTAAATGCCTGGTCATCAGCTATATTATTCATTACACTGACCCCACATGGACGTGATTGCCAAAAATGGGGATAGACAATTGAGCCTTCTGCCAGTAAACCACACATGTCCATGGATACAGCTAAAAGAGAACAGTTTCATATTCAGACATTTTGATTTTAGAGGTGATACTAGTTGATTTGCCACTCTTTCAAAAAATCATGAACATTTTGTTCATTCTTTTTCCCCTTTTCCCCCTTTCCTTTTTGCTCATTCTTTTTCCTTTTTTATGAAATTCCCAGTACAGTAGAAGGGTTTATATTTTTACAAATAATAAATCCTCCTCTTTTCTCTCCTAAACTGCCATTTCTAGTTTCTGAATAAAATTATGATCACTTGTGTCATACTCTGTATATTAGCACTGGCTGATCAAAGACAAACTTTGTAAGACAAGTGTCAGTGTAAACATGTACGCTTTAAGATTAGACTTTGAACTGAAGGAATAAAAATTAGAACTGCAAATTCATCTTGGTTTTTGGCCATTTTTTGAAAGAAGACAATGAAGGAAAAATCTACACTTTAAATAGTCACTTTGTTGTGCTTGATACTGAAATCCTGCGGACTTTCATAAAAGGCGCAGAAATATCACAAAAAGAGAAGGAGCAAATGGAAGAAGCAAGCGCCAAACTGCAAAATGACTCGTAGAGAATACACTGCGGGAACTGTTTGCAGTTTTTCACTGATGGAGCAAAAAAGAAACACAGTGGAAAACATAACTGAGCAACCCCACTTATTGTTTTCAGACAGATTTATTTCCATCCAGACTCCTTGGGACCATCCTAAAATTACTTCTCTAAGCCTGCAAACTCTAGAGTTACTGCAGGAAGGATTGGAAAGCACATTTGGCTCATAAAGAAACCAAAGAATCTCTTTGAGTATCTCTGTAATAAGTGACTCACAATCACAAGCTGGCTATGCTACATGCTCAGTCTGTAGCTTGAAACAGCTCATTTATTGGGAAAATTTTGTCCTGAATTTATCTAGATCTGTTTTAACAAAATACACCAAGATACCACCTCTGGCTACAACCGTGCTCCACGTGTGGCATTCCCTAGTAACCTGGCACTGTTTTTTTATTTTGAAATCATGGCTGTGGTCATTCATGGACCCAAAACTCCATAATCTTGGTGGATTATCCTAAGAAATTTAGCTGAAGACTTTCAATTTCGTTTTCTGCACAAGGCTATAAGAAAATTATTTGAAGGTATTCAGGTATCCAATAGTGAACTGAGCTAGTGAGGCTCTGATTCAGAGATCTAAACATGAGATAAAGTAGTGATACAAATCACTATTTAAATGTGGATTTATAGCTCTATGCTAAACACAATAAAGAGCTCCCAGCAGATAGCATTTTTATTTGTGTGGGGGTGTACTGCAGCTCTGCATTTCATTCTCTAAGCGGCACTTAGCAATATTTATCTAGTTATTCGAGTCTTGTATAGCACATATAGTTTTACTTTTAGATACAATGTCAGCTTTGGAATACCAATACCATAATATCCTTTTTCAAAAACCATAAAGTTTGCACTGTAAAAATCAAGTATATCAAATTAAATTCCTGCCACATTGTTTCAGATTTTCACAGAATACTGTATGATAGCTGCTGTCAGGCTTTCAAGCTCTCTCATAGCAAACGGCTGTAAATTCACTGTGTCTATAGACACAGTGATGCAGCGGGTCTGGGCCAGCCCCGGTGCGGTGCAGCAGCGATTGGCCGAGCAGCTGCCTGGGCCATGATACTAACTGCGCTCTTCACCAGGGGTGGACAGTGGCTCGTGAGGTGATCCTGGTATTTCAGCCGTGTGGCAGCAGAACGTGATTTAACATTGAGCCCAGTCCTAATGGCATCTAAGTAAAAGACCTTTTATTTCCTCCATACATGACTCAAGCAGTACAGGTAATTAAGGTTGCAGCCATAACCCCGCAATGAGGAAGAGTGATGCAGAGTAAGACATCCCAAGAACAGAGAATATTTAAAGGCATTTTTTCCCTACTGTTCTTACTCATTGAAGAGTGTGTCTATGTCAGTGTTTTAGCTCAGATGGGGAGCGCTGCTTTGAATTGAACTTCCTCATAGTCCCTGCTGCCCCCATGTTTACTTCACATAACGGTGTCCAGGTACACAAACGGGATTCCTTCAGAATAAAACAAAGATGGAGGATACCCTCCAGCAGTGCATCTACAGTGCTCCCATCAGTAATCACCACACAGGACCAGTCCAGACCAGTCCAAGTAAAACCCATGAAAATGCATAAAGAGGATGTCAGGTCTTCAGCAGCAACTGTTCTGCTCTGCAGATCTGCTCTTCTTGATCTGCACTACTGCCCGACATACAAGCCTAACCTGCATAGTTTCAAAACACATGGGCATTTTGCTACTGAATGCTTGCCAGGCAGAGTATGACTGAGTGTGTATTTCATATCATATAAACCACCAAGACTAATCCCTTTGTGTGATCGACATTTGTTGCATCTTCTGTTCAGCATCATATGAGTTTCTTGGACAAAGTCCATCATTTAGATGTTGGCTAGTGCACATGCTTATTTTCAAAGGAGTTTTTAATCCACTGATGTTTAAAAGATTTATTGGTTTAATTATTAGTTTATTTTCTGGTTTATTACTACCCTTTGATGTGACTGGTTATTACAAAGCTTCTATAAATGCTGTTAATTACTCATGCCATTCAGAGATCTATCAAAGTATGATTTAAGGCAGCACATACATTGCTTGATGAAGAGGAGATCGTAAATTCTTTTTCACTCATTAAAGAAAAGAGAACATTTTGCAGAACATTTTCATAGTGGTGAAATGAATAATAATTCTACATTGGGACTGTCTGAGGGAACATAAAGCTGAGGAAAGGAGTAAGGCGAATTTTCCAGGCGCTGCTATTTGATGGCTATGGACGAATATCTGGGTAAGAACGCTACAAGATGCTTTGGCAGTGGGGCTCCCTTGTCGGAGACTGATGTCTGGTGTGCTGGAAGAGCAACACTCAAGTAACTTTCAAATGAACTTCATATTGTCACTGTAAGAAAGCAGAGAATGGTGTCTAACCTCCATCCTCAGCCAGAGAATTACTGTCGAACACTGTGTGGAGTTATGTCTCTTTCAGAAGAAAGGTGGCAGGTAATAGGGAGTGTTTCTGAAGCCCCACAAACTGGAAAAACACATTGTTTGTGCCAAGGAGAAAGATTTAAAAGTTTATCATGTATCCAGTTACAGTACTTTCTAATGCTGAATAGTGCTTGCTAAGTTACTAGGGTTTTGTTGTGAGAAAATCAATAGTCTACAAAGATCATTGCACTGTTATAAGAAGACCCAGTATCACCATGTGCAAAAATTTGGAAATGTTGATTTTCATTGGCTTATAAACATATGAAAAGTAGACAGCAACTATAAGCATGTCTGGATTTAAAATATTTGTTAAAAATGTGCCTATGAGTTTTGGAAAAGATATTACATCTCAGTGGAAGAACTGATAAAAAGCTTTTTTGATGTGCTAATGAAATGCAGACTGACACTGGAAAGTTGAGAGCCAAGTGTCAGGCTCCCAAATGAAAGAGGTCAAATTTTAGGAAGCTCAGTAAATGCGAAAGACTGAAAACAGTGGGAGTTGCAGGCTTTCAGCGGCTCCCTAAAGCAGACTTTTAATATTTAGAAACTGAACTGCAAACTTAGTATTAGTCCAGATGTTAAAGATAAAAAGCATTACAATGATCAGTCCAGATGTTAAAGATAAAAAGCATTACAATGATCAGTCCATCAAATTCCAATTCCAAATGTATTCCAAAGTATATGCGCCTTCACAAATCCACTGCAAATACAGCCTTTGGCTTTTGGCAGTAAAACAGCACCAGAGTCCAACTCTGAAAAAACTAAATCCTTCATATCCATTAACACAGACCAAAAGAAAGACTGTGCATCTGAATACTACCGGATTACCAGAGCTGGTGCTGACAAAGTTGCTCACTCCTTAGAAGAAAATTATTCGGGGGTATACCCAATTATTGCAACTCCATCTCACAAACTGAAGATGTTTTCACTGACATCTCTCTGACACAACCCCACCAGGACCACACTGAGAACAGCTGTCCCAGATTCAGCTGAATCATCATAAGGTAAAAGCAGTGCTTTGCAACTTCTCAACTTAAGAACTGGCCAAACTAATTAATGAAGCACCTGGTTCAGCGTGCTGTGACTAGACACTCCACGTAATGAGCAACTTCGTCATCTTCACTTCTGGATGGACTAAAAAGTAGCTTGTGTAGAGTGAACATACTTTAATAGTTCAGTATAGGAAAGATACAGATGTGTATTATAAAGCTCATTTCTTTCAAATAATGGGAATCATACAGTCATCATAACACTGGGTCAGCTTTTAGCCTTTCCTATTTCTCGTGAGAGCAATGACTAGATGCTTAAAATTAGATAGCAATGCAAGAGGGAGAAGTACTTAGCTCATTTGCATTGTATTTCTCAAAAAACTTTTTTCATACTAAATACTATCACCTCTGACACAATATCTGTACAATGGGCTTTCAAGCAAAGCTTTACCCTTACTATTATATTTAGTGTCAGTGTATTGACAGTAGGTAGCAGTATTCAGCACCCCTTTTTACAGGCTGTCGGAGCAAAACTCCAGTCTCTGCCTCCATTTCAGCTGACATACAGAGAGCAGCTCCAGACCTATCAGCCTGTCGGGCATCAATTCATAACTGTCAGTCAATACATGCAAACTTAATTCAGAAAAGACCGAGATATTGTGTCTTGAATATAAACACTGTTTAAAGTCATTAGATATGCCTGCTATTCCCTTTGATGGAAATCAAATTGCTCCCACTCTCATGTAGACACTAAAGGTCATACTTCACCCTTGGAAAAAGCATGCAATCTATGTTAAAAAGTTCCACAGTATATTTTATGGGATGTAGCTTTTTTTTTTTTTCTTTTTGAATTATGTTCCATACCAAGAAATGGTTATTACTTAATTTCTGCTATTTTTTCCTGGTATAATATTAAATTATCTGTTGTCAAAGGGACGTTCCTGATGTAAAATCCTGATATGGAAACCCTGTAAGATTGCCAACAGCTATTGATACACAACATCAGACCTAGAATTACTACACTGGTTACCAGTTATGTAATGAGTTGCTATTCAGGATGATTCCTGAGCTGTAAAGTTTTACCATGCTTACTTTTGGGCCCTCGACTCACACGATCTCTACCATTTACCCTTGCTGGAGAGAAATCACATTCTCACTGGAGTTTCACATAGTGTCATCCTCAGATTAAACAGTCAGTTTACAAGCAAACATTTTTATTCACTTTACTTCCTTGCAGAAGGACAAGCTGACAGAAACAAAAAGATGTTACACCGCAAACACCTGAGAGGGAGACAAGAGAACAACCTCCTTTTTCTTTTTTTTTTTTGTAAAAAGCTCCTACTTCTGGGCTATAAAACACATGCAGATTTCCGCATGATCCTTTGCATGACAGGAAAGCTGTACCTCTCCCATGGCCTAAAGCCGTCTCTCTGTCTTTCCCTGTCAGTGCTGGGACTGTGACAAATGGTGGCACTATGAAATATCCCCAGCAAACACTTCTACACACTGTTTTCCTTGCTTTTGATGTAAATTGTTCAAAAAAGGTAGTTCGTGTTGGGTCGTTCTTAGAACGACCTTAGAAGTCAGGGGCTTCGTATAAATATAGTCTCTCTTCTTTCTTGATACAAACATACTGGTACGATTGTCCTGCCTAAACCTTATTCCTCACTTCATGTCAGCATTTTGTCTCTCTGTATTCATGTTGTCTGAACCACTTGGCAAAAAAAAAAAAAAAAAATCTTGAACATTTTTTAATCAATCTGTGTTTACAAAGAATGATCATTAAAAATAAGCAGAGCTTGGGTGGGTGGGTGACATGGACAGGATTGGTCAACAGGGTTGTGAGAAAGCTCTGGTTGGGAGGGATCCACACATTTCAGGAACTGTGTGAAGCTTTAGAAGTCAGATACATGGGCCTGAATCTGCCTTAACGTATCCTTTCTCCACCAACCCGTGGGGAATGAGATCCCACAGACACACCACCGAGCAGTGATGCTCATCCACAAAGGTCTCATTACCCCTCACACCCTGCACTATTACTGCTTTTATTGGTATTCCAGTGCTTCCTGTGGCTGCCCATGCACAAAGCTGCGCCTCCCGCTCCCTGGGGTGAAATTATATTCAAGGTGGGTTGAAGTCAGAAATCTTCCTGTTTCTGCACATAGGCCAAAGTGTGACATGTTAAACTCGATCACTGATAAGGCATCAAAAAGAAGGCATCTGCCAAACAGGAGCTTGCAAATTTCTGGCTGATTTAATTGGCTACGGGAAAATGCAGATTCTAAAAATAAGATTCTTCTAAGCCTGGGGTTTTTTTGGGGTTTTTTTGGGTTTTTTTTTTTGTAAAAAAATGTTTAACTAAATAGTAATACATTTCCTTAATGGATGTCATAAATGTGAATGCATCATTGTTGAGATGGGCAATAAAAATACTGTTTTGTTGCATTCTCTTAATTTTTTGACTTGAAGTCATTTCGTTGTGAACAAATAAACTTTGGTCATGTGACTTTTTAAAGTAGATCATGACAAAGATTATATATTTTTAAAATTATAGTATCTTTGTCTTGATGCATGTATCACTTGTTTTCTGCCCTATATTTGTGTCTAAGTAAATAGCTAGGTTTATGTGTCTGTTAGAAAATAATTTAGTCTCCAAAAAAAGTAAAGATTTTAAATATCGAAATAAGGCCAAATGTACCCTAATCAAATTAAACCACTTTCAGAGCTCTTGCCTAATTGAGTAGCAATTAGGATGAATTTGCCTGTAGTGATGTCCTAGCTGAATCAACAAACATTAACTACAAACAATTTCCAAATCTGTTCCATTTTCCCAGACCCAATGCCTTCTTTCAATGTAACCAAAGAGCGTGATTTCCCCTCATCACAATAGATTAACATAAGGATAAGTTTAGACTACATCGTTTAACAATGAGTTTATTAAAGATGTATCTCTTGTTCTGCCATGGCAATGAAAGCCATTACCAACTGCCTGTGTTAATTTTGCAACAGATTACAGTGGAGATCCATATAACCTGTTAATGTAACAGGGGCTCTCCAGTGCTCCTCTTTCCACTCTACAAGTCAGTAAGAACATATCACTTCCTATTATATAGAACATCAAAGGATTTTGATAGCTGCAAGCTACAACTACTCTTATTTGTTTATTTAGAATGATGCAGGAACGAGTGCTAAAGATTAGTCACATTAATATTGATGATAACATGCGAAGGCAAGGCATGTATTTGGTCTACAACCACAGATGGCTAAATTTATTTAGCTGCAGAGCACAATTAAACAAAGATGTGGCTGTTGTAACAAGCAAAATGCAAAAATATCAGGAGTTTTTATCAGAGAAATCAGCATGTGCAAAGCCAAATTCAGACGACAAGGTGAGGGCACATGAGAAGCTACAAAGCACAAGCAGTCGTGCTCGCCAGTCTCGCAGAAGCAGAAACGCAGACATACGAAGAAACCAAATCCCATCAGCTGCGCTTGTTGTCTTCTGCTTAAATTACCCAACCATTGAACACTGCTGCAAAGATCCTCTTTATGGGTTCAGTGCCTGCTTTCAGACTCTGCCTTGCATAGATCATGTTGGCTAAAAAAATAAAACAAAAAAAGAAAAGTATAAAAAGCAACTTTCTGTGCTGCCGACCCCACGTGCATTGGGAAGAAGCAGGTATTAGACCACATAGTCTCAGATTTACTCTTACTCCACGTATATTGGTGATCTTCCCTCCACAGGTGGTTAACAGTGTTTTTGGACAGAATGCCTCCTTTCTCCTCTTCTAATGTTATACCCAGAGAAAATTGCTTAGAAAATGAATGGGTGTGCATTTAATGCTGTAACGCAACAGTACAGCGGCTGAAAAATTAGAGTCACAGTGAACTGCCTGAGCTCTGGAAAAACAATGCGACGGACAAACATAGCTGTTGGGGCTACTGAGGAGAAGAATAGATGTGATGATAGTCAATAGACACGTGAGGACTAGTTGCAAACAAGAAGGAAATTATAAGGTCTTGATGCTTACGTTTTTTTTTCAGAAGTAATCAGAAACAGAATCATTCAGGTTAGCCTTTGGGAAAACCATTGTCAAGGCAAAGGGAGTCACGCACTGGGGTGCTGCCTGATGACAATCTCTAATACTAGATGTATTAAGACCAAATATGGTGTAATTGTCTTGATTAGACTTGGGCCAATGGGATGGATTGCATAGGTAACTTTAGCTTATGATGGAAAATGAACACTAACAAAAAGTCACTGCTTTAAACCATCAGGAAATCCAAGGCATTCTGAGAAAAAGAACCAGCCAACTTCCTGAAATCAATATAGTGAAGTTCAGTGTGAGACACTGACCCTGGGTCGAGACAGCAGTTTGGTACAGGCATACAAGGCAAACCAAAAAGTAGATTAACAGAGAATGGAGGAAGACGACCATGTCATCCTGCAGAAAACCATCACTGGGAACAGGGGACCAACGGCACCAAACAGCTTTTGAAACATTCCTAATAGGCACCAGAGTAAAGGCTTCATTTTCATATCAACGCCTCCAAAGCAGTTGCAGTAGCTTATGATGCTTGTGCTTGTTTTAGAGAGCAATATTAACATATTAGACTGAATTCTTACACTATACCTCCAGGTCTGTCACCAACAATTCTGAAAAATTACAGTAAAAGTCTTTGTGGTGAGTTCATTAGTTTCACGGTGCTCTGGAAATGTGAAGTGCAGTACAGATACTCAAGATGAGTGAATAAGTCAAAATCCTGGGAAAGGACCACAGGGAGGAAAAAATACAATTTATAATAAAAGGGAAGCCCTGCAGATACTAAGAAAGACGTAATGTGACTTATGGCACAGGAATTAGCTAAGAAGACCATTCTACTCTTCCATACCCTGAGATGGCAAGTTGGGAATGTACACTCTGAGTTAAATGTCTTCTGTCCAGTAAAGGCCCCTAAAAGCCCTTTTAGAAACAGCCATGGTAGTCCTTTCCCTGAGAAGTCTTGCACGTAAAGAGCTGACCACTCGAATGGGCAAGAAAGGGGCAGTATAAGGCAATATTTTTGTTCCACTTTCACAAGTAAAACTAACTTTTCACAGGCCTTTCACAAGTTCAACACAAATGAAAGAGATGCTAGCTGCTGGAGGGCTGCTGGAGGCAGAAGGCTTACTGGGAAAGGATCAAGGATGTGTGATTTACAGGGAATTCAGTTGTAAACACAGAAGGCAAGAGAGAAAGCTTCATTGGTTGTGTAAAGCACATTGGCTTGTGCTCGGTGCTCACTCTCTGGCTTGGTGACTTCAAGCTGATTCTGTTGAGGTGCATATGCCTCTCAACAGAGCACTAAGGACAAATCTTAAAAGTGTCTGAAAAGCAGCAGAACTACTGAAACCCGTGGAGACCGCAGCAGAAGACAATCTTGCCAGCGTGACAGAGCAGCTATCCTGGAGGTTGCAGAAGCTCATGATTATACTGTGGAAGTCACCAAGCAGGGAGCCTGCAAGACTTCCCCAGGCAGGGAATCATGCTAGGGGACTCCGGTGTGCACAGAGGTGCCTGTTTTGCACGTTGAAGACAGAAGCATAATAAAACCTGCAAGAAGCATGAGACGACTTTTTTCACCTTCAAAGAGAGATAGGTTTCTTTTAATTCCTGGTGCTAGGCACTGAAACAACAGGTAAAACTGCAACCACAGGAACTTCTGAGAAATGATGCCTGCAGGCAACTCCCTCAGAACTGTCATCCTCCCCTACCCCTGGAGCCCGTGGAAAAGAGGAATCTTTCAGCATGAGATAAGAGTCAGCAAATTAAAGCTCTCATGGACCAAAGGAAAATAAAACAAACTCTACCATGGGACTCACATTAAGCCTTTTCTTCCTCTTATTATCAGAGGAACTAGCTTGAATATCTATAGTGATTATAAGTGTTATGCTACCACGTAGAAAGGAAAGCTTTTGTAGTGAAATCATAACCAACGCCACTTAGTGATTAGCAGCTCAAATACGGCGCTTTCAACTCCATCCATATTCGATAGCATCACTGCAAGGCACCTTGTAATTAACCCAGCCCATCTTGCAGGAACACAAAATTTAGATTGAAAGTGTTCCCTTAAGAAAGCACAACGAAGTCCACAAGTCCACCTGTGGGGCTAGTGGGACAGTAACCCTCATTTTTCCAACTAATGCCTGTCTAGCACAAGACATGGGCTCCCACATCCCCGATGCTGTCCTGCGGCCAGTCTCTCCATTCGGGTCAGGCCTGGATCTCTCCCTGTACTGGCCATACCTCAGGGTGATGAAGGCATATGTAGTAATCACCAGATCCAGACCTAACAAAATAAACCAAGGCAATAACTCAAAGTCCTATTCAGAAAAAGTTTATTAATGAGCTCACTACAAAGTGGCCTTTAGGGATATGAAACAGAATGACTGCACTGTGAAATCAAAGAGGCAATATTGATTTACATGTGGGTTCATTTTTTATAGTTTAATTTTAATTTCTTAAATCAGTTGCATCCTCTCTGTTGTGGCAGATCCAATAAACAGTTAATTGTTATCAGATATTTATTATTGTTACTCACGAGGCTTGAGTACTGGGGCACATCAAGACTCACTTTTGGTGGCGCACTGCAGCTGTCACCACACCAGCTCTCTAGGGCAGCTCAGTGTATCATTACACTCCTTGTATCCCAGTGGGTTTTAATTCTAGTAATTTAACTCACCTACTCAAGCCAGAAACAGCTGTGAAATAATGATTTTTCTGATCAAAGTAAAAAAATAAGAAGTGTATTTTGCTATCGTTCACCTTTTTTTTTCTGTGTTACTAGGAGGATATGGATTATCTTTATTTTCACATCTGGAATTTACTGTAGTAGAAAATCCTAGTGAATTGTTCTCCTCACTGCCAAAGAAAGCATCATATAATTAGTACTGCGATTGTTCCCAATTTTAGGACCATGCACACACGCGAGAGAAGGTAAAGATAAGAGAGTGTGTTTTCAGATTACATCTGAGAAAACAAGAGTAATCATCATATAAATGAGTGTATTTTTCTCAGTTGTCAGAGTTACAAGTCCCCATGTGTTAACAAATGGAAAATAACACATTCATTGCAGCCAATCTAAAATAATCCCAGTGTGAAGAAAGCCAGCAGCAGACCTGCCAAGACGTGCAGCGTCTCAGTGTGACCACACAGACTTCATTGGTCACAAGCAGAGAAGAGCACGCAGTTACATTTAAATGATGATAGGGCTGCCAGCATTGCTATACCTGGGAATCACAGTTTATACTACAAAATAGCAGAATATCACACCTGCACGTTGACAGGTGTTCACTTGAATGTTTGAAAGCTTACGAAGCTAAATCATTAAGCTGCTGGAAAAAATGGTGCATGTCTTGAGTCTTGACATATGGAATAGCTTTTCCACCATCTCACTCTTTCAAACTGAGAGTAATTTGAAAAATTATGTGTCTTCTCTTGATCTTTAATATACTCATTTGTCCCGTGATCTCATCACACTTGTATTTGTTGATGGAGGAAGCTCAGTGGTATGAATTAAATAGTAATTGCTCACAGAGCAGGAATTGCTAGAGAAAGTTTTCAGCTCTTTGAAATGCACAGATCTGTATCCCAGAAGAGTCTTACTAGGAACATCTTCGTTATGTTCATGGCTTAACCGTGTCTTATACTTTCCCAATTAATAAGATTTCATAACCCTTGAGGTTTATGTGCAAGCAAGATTTGTCAGTAAGTTTTGAATTCAGGATACTCAAGAAAAGTAACTACTTTGGCTAATAAATCCCTCAAGTAACAATTAGTGTTATCAATGTTTTATACATAGTTTATCATTCCAGTAAAATTGCCAAATGTCTTCTTTTATACGTTCAGCCAGACACACTTGTAAGGTTAATTCCTAGGAACTCAGAAATTTGCCCTGCCTGCTAAATACGCAACCAACAGGTTTTTTGCCAATTAAGGCTGTGTCCCTCACAGGAGTGACCAGCACTCCTCGCTACTGCACTGACAGTGCAACAAGGCTGTCACCAAGTCAAACCCCAAGGCTTCAGCCCAAGCTACTGAAGCGAGGAGCAAACTGTTCCAGATGCAGACCCAGGAGATTTAAAAATGTAGATAAAAGAAAAAAAGAAAAAAAAAAGGAGGGAAAAAAAAAAAAGAGAGGAAGAGCAAACCTTTTACATTCTTTATTGCTTCTCTATACACTGTATTTTAGGCTTCTTCACACTACCTCTGGGACTATTACTATTACTGTGACCAATCAGCTCAATTAGGGAAAGACTGACTTCATTTTTCTTCATCTGAGGACAGCGGGTTCGCGTAGGGTGTAACAGAAGCCAACAGGATACCCAGGTCCAGGGGACAGTTAGGATATGGGGTTTTTTTGAAGTCCTATTATCCACCAGCTAAGGACAACACTGCTCAGAAAGCCATAAAATGAAAGAACCTAACCTTAACCTATTTTGTTCTTATGTCCACACATCATGCAGATTTATTCCATTTAATAATTCGCTTAGTGGTTGTGTGAAATAAAACATTTCCTGGTGCACTGTGAACCTTACACGTGAAGTCTGGAGTTGTTACAGACTCCATTCTGGCATTGATGAATATTTGAAGTTGAGGTTAAGTGGTAAGGAGATGTTATACATCTGTCTTCAAATCCAGATATTCATGTTTTTCCTGGATGGAAACTCAAACACCTCCAGCAGAATCAGGAAGGCAGTTTTAAGAGTAGAATCACAGAATGGTCTGGGTTGGGAAGGACCTTTAAAGGTCTTCACGTTCCAACTCCCCTGCCGTGGGCAGGGACATCTTTCACTAGATCATGTTGCTCAAAGTCCCATCCAACCTGGGGCTTTGAACAACCTGATCCAAGTTCGGAATTAGTAACAGAAAAATGTGCCATCCAGAACTTCTCTGCAGTAGACTCTGCAGCCCTTTGCTTATACTAGAATTTGTTGGAATTTGTCATAGGTTGAGTGAAACATTTTAGAAACTATTCAGTCAAGAACTGAGGTAGTTTTAGTTTATGTTAAAAGCGATACTGTCAAGGAAAAACAGCATGAGATTTTTGCTCCTGCATTTTCTCCTTGTACCTCACTCAGTTTGAATAGTGAACCTAAACGATTCACTTTTCTATTTCACCTTTGCATTCAATCATTTTCCCTTATTTTCTTCTTTTTTTTTTTCTTTTTTTTTTCTCCTTTTCCACTAGCAGCGTGCCACCAGGATTCCAAAATTCTAGGAGACTGTTAAACCTAAAACCAAAGAGAAGGGCAGCAATCCTTTCAGTACTGAAAGCATTTCTGTTCAGGTTAGGCTTTTTGGACTGTTTGTTTGTTTGTTCTTAAACCCTACTTTTTCTTGAAAAAATCCTAACCATCTGTGGCTTTAACTGATTGACAGTCGTCTGAAAATTGTCATTCATAAGAGGGTAGCTGATGAGCCAGTTGCCACCCTTCAGTTTTTCTGGGTTTTATTCCAATACCACAGTTGTATGTGCCTCTTAATTAACTTCAGCTTTATAAAAACTCCTTGTGACAGAGTTTAAGACATACTAGCTGCACCTGAAAGGGGAAAAATAAATAAACAAGAGAAGCTGTCATACAATATTCTGAATGCCAGTTTTACAGACTTAGCAGCAGCTTCTTGTTTATCAGCTAAGGATTGCAATGCCGCTTTTGTTATTAGCTGTGGTTTAGAAATAATAAAAATGGGCAAAATAAAATGAAACCAAATAACTAGTAAATATTTTTTCTCCTATTTTTATTAATTTATATCTATAGATGTTGACCAGACAGATATAGTGCAAAACAGATTTTGAAGATAAAAATGAAATTCCTGAATATTCAGACATTTGTGTCTACTGTATCTTGTCTTTTGAGGCATCTCATTCCCAGATAAGAAAATAGACCTGGATCTCTTGGGCAGGAAAAACACAAGCAAAGTAGAATCACTTCTTTAACTGAAAACATACATTGCTCCAGGTTTATAGATATCTTTCTTCCATGTCTCTTGAGAGCCAATAAATATTCATGGAACAGTATTGTATTAATTTGCTTAACTTGTAACTGTAAATATATTTTGGAGATTTATAGTGGGATCTTGGGAACTTCAGCTGGCCCCCTGGTATACAAACAGAAGTGTAACATACTTCATGTGGCAGCCGAATCTGTCACTAAAACCAGCTCTGCTGTATCCTGACGGCCATTAAAAGCAATTCAACAGCAAAGGAAAAGGATGATGACATCTGCTTTCCGCACTGGTAGTTTTTTGCAGGGTTACTTTTTGAAATCTTGTCTCCCCCAGTAATCCATGAAAATATAAGTCAGCAGCAAATTTTAAAATCTGCAGATTTTGACTTATTAAGATGAGAATAGAGAGATGCTTATCTGTGCCCCATAGTCCATTTCTGCCCTCCAGCTCCATGCTGAGGATACCACCTCACAACTAACCAAAGGTCTGTTCTTCCTGATCTTGTTTCACTTTCATGTCATCTGTTCTTACTTTGGCCATCACTATTCAATCAGCAAACACTTGGCCTAAAGAAGAAATCGGTTGACTATTTCCCATCCCTTAGTCCTGAAGTATGGTAGTGGCACCCATCCTCCAAAGAGTCTTAGTAATTCAGCATTTGTGCATCTAGGCATGGTTTGGGAATTAGTTACTTATTGAGATGTGCGGTGTGACACCTCAGGCAAAACATCAACAAGGATCTGACAGAAACATCCTTCAAAACAAATTCAGCACTCATTGACTTCAGCTGCCACATAAAGGAGACCTTCTCACAAGCTCTCCTATTTTTCAAATAAGCATGTTGGCTTACTTGGCCTCTCAACAGCATCACACAGGAGAGCTCACATAAGCAAACATGATATATGTTTTGCTTGAAGGAAGATCTGAAAAAGTGCTTTAAAGGAAGTAAATTCTAATTAACAGCTCTGAACAAAATTTTAAGACTTCCTTTTCCCACATTTCCTTCAGTTAAAAAAAATATCCCAAACAAACCAACACCACACCCCTCCCCCCCAAATAAAAACCCAAACCCAGAAAACAACTAAAAAAAACCCCATGAAAAATAAATTAAATATAGACTGTTTTTATGTAGGTTGCTTTTACCACTAAAGACCACAAGCATTCAGCATGATGCTGGAAGATGTTTTGATCCTATTTCTTTAAAGGTTTTCTCACTTGACTGCAAACCTTTTGAATCACAAACGTTCATTGCAAACCATTTATATGGGCTCAGCAGAAGAGAATTTTTTCAAAACTCCAATACTGACTAGACTATAATGATACAGGGAGCATACTGAAGTAGTATTGTTGTCATCGTGCTTCTGGAAGTTGCAAATATGTTCCTTTTTATAAGACTATATGTTACTATTATGCCACTAACTATACGTGTCCTGTACACACGGATGCGCTTTTATATTTCCTCAGAAAAATTCTATGTCCCTTCTGAAGATTTCGCACAGATTTTTAACATACGCTGTTATTGCTTTGTGGAGCATTAGCACTAACCCAACAGACTGCAATGGCACCGATGAAACCCTTACAATATATTAGCTTAATAATCTTTGAATGTGAAAGATAGTCAAATAATGTAACAAGATTGCTAACAGTCATCCTAGAAATTTAGGCTAGAAAAAAAAAATATTTGGTGAAGTATTGTCTATTTGCGTTGTTGACTTGTTAAATTAAGTTGCTTTTTTCATTCTGTGCTCAGAAGCCACTATCAGTTATTCATGTCCCCTCTGTAATAATTATTTATGTGCATATGTATATTAAACATTAATATAAAAGCACGGGG
>NW_009648453.1:855679-885801 GCF_000708025.1 Charadrius vociferus
AATATAATATAAAAAAATAAAAAAGAGGCGCGGGGGGGGGGGTAGGGAAGAAAGACAATATGCAGACTCCAGCTACAGTCAGGTCATTCTCAAAGGCAGCCATTTTCTTGGATGTATATAATTTTAAAGAACATACTGACACGAAGAGAAATGGGCCCTAATTCGCTGTAAGTAAAACAAAGTCTCATCTTTTCTTATCAGTTCTGGATGAAGTAGCTCCCAAAAACTGACTGAGATGCCATCAAACACATTTTTTTGAAATGGCAATTGTAGTGTTCAATTAGCTGCAAAACTCTGATATTTTTAATATTTCCAAAATGTCTTACCCTAAGATTGCACTAAAACATTCTTAAACCACAAATTTATTCTCTCTTCCCCCGCCCCCCCTGGAAATATTACTTAAATAATATTAAAAAGTCCTCCTCCTTCATTATAAAAACAGAGAATTTCATACCAGGTCTGAAACAACCTTTTATTTTTGAATCAAAGTCCATCAATACATTTTTCTGTAATTCCATTTTAGTTTGACACTTGGGGGTTTTGCCACCATTAGCAAATGTAGAAACTACTGACCTGACTCGACAGGCTTGAAGCCAAGGCTAGAGCTGTTTTCTGAGGTAGTTTTTTCAAGGTGCAGTCAGATGGCCAAAGGGTAAGACCCTGTATGAGCTGCTGAGATACTGAAGCAATCCACTGTTTCAGGAGATAAACTTTTCAGATTCTCAAAAATGTTCTTAAGGGACCACTGAAATAAGCATAAACCCCACGAGCTAATATCCACAACATCTCACGCACACACATTAAAAAAAGATACTATTAGCTAACTTCACAAACCAGCTTTTATTTCTCTTACTGACTGGTCTTTCCTATTAGTGATTACATTTAGCAACAACAACATGACACTGTATCCAGTGGAGGAATCTGTGTAATTGGGTGGAAAGTATTGATAATGAGACCTTATTCCAATTAGGCAGATACAGCGCAGAACTTACTGGATCAGCAAAATGTGTTCAGGAACATTTCAAGGACACTTGGCACCCTGAAGCACACACGCGCACGCTCATACATGCAGGAATTTCTTCCCTCACAAAATTTAGCCTTTTTAATGAAATGAAAGACAACTTTAAATTAACATTAACTTAAATCTAAATATTAAAGAAATTCATGAAATGGCAATATTAAGGTTCCTATAACCTTATTTGTTCAAGTTGCATACAAAAAAGTATTTTCTGTTTATACTTTATTAAATATCCATCTAAATAATCTGGTTGTGATAAAAACATGCCATAGAATGCAAAGGATGACAAAAGGTAGCTTTTGGAAATTCAGTGAGAGCATTTCTTAAC
Source organism: Charadrius vociferus (assembly GCF_000708025.1). Taxonomy (NCBI): domain Eukaryota; kingdom Metazoa; phylum Chordata; class Aves; order Charadriiformes; family Charadriidae; genus Charadrius; species Charadrius vociferus. Next base: position 857,026 of record NW_009648453.1, read on the forward strand.
TTTTTCATTTCAACATTAATGTTTTAATATTTCATGAGGTTTAATATCATTTCATCTCCTTGAAAGAAAGAGAAAAACCCCAAAACATTAGAGACTAGCTAGCATCTAAATTTTCTTAATTTGGAACTATTTTGCATTAGTTGCTCAGGATGATGGGCTTAACACACAGAGATTTTAGAAATTCATAAAACTGTTCTGTAATAATATCACAAGTTTTCAAACAACACTTCCAGGCATCAGTTTGAAATCTTCCCATAGCTGTATTTATATCCAGAACTGTGCTATTAACAACTGTACATCAGTGCTAAGTAAGCTTCAGATATTTAATAGTAGTGTGAAAATTATATACTTATACTTTCCTAAAGCTAACTTGCATCAGAAACTCCCCTCAGGGAGCAGGTCTGACCCAGCAAAACCCTAACCTTTGACAGAGCTTCAAACAAAAGAATTCCCTCTCCAACAAAATTATAATTTCCCAAACACTGTATAGGAGAGACCAAACATTCTGATCATAAATCACCTTCTGAAATCACATAGCGAAGAGCTATAAACTTGTCATACAACACGCCATATGTGTTGGAAAAGTGAAGGGAAGAGGAGGGGCTGTGAGAGCTGCTCACAGGTGGGCTGTGACAGTGATTTCCTAGGGGACTATTAACAACGCTGAGGGATGACACTGCCCAGACCTGCTGGTGACTCTGTGGTGAACTGGCGATACTGGCTTTGGAAGCCCCTCCAGCTTCACTGTCTGCCACAGATCCTGTGCTCTGCATTCCATGGCAGACTGCATTACTCCTAGGAAAGCACAGCCTTTCAATGTCACATAATATGGTCATAGCACATGAGCTACATGACTGGTGTATGACCAGTGAGTGGTTCAGGAGCTGCAGGTTGGATAATGCTGCCCACGACAGCTACCGAGCTTGTCTACATCAAACTGGAACGGTGATCGTGAACCTTTGTATAGTCCAACAGATGCAGTTAGTAGGGTTTTTTGCTTATGCTGAGAGAGAAACTGCCTCTAGAATATTTCTTACTCAACTGAAAGTGTAAATGCCTCCAAACATGATTTTGAGGTACTTCTGAAGTGACATCTGCACCAGAAAACATCAACACATAGCACTGAGGACAACGCTTGTATTCTTGGTCAGCATGGCGCACGTGAGTGCAGACTGCAGAAAGTACCAGCCCCAACTTGTTTCCCCTCTTCTCTTCCAACACGTTCAAGCCTGGGAACCCTACTGTGTGTATTCGACGTATCAAAATACTGTACTAAAAACAAATTATGGTGGTTCCATTTCCACAGAGTTCTACTGAACTCCGAATGTTGAAGGCACGGCTGTTTGCTGCCACGTCTCCCTCCTGGAACCATGCACCAAAAAGGCCATAAATTACACGTGGCTACCAGTCCCCCATAGCTGGAAAGCCGTGAGAAGAGCCTGCTACCAGCGAGGGAGACAACAGCAGCTGACCTGGGTAGATACAATGGTGCAGAGGGCAGGATGGCTCTAGGACAACCCAAAATTTCGTCTCTAGCTAACTATGTAGGACTCAAACAAAGTTAGGCAGAGATGAAGTCTAGATGGGTCAGTCTGGGGCACAGACCGGTTCCATTTCTTTGGACCAAGGGATGGTAGAGTCGGTATTTACCAGTGATTTGTGCTTAGGCAGCATCTGAGATGCAACAATATTTTCCTGTACTAAGAACATAACTGTAGTAGCAGCTCTGACTGAGAAATCAAGTTGCGTCTACGAGGTACCGCGCACTCAAATAACTGTTACTTTGACAGACTGGCCCAGATTCTCATCACATTTCTTGAGAGAAATGCTGTATTATTTCATAAAAGAACTCCTGCAATACCCATTTATGTCAAAGTAAGATCATAATGCAGACTTGCAGTCAAGGGTGATCAAAATTTCTCTCAAAAGAAATCCTGGGTTATGTTTTCATCTTGAGAAATGTGCCAGTGTTGGGGTCAAAATTTCAAAGTTAGCAGTTTGTAAGGGAATATTTATTTCCTTATTCTTGATGTATTACCAGAATTAAAACTTGGCTTTCAACCTTTTCAAAGGTGGACATAAATGTATTTTATTTCTGCCTTTACAGTGTAAAGGATTGGGTGCACTGCTATCAAACTACAAACGTATGCAGTGAAGGCAACGCTGTCCTGTGCTTTTCCTGGTGACTTTTGGCTGATTGAGGAACTAGGTCAGAATAGATGCGTCTCTCTCCTCTGCATCCAAGAGAAAAGAAATGCTATAACTAATATTGCTCCAAATTCCTTCAGCCATTTAAATCTTTAACCCTTTCGAATTTTGATAAGAATTATGCGCACACGGCAGTGATAAGTGGAAGCCTCCATTAGATTTCCATTAGCTGTAATTCCCTCATAAGACCTAGAATCTCACTAAGAAAGACATTCTTTCATATCACAAATGAGCAAACCTGGGAAGGCTCAGAAGTTCATGATGTTTAACCCACCCCAGAGATGGTCGCATACTACAGACACAAACACTGGAAAAAACATTGGGTTTTCCTCATGTCAGCTGTGAAACCGAAAAACTGGGCTACCAGTTTTCCAGGAACAGACTACTATAAAGTGATGTTTTTGTTATTTCCTGCTGGACCAGGAATACTACAAGAGTAAGCTGAATAAGCAGAAGCACTCAAAAAACACAGGAACCAGTTGGTGCATGCAGGTGCACAGCAAAAGCAAATGGTGCAGCCAGTGCCTGGCGGGGTCGCGGGGGAGAGAAGTCCAGCCAATATGGAAAATGGCAGCCTGGATTCCACTGTGCATTTTGCCTGAAACTGAGGTTTTCTTGTGTATCCAGAACAGCTTTATCCATCTATTCCTTAGCTAAAAATTGAGCAAATTCTGATTGCCATGTTCAATAACAGCTCTGTAAGTGTTTTCTAAGATGACATGCTGTGTATTGCATAGCCCAGTTCTCGTGAAACATTTGAGAGCTGTTGACACAAAATACATCTTGAGAAAATATCCAGGTTCCTTCAAAAGAAAACAGACCAATTTCACTTCTACTCTGTGTCCCCCATTGTTAGAATATTGTGTGCCACGTTTGGCAGTTACCAGTTCATTGCTAATGTTTACAGTGCTAAAAGCCAGGTCTGCTACTACTAGTGGTCAGCAGCAGGATTCCCAAAGTCCCTAAGATCCGTATATTAAGTCTTGACGGCAAAAGATAAAAATGAGACTGCAAACGTTATGTCAGAAAAGCAACAAAGCTAAAGAAAGAGAACTAATGATTTCTTTTTGTAAAAAACTTTCTCCCTCTAAAAAAAAGTTGAGTTCATGTATCAAGAATTTTTTACAATCATAACAAATGACATACAGTTAGCCAATATCTGACATGCACTGGTATTTTAGCACTATCATTTATGCTTCGCAATATATTTTAAGCAGATGATTTGATCCACCCTTGTTTCTATTCATTTATGCTTCGCAATGTATTTTAAGCAGATGATTTGATCCACCCTTGTTTCTATTTGTCCTACATAATACTGTATTCACTTTTTTATCAATTAAGAGGCTTTGCACACATTTCTACAGCCTTGAGGATGAGTCCTAGCATATCTGATCTTGTTCTGACATAAGCCTAAATCAAAGTAGCAAATAAATATGAACTTGTCTCTAGCTGTTTATCCTTTCTCTAGAAAATCTGTACCTCTGGCTCGTACTTTCCCTGGAGCACAGGACAGTGCCTGCTGTCACTTGGCCTGGTATTTGCTGGGGTGACTTTTTTTCCTAATTCCCCACTGCAGAGCTGGGATCATCAAGCAGGGGGATGCCCTGAGCACCTCTGGAGCTGTGACCTCTGAGAAGGGACATTGCAATGGGTTCCTCTCTTACTACCTGGAGCATTTGTGCCCCTGGGTCCCAAATTAGTTGTAAGACATCCCTTCCCACCACGCTGCCCCACCACCTCACATTACAAACTTGCGAGGCAGCCAGGCTCGTCTGAGAAGCCCCAGTTTTTTGGAAAACCGGTTTGGGACCAGATTAGTGACAGCACAATCTCCTAAGGGGAGCAGCAGAAACTCAGTATGGACTACAGTTATGATGGCCCAGGCTGGGAATCTTGTCCTGAATACTTGATACGTATAGTGTACATGATCTCATGGCCAGGGACATTAATCCCCATCTGTCAGGACGAAGTGTTTCCTGCTCTCAGGTCGTCTGGCCCCGTGCCCCGGCACACAGGTGCTCAGCAGTAAGGATTTTGTGGCCAGCCTGCAAAGCACAGCGAGCAACATTGCTTCTGCAGGAGGTTCTGCTGACATGCCAGTACTGAAAAAACAGCCAGAGAGAAGCTAAGATAAAGTAAATTGCACAGAAGAAGATGTAAATTCTTCATTTGGCATCTAATTCTCAGCAAAAGTTTGACAATGGTTGTGAGTTCTTAAACCTAAAAAAAGATGGAAAGTACTGGCTTTTGCTCAGAAACACCAGCGTTTACTTAAATACATGTGCCAGCAGCCTCTGAAATGGGTTAGGGACAGAACCACCATCTGGCCGCAGACAGTCCTTGAGTTTGCCCTTGCGTGCCTGGGCTGTCGGCAGCGGCTGCCTGTGCACCCCTCCTCTTCTCCAGCACAGCAGCACACCGAAGCAGACTCGTTAGCAAGATCGGTGGGACAACTACGTAGGTGCCTGCCACTTGTGAGGAGTTCAAGCACTGGTGTTAGTAACACCCTCAGTGTATCGCTTCCTCTGAGCCGGTTCTCCCCGTGGTTTGAAGATACCCTAATTGGGACCAATTTTATGGCAATGTTACCTTGCTAGTTTTTCATTTCTTTCCCTGAAGTTTCTTTACCTGTCAGAAACTACAAACCATATCATTATTCCCTACCTGTAGAAATATCTGTATTTTAATAATTGCAGGGCAGATTGCAGTGGAATGATTTTTCTCTAGTCTAGAGCACTGAAACAATGGTATTGTTTTATAGTGAAATACAACCTGCTACAAATAAAGCAGGTCTTTAAAACAAAACAAAACGTCAGGTTTTCCACCAGTAACTGACCATCTCTGCCAAGTTTTATAGTACAGACTTTAATGTTTTTCTCTACACATGCAGGTTATTCCTTCTGGGCTGTGTTCTTAGAGCCAATCTATCATGGGACCACATCCAGGGTCTACAATTTCAAGGTAGTGACTGCATGATTACCTGCGTGAACTTGCAGGAATTACTTTGATTTTTCCTAGAGACTTTTTTTTCCTTTTTTTTTTCTCCCCACTTCCCATTTATTAGAGATTGTGAATATAACATAACAGCAAGGTGTTTATCTTAGCCTTGCTTTAACTTTTCCACAACTATGTTTATCGTACATCCCTGTGACAATTTGTTTTTAAATACATATTTCCGTTGAACACCAGAATGTTTCCTATGACTTACTGTCCTGTAGGCCAAGGTAGCACAGGGATAGTCTTGTTCCTGAAATCTCAGAATTAGCTCTTGCTGAACCATGTGCCGTGTTTTAAGGTCAGGGTGCTAAATATCTCTTTTAAGATGTTGACAAAGTAGGCGTATTAACAGGGACAGACCTTCCTTTAAAGTCCTGCCTGTTTTCACAGGTGCTTTCCTGCAAAAGGAACTTTATTTTTCCCCCTTCCATGAAATTTCCTGATCTTTGTTTTAACACCTCTCCAGAGCTTTGAGGGTCACAGGACCACACTATTGAGCTTCCCCACAATAGTTCTAGGAACAGCTCCAAGATATGAATCAGTATCTCCTGCCTTGATCATCAAATGCTTATACAGCCTGTGTTATGCCCCATCTGGATAAGTCTAATTCATACATTTGGGGGCCTTCCTGCTATTTCCCTGGAGCCGCCTGTAGCTTGTGCACAACTCTGTTGCCAATACAGTAACCAAAGCCAAAATCTCAGTGTGAACTTGGTGCTGAAAGAGGTTCATTGCCTTGTAATGAAGTAGAGGATCCGGTTCTAAGTCTCACGTGGTGTTGCCCTACCACATACATGGAAGTTGGTTTGTTCACGTTCCCTGCGGCTTTTCCATCGCTCTAGGCGAGGAAATGCAGGCTTCCTTGCCAGTCAAAGCCACAAAACAGATATTATTACTCCTTGTTATTTCCCAAACTTACTGTCTAGCCTTGTTAATACTGTCTGAACACCTATGCCTTACTGTTCCACAATATGGGTCTGATCTCAGCCTTGTGCTTCATGGAGCACTGATTTATTCAGGCACAGGGGGCTACAAGAGGACAGGTATCACATGCTTCTTCATGCTATAGGACACCTGTTTGCCCTCGCCTGCCAAATAACATTTTGTTCATGGGCAATTCTGGTTGCCACTGAGACAGACTGAATTACAGCAGGTGCCTGGGAAACCCAGGAATTTTGGGGGGATAGAAGTCTACGTAACAGGAAAGCACTTATTGTCTTTGAAGCCAGCATATGCTTGGAAAGACTGTTGAGGACAAAATGAGCCACAAGGAAAGGAGCCTACAGGAGCTTGTGAAAGAAACATTCCCACAGGGCCTAAGCCACCAACTGCATCCAACTAGATGGAAATGGGATATCAGATGCCTTCTCCGCTTGGGAGAAGACTGAGATGAAGTTTTCATGTCTGAATACCAGGAATAAAGCAATGTGGCAACAGGCGCTCTATGGGCTGGTGAGAAGCAAGCATGGTGGATCTGTGGCTGGTGCTGCACTGCCATGTCCTGTGCTTGTCCACCAGCACCAGCTGGTGGTGCTCTTAGCAGCGTTTTGATGCATCTAAAAAATGTATAGAAAATATAGATTTCCTCATTCTCATGAACACTACACTGAAATACCAGCAGGTTCCTTCAGAAAGTATCTGGTTCAGACCACTGCCTGAAAACCCACTGTTACAAAAAAAAAAACCCAAAACACCCCAAATCCCCCCCAACATTCTCAACACCAGTTGTAGCTCTCCTCTAGATCTACAAAAAAGCTGTAACAGATGCCACCCACCATGAGAAGTGGAAGTAGCATTCCCAGGCAGGATTTAAATATCAGGGGGGAATGACATACCACAAGGTGCAGACTGCTTTCATAAAGGCTGCTTCTAGGTAGAATAATTCACACAGTGGGGACTGTGCTGATGGTAAGGACCTGCTTGATAAACAAAACAAATTCACCAAATAATCAAGATGGATCAAAGGGAATTAACCTGGAACCTTAGAAGAATGATAATGTGTAGGAGCTAAAAGATCTCAGCATGATGAACCAATATAGTTCCCATATATTGTGAACGATCATTTAAAAACTGGTAAGTAGCAGGTGGCATGAGCAATCTTGGTTTTGATTTTTAAAAATGTTTTAGTATGTGCCAAAATATATATATATTGGTACATATCAGGCCTGTAAAAAAACCCCTTCAGATGTAAGCTGTAAAATGATGATTGTTTAAACCAGATACACAATTGATAATTCTACTTTTTCCAGGGCATATCAAAACCCTGTTGTTATAGTCTCTGTGGATCACCGAGGCTGAGGAAACTTCTTCCTTGAAAATTTCAGTTTTGCCAAAATAAATCTTTCTTCTTATTAAAAGTTTTGTCTTAACTTTATGTCTTCAGTTTTGGTAATTTTAAAATAGAAAAATATCTTTAAAAAATCCCAACCCTCTATTTTATAATGGCTATTCTGTGCTTTCTTCTAACATCCATTACCAAAGGCCAAGAAAATATAGCATCAAAAAATAAAGTTTCAAACCAGTTCCACAACAATTTCATAACAGGTTTCTCCTCCCTTCCCCAATATGTTACTCTTGGCAATTTTGAAATCCAAGTTAAGCACCATGAACGAAACCACTGGTGTGAGGAAAGCTCATGACATGTCCACGCGTTTGCAGGGTGAGGGACTTGGCTGTCTTTCACTGCCTCTGCACCGCGGTGCGCTGCTGTGCTGCTCCTCAGGGATGCGGCGCCGTACCTGCCGGCCTCCTCGGAAGCGCCGTGCGTGCGCCATTTATTTTTAGCAGAGTATCAAAGTTTGTGGTCTGAATCAGAAGCGCAGAGTTCGTTTAGCTCTCCTTGACTTTGGCTGGAGCTACAAAGCGCACAGCAGCACTTCAGAAGAATCAGGATCTTTGTTTATTTTCTCTTTAAAATGATACTGTATAACGTGGGTAAAATATGTGGCTCCTGATAAATCTCAGAGTGGAAGAACTACGTGCACCTAGGACTCGTGGGCGCTAATAAAGAGAAAGATGTAACAAATAAAGAAACCTTCATGGGACAGTTTACAGCATGCAGTGTTTTTTAACTGTCGCACAGAATTTAATAGGCAATTATACCACAGAATAAGATGTCAAAGTACATTTAAAAACACTGGTAAAAAAATAACATTTTTGTTAAATTATACAACCCTGAGGAATAACAGAATCTGATTTAAATGCATACATGAAATTTTAAAAGGAACTTTCCTGTGCCAGGAAAAATGGTAATAGAAAACAGGTGTAAAACACTTTAAGAAAGAGGTTGAACTGAATTTGCAAAAGTGACTGAATCTAAGGAATAAAAGCCAGATAAATTAGTATAAATGTAGGTGTATGGTGAATTCCTTCCATGAAGATGGCAAATTATCTTTTAGGTAATAATATATATCATCCAGCAGTAACAGATAGTAATAATTATCTATGAGTATCTGTAGCAATAGATAATTGTAATTATCTATGATTATCTATTACTAATGACCTATTTGACCTTTGGTTTTTTGTTGATGCCAATGGCTTTTTTGACTCGCACATCTTTAATCTCTGCTTCTACCACCACAAACATAGCGTAGATGTAGTGATTTTCTTTGATATTTTATTGATAAGTCGTCTGGCCTTTCTCAAATTTTAGTAGCAATCTAATAATGGAATTAGAACTTACTTAATGAAATGGCAATTTGGGACTTAGTATTTTTCTTGCCGAATGAACCTTTTTTATTCATTAGCTTTAAAGAGGAGAAATAGGGCAGAGTTCTTAGCTGGGCTTTAATGACAAATTATTTTTAAATAATGATATTTTTTCAGATCCAAGAAGAAAAATCCCTTAAATCTTTAGGGAAATGGGATTAAGCCAAGGTACTTCAGGTGATATCAGCCTTCAAGTAACAGAAGCTTTCCTGATAGCCTGAGATTAGAAGGGACAAAAGAGCAGAGCCTGTTCTCAGGTTGGGAAGAATATGAGGCAGAAGAGATAAGTACTTATTCATTACACAAGAGGCAGCACTTAATATGATTTTTTGGAAATCAGAGAAGGGCTTGAGAATCCTTAGTCACTGACTAAATTACTTAGGAAGATGATGTTTTTTTTCAATCTGTAATTGCAAAAAAACAGAAGGAGAGAGCGCTTGAGTGGGTATTAAAACTAAAGGTACGATTTGTTAACCAAAACACCTAGTTATTTCAGTAATGGACAAAGAAGAAATGTGTCTAGCCATAAAATACAGAGGAACATTTAGTGCTTCCCCCCGCCCCAGGACAGAGTTGAGTGTGGTAGGACCCTGTATGGAGAAGCCTTAAAACGTGAGCCTCAAGGTCAAAGCACCAGTTTCACATACTTAACTGAAATGCCACAGGATCTGCTTCACCAACTGCTTTAATGAATTTCAAGAGTAGTTCATCAGTAACATCAGCTTTTTTTTTTTTTTAACAAGCATATTACAGTCAGCTGTGCACCTTTCCTCAACAGAAGTGGAGATACTAACAGGTGCGTAACTCAGAGCTGTGCTTCCTAAAGAAACATACAAACTTGTTTTAAGCCCTGAATTTATTTTACTGTATGTTTATTTTAATAATAATTTTTAATAATAAAATTTATTTTACTCCATTTATATAAACAGAGATGAATGTGGGAAGCTTTCAGAATTGCTTGCAGACATCATTCTAAGATCTGGATGCTATTTCTGTAATGAAAGTTTCTCTTGGACGTTTGGGGAGCTGAAACACTGAAGCTCTTTTGTTATACACTAACAGAGGTTCTGCAACAGCTTCATATCTTTCCAAAACCCTTCCTATACAATTTTGGAGGGAGTCTGGGGGGCTTTGTTTTTTGGGGGAGGGTTTTTGTTTGTTTGTTGTATCTGAGAGTGACATTTGGTTTAAAACCAAAATTGAAAAACTTGCGAAAAAATAAGAGATTTATTAGTATCATTATATGGTCACAAATTAAGAAAGGAACTAAACAGGATCAAGTTCCAGACTTGGTTACATGACTTAGAGTTAATAATAGTTTGCACATCCTAGGAAATGCTGAGGCCCAAATCCATAGGAGCTGTGATGCACAGGGGTAGAATTTCCCTCCTCCTCTAGCAGTCAGGCCCGCTGCACCCTGCAAGGGCTTATTTGCAGGAGAAAGCAGATGGTGTTTGCAGTGCCGCATTCCAGCTGGGATTCTGCCAGGAGAGGGCAGCTTTAATTTTTGTCCCCTTTTCACCATGACAACTTCCCCAACCTGGCTCCCATCACTTGTTTTTTTTTCGTGGCAGTGTTAGCTAGAGGAGGATTACGGGGTAGTGATGTTGAGTTCTGGTGCTACAGTTTTTCTTTGGGTGAGCACAGATTTTTTTCCTTGCAAAGCTCGGAATGAAGCACAGAAGATGCAAGATAATTGATTTCTTGTTAATTAAAAAAAACAAACAACCAAACAAAACAAAACAAACAACCAAAACCAAAAGATGAAGCATTGAGATCAGGAGAGCTTGACAGCTTTCTCACTCAAATTAGTGTCATAATTAATGTTAGGGCCAAAGTCAGCTACCCTGTGAACCACCCTGGCTGACCCCAGAAAGCCTCCCCTTGGAAAAAACTTAACCTTTCTGGGTTTCTGAGATTGTTCCCTAATGTATGCAACAGAGGTAATACTGTTGCCCTACACAGAGCTATAAATACATTATAATCAGTGTATGCTTGGATTTTAAATGTGATAAAAATAATTTCCCTGATTTAGAGAGGCAGAAACTGAGAAAGAGAGGTTAAGCGATATATATTTTCTTTGCAAATTGCCTAACATGTATTTGGCGAGTATGCTGGAGTGAGCAGAGCCTGCCTGCGAGATATTGCATGGGAGTTTGACTCCAGCCGTTCCAGCACTCCATGAATAGACCTAACGTCGCAGGCTGTATAACGAGAGAATTGTGTTGCTGTTCACTTTAAAGCATATCCCTTTGTCACCCATCACTTCAAGAACTACTTATTTCATGAAATGAGCTTTTCTAGTGTCAATCCTTCCAGCTTAACAAAAAAGGAGATGAAAAAAGGAGTATTTCAAAGTCTGTTCTTCGTATATGAACAAATGATGTGGAGTGAAATACACTTTTCTTCAAGCTCGAGAGGTGAATTGGTATCCAGCTAGGACTGAAGCAGCCCTTAACAATAATACCTGATAGTTCTCATTACGCTGCAAATGAAAGTGTTTTACAAGAAGCACTTGAAAGGCTCAAGTAAGATATATTGTTAACATTTTTCTATTTGGAAGACCAGTGGGATAAGAAACAGATTAAACTACCAGAACCTGTGAAAGGGACTAAATTTCACAAGCACGAATGAGCTGGATGAGCCAAAATAACCTCCGTCTGTCCTGTTTTCCCATACTCAGAGGCCAAACAGTTCTTTCATTCTGAATGACATTTGTTTAGTCAAGAAGAAAATACCCCGAGCGCAGATGCCCCAGGAAAGCCCCTGGAGTGTTTCGATGCAGCATGTGCCACCCTGGACCTGCTTCTCAATGGGGTGCCCGTCCTGGGAAGGGAAGTCCCGGGGTGCCGAGCCTCGGCAGGGACAGTGGAGCAGCCCTCGGGTTTCAGGAAGGTGTTGAGGAGCATGGTGGGGCCAGTGCGAGAGTGGCCCTTTGGGTATGGGAGACAGCAGGTGGGGGCTCAGCCCTCCCCTCTGCACCCACTGACCTCCCACGTAACGGATTTGGGGTTGCACAGGGGTTTCTGCAAGGATCCCCAAGAGAAGGATAGGAGATACGAGTGCTACAGATCTTACTGCAGCTTTAGAGATTATTTCTTTTTTTTCATAATTTCTTGACCAGTTGCTTTTTCCTTCTGACGTAGTTTTACTTAGGACACCATAACAGACCACACGGCCTCCCTTGTGACTGCCAACGAGCAGGAAGACAAAGAAATCGCAAGAGAATCCATTCTACAGATCTGACAGGCCTTCGGATCTCAGTGAGCAGATAACTGGATGCTGTCTGCAGGGAACATTCTCGGCGAGTCCTTCACAAAATACAACCCATAGAATAAAGAGTTCAAACCCTCACTGACTTTAATTTGCATGAAATCAGGCTCTCCTGGCCCTGCAGAAGAAACTTAGAACATTCTTCTTTTTCTCCTCCATCCCCTCCAGCCCTCTGAACACCAGAATATCAATATAAAGACACATTTCTATGTGCTGCCCTTCTAAGCACTCAGTCTGGACTGTGCTCATGAGTAGAAAGAGAGCTGGAATTCATTTGGCCTTTGGACTTATCGCAGGCTGGAGCTGTAGGATCGGTGAACATCATGAGAGCACTTCGACCATCAGCTGTGACCCAACACCACCAATCCTATTCATTTTAAGAAGGCACCTACAGATCTAGAAGTACTTTGAAAACACTCTTTTTGTTAAATAAATCAAACATACTGGGGGATACCAAAAAAAGCATTGGTTTGCAGGAGCCAGGTGTTCAGGAAACAGAAACCAGGTTTTAATGGAACAAAAAACCCTACTGAAACACTTAATTTGACATTGCTTCAAATTGTTTTAACATGAATCATCTAGGCTTTGTATGTGAAAAACAAACAGAGATCTCTCTTTTTGCTTTTAAACTAAACAGTGAAGAGCAGAACTAGCTTAATGTCATTTGATTTATTGCCTGAATAGAAACTAAGCAGGAAGAATAATTAATCCTCTTTGCCAAACAGAACATATAAAATCTTAATAATTCTTTAAATGGCATTTATTGCTGAAAGAAAAGTGTTTTGGTGCTTCTAAATGGAAGGAGACGCACAGAGATGACATTTTTGCATTTTATACCATGCTTAACAGCATCAGCTCATGGCTTAGAGATTACTACCTCTGTGTTTGCTTTGAATTAAAATCTCAGTAAAAGCTCAAGTTTCAGTCTTTTGGGAATGCCAGTGTAGTTTCAATGACATGATGCAGAGGATGGAGGGTAAGGGAGGCTGCGTGGTAGCTGTCTCAGGGACAATAAAACAGGGACCTTCATAGAGAAAACAGGAGCTTCAGGAAATAACATCATGAGGTAATGGCAAATGCACTAGATCTTTCTCCAGGATGATCCGGAGGAGGAGAATGGCATTTGAAACTAATCAATGGTTATTTTATTTTTTAAATGGCCTTGTTACGGCTCTAGCAAAAAAAAGTTGTTTGACAACATTTCACACAGTAAGTGGCTGAAACCCTGCTTTGGCAGGCGGTCATTGCTGAATAGGGTCTCCTGGTGTGGTTGTAGAAATGCTCAGGACAATTTCTGGCTCTAGGGCAGGACTCAACCCATTTTTCCCATTCAGGAAAGCATGCAGTGAAAGAAGCAGCCACCAGCGTTGTGGCTGAGCTCACTGCATCAGGCAGTCCCGAGGGACTTTCCATCCCGCTATCTTGCTCAACATATCTTTCTTCTGTTACAAAAGGAGTGGCTGAAATGCCTTTATCAACATTTTATAATGAGTGTATCTGAATAATAAGAGCTTCACAGTAGTGGAAGCCAAGTCAGACTGCACCTGCCCTTCTGCCTGGACCAAAGAGATGGGCATCTGGTCAAGGTGGACTCCACGAGACAAAGTATGAAGGGACAATAGTGATCCTCCACCCTGAGAAGGAAGGGAATGAAATCAGCACACTGCACTTCAACATCTAGCACATTAACCTCAGCATCAGTACTGTCAGGACTTGGAAAAGATAAGAAAAGCTTTAGCTGAGCTGGTGGCTTTTGTTAGAGCTTTTATTTCCCCCATTTACTCCTTTTAAACTTGATCATAGGTACAAGGCTGAAGCATATAAGGACAAGAGTAGCTCAAGTCACTTCTGAGAATCAAACATGGAGTCTTAAATCACTTCAGCATTTTTAAAATGTTATCCTCTGCTTTGCAGCTCGGCTCGTGTAAAGAATAGGATATAACAAGGATAACTTCATCCCCGTTAAGTCACAATCCTCTTAGGATAGATCCATCTTTTTCTTGGTGCAGACATATCCAATTTCAAAGCTCAGGTCTTTTATCACTCACACGGTATCTGCGAGACTTAGATACGCTTAATGAAAAATTCTGTAATATACAATAATCGATATTTTCTGGAAATATACATGTTGGCTAAAATGCTCACTGAATGGAGGAGGATGCTGTAACACACCTAGGGCAGATGACCTTGGATTTTTTGGGTGAGCACTTCTGCATTCTGGTTTGGCTGCCTGTTGAAAGCACACAAGGTGGCCCCAGTGGCGGCCGTGCTGCTGAGCTCCCCAGCACGTGTGGCTCCCCACTTGGCTGCAGCATACACTTCCCTCTGCAGAGAAGTGTTTTCCTGCTACAGAGGCAAACGCATAGCCGGAGACTGCACTTCCATGCATTCACATCAACGGCCTCTTTGTCTCCCATGTCACTTTTTTTGCTCCTCATTTCAGCTTTGTATGCAATGCCTTTGCTTGCAAAGCAAATGATAGTAGAGGGAAGTTGGTATACGGGGAAACTTCATTCTTGGGAACAGCATTTATACTCAGGTATACAGGTTTCTATCCGTGGGGTTTTTACTCTGGGCAGGAAAAAAGAAATAACTCCTTTTTTTTTTTTTTAATTTTATATTTTACCTCTAAAATGAGCGTTGCTTTTTCCACTTGAAAAGAAAAAAAATAATCTCTTGCTATTACTCATTTTGTAATTCCTCTGCACTATGTTCTATCAATACCTATAACGCCTTATGCTACAAGCAGTCCTGTTGCAATCTGCTTTGCCAAGAGGTACCATCTTTTGAACAAGTCTGCGAAGGATATTTAGAAATCTGCAATTCTTTGAGAATGGGCATGTACAAATGTAATTTCTCTGTTGTTTGTTATATAGCTTCCATTACCTAATTCAGGCATGAGTCGGTTTGCATGCAACAAAACACCCGCTTTCATTTACCAATAATTATTTACCAGATCAACAA
This sequence comes from Charadrius vociferus, assembly GCF_000708025.1. NCBI lineage: Eukaryota > Metazoa > Chordata > Aves > Charadriiformes > Charadriidae > Charadrius > Charadrius vociferus. The sequence continues at coordinate 872,176 of NW_009648453.1, forward strand.
ATGGAACCTACCTGGATGAAATAGTTCTACTGAAACATTAAGTCTTAAAACATTAGCTTTTAGCATTATGTTTTAACACTAAGTTAAAACATACATACTCATGTTACGCTTTGAATAGGGATATTAGACAATGTCTTCTTTTGAAAGACTGATTTGACTTTTTGGGTTTACCTACTTGGGCTAAAAAGCAAGACGCACCAACTCGGGAGCTCTGGAGAACCTCTACAAGGTGCTCATACCCCATACAAGGTACCCTCGGGCAGCAAGTTCCCTTGAAGAGAGGGAAAGCCAAAAAATGCAGCTCACTCTCAATGAGGACAACAGTACACCGGTCTAGCCTTTTTAAAGCAGAACTTTGTGGAATATGTGGAAATCAGTCAGCGTGATGTCAAACTGCCAAGAAACTTCAGCCCGAGAAAACTCATATGGAAACTGTGGAGTGAATTCACATTTCTCACTTGTATGATTTACTATTTGCAACCTCTTTGCTTCATTTTTCCTTCCTGACTATTCAAACATTCTTCTCTACTCTTCTTGTTTATTAGGCGCTTGCTGAGAGGTGAAAGCATCAGCTATTATTGGTACAGTTACTAACCCCTTTTATATGCTGTATCGGTCAGGAATCACTTACAGGAATGAAGTTGCAAAAATCACATTCGCAGAAGACTTTTAAAAAATCTTAAAAACCCCACTGTTGAAATCCAAAACTCCACACCTCAAAAAAATCAAAATATAGAAGCGTCACATAACTTATTCACCTGAAAGCATAATTATAACAAATAGGTCAAGGAACCTCAATGCATTTTGTGCTTAAATACCATCTACTCTTCACTACAAAGTAACTACTGTAATTCACCGCCATTTCATCATCAGAAGAAGCCAAAGGAAAACAAAAAAATAGTTGAAATATAAAATTAAAAATATAGAACAAGTTTAGCATAGAGTAACTGAGCAGGAATCCTCTGAAGCCTCCAACTGCTCGAGAATGAACTTCAGGTGAGAAGTCAGCAAAAATTTAAACACGAGTCTTTATATAGACATTTATCATAATTTTCTCTGCCTACTAGCAAGGTTTGTCAGCTCGTTCAGAGTGTCATTATCATTGTCATCCACACCGTACTCCGCGGAGGGTAATTAACCAGTACTTGCCCTATGTTTTTAGTTGCTCAGTGATCTTAGAGCACAACTCACTCATGAATCTTGTATTTAAAACTTTTCCAGACATCAGAGAAAGCCTTAGAAATTTTGCCACAGAACATTTCACACCCCGGTCTCCTGCTAATTACTGCCTGAAGTGTAAAACCTGGCCTCATTCATTAAAAACAGACAGGATCTTTTGCATAGGTGTCAATAAACTTAGGACTGTCCCTTCACCTCCTGGGAAGCAGCACCTTGTTTTGCTTTCCATGCCTCCCGCAGTCACCGGCCATGCCGAGCTGGTGGCAGCGAAGCCCCCACACTGGTGCCACCTCCGTCCCACCCACCACACCACCTTTCTGATGGTGATAATGGGGATGTCACCTAGCACTGGGATCGAGCTGCCCAGGAGGGCAGGGGGGGAGGTCCCAGCAGCATCAGGCCAGGGCAGCACTGGGCTGGGGAAGGAGCACGTTGTGTCTGCACGTGAGCGCAGGGAGAGCTCAGCAAGGGCAACCAAAGACCACCTTGCTTTGCTTGTCTGGCTTTGCCTGAAGTGATAACCTCTCTCCAAAGTGCCGCTTCATTCATGCTCGGGACTAGACCCCATCTGGTTATTTTAGGAGAAAGGATGCAGCAGTGAGTGGGCTGGTTTTGTTTACTTCAGATTAACTTTTTTTTTTTTTTTAATTATACTACTACTATCATCAGGATTTAGGTAATCTGAGCCAGGCAGTAATTACATAATATTAAAAAACTCTAAATATTTAAAATCCTGTTAATCACCCTTCTCCTCCTGACTACAGCTTTTATTCCGGCAGGGTGGCTGCTGGGAAAAAAGTAAATATGCTCCACTGAGGCAAGTTTATGATGCCATTTCTAACTAGCTGATTACCTTACTGTGTGACTAATGCATCTAAATGGAAGTCCCTAATTTTGTTTCCGCCTCACTAGTTCATCTCAGTGTATTAAGCAAAAGGAAGCAAAAAAGCATGATAAAATTATAAGTACATATTTCAATGCACTGTGAAAGACAAGGACAAATGGTAAGTGGCACTTGATTGGTACGTATTCCTCTAAAACTCTCCCCTGAAGGTATTAAAAGTGTGCCTTATTTATGAAATAGGAATGATATCACTAAAAAAATGAAAGGAGATCTTTAAATATATCATTTGTTACTTGTAAGCTAGCACATTTTTATTAATTATTATTTAGGGAACTATTTTTTATTGCTCTCATGCTCTTTGGATCAACAGGGCCTCTAAAAGCATTCACTGAAGATGTCACACTTGCAAACTGCTGTACAGCATATAAATAAAGTGTATATCTTGCATGGCATAGAGTCTTTATTTGCTTTCACGGACCCTGAGAAAGTTGCCCAAGGATCCCATGTTGAAGAACATTACATCAATTCAAAGGCAGATTTTTAAAGCCAATGAAAAATGAATTTACATGTTGAACTTAAATCCAAACTATTCTTTCAGGCTCTGATTTTAGGCTCAGAGCTGGGTTTAAGGCTGCGTTGCATTAATTCTGATGAGGCCTCTTGTTCTCAGCTCAGGGTTGAGCGTGCCTTGAAGGAGAACCTGTGTTCAAATATCAGTGATGAAATCTGTGTCTGTAAACACAAATGATCACAGCACATATGCTCTACTGCCTCATCTTGACTTCAGGACTACAGATTTATTGTGTTTCAGGAAGTCTTAAACGGCAGCATTAGTGTAAAGAACGGATTCCCTCTACCATCTTAAAGTTAATTTCTTTTTGCTGAAGTAAGGCCCTAAGGGCAAAGGCCTATGCAAGCGACGTCCCCTCTGTAGCTTTGCATTTTGTTCAGGTAGATCCTTCCCTAAAGAGTTCACATACCACCAACTTCATGCACAGACACGAGAGCAAGTGAGTGTGTGGGCTAGGATGCACTGGGGCATTCTGGTCAGGAGCTGGGGACCTGGGATGGGGGAAGCTCGTGCATTAAGAAGCTTTCTGTACAGTTCTAGATTTAGCATTACACATGTTATATATGTATAGGTACTCCAACATATCTCATGAGATATTCCCTCATCATTTCCTTTTCAATGGCTAGTGTGCGTTCCATAGGAACACTGACCAAAATGTCGTCGTTGCTCACTATGTGGGAGAAAGGAAATACATCATTAAAAATCTGTATGTCACTCTGAGAATACTGTCTTGCTGTTTCCCCAAATCATGGTTGGCTTCGAGAAAATGAAAATGCCACAGAAAAAAAAATAAATCACTAATTTAAAATATTGCAATTTAAATAAAAAAATTAAAGAAAGAAAATATACTATTCTAATGGTATTCAAATGATCTTAATATTTTTTAGAAACACGTAAATTATATTCAGTTGCACAAGATTATTTTGTTGGGAAAATATATTTTTGGAAATTTCCAGTTTCATCCACTAAAACCATACTAAAATTAGGATCAGAGCAATATATTTCAGTTACTGTAGAGCTTTGAAAGACTGTATATATCAAGGTTTGTTATTGTAAAGCACAGTAGGACTCAGCTCCTCAGCCATGTAGAGCACAGCTTCTGCTCTGTGAGCGGAGACTTTCAATCAAGTGGACAGTAATGATTTCATGGTGAGGAAACCTAATTCCGTCTTTTTTTTTCTCAGTGCCATGGTTATGAGATGCCTGGTAACGACATGCAACTCAGCAAAGAGAAGAAAAGGAGGGCAGAGAAGCAAGGGTTTGACCTCCTGCCCTGTGGGACTTTGGGATTTGCTGCAGGCCCATACCACCGAGATCTTCTAAATGGATGCATTAACTTCAGGGCTGACGATGCCTCCCTCTCCATCCTCTAACCACTGGACCTTTGGTACCAGGCTGTTAGAGCACCAGTTCTGCCTTCTCTAGGTAAAATGCTTTCCAGCATCATTACCTGCACATCCTTCCAATTTATACCATAGTACAGCTCAGATCCATCAGAAAAGACTCGGGCACATGATTTGTATGCTACATTATATAAGTAATAATTGCATGAGGGCAACCAAAGCTAGCTAGGTCCTGAAGTAAATTTGTGCACTTAACATCTGCTACACTTCATCCTCTGTTTTGCGCTTTTAGTAGATGGAGCAAGCAGTCTCGAATAGGGTGACCTCTAGCTTTAACTACGCAGCAAACAATTAAAATGAGCTGCCACCCAGTATATGCAGTGTAGAAATAGATGCCCTTAGAAGAAATTCTCAGTGACTCTGCTCCAGGTGGTGTGTGGGGGCTGACCTGGGTGACCTGCAGCAGAGTCTAGTTTTAAGCTTCAGAGAAGTGGGGTTTTTATTACCAATATGGGATGGCAGCATAGATGCAGCTGAACCTGTCCTATAAATGATTTTGCCAAAAGGAAAGACAAAAGGCAATCCATGTGTGGTGCTAGTTTAGCAGCTGACACCGGTTTTCAGCGCAGGATTATTTTATAGGATACATAAGCCCTAAGGGCCAGGTTTGCAAAGGAACTCTCACCCAGCAGCTCCAGCTGAGGCACTCGGAGACAGTGTCTCAGACTGAGTCCTGATGCTGAGAGGTATCCAGCACCCACAGCCCCGATGAATTTCCAGGGGGTTGAGAGCATTCTGAATTAACATCAAGCTTACTGTCAGCTCTTCTTCTCTCTCCCGCCTCCCTCCTGTTTTATTACCAACAGTAATCCCATTCTGGGAATCCTAAATCACGTTACATGATTTTCTCTGTCCTATTATCAGTTTCCCTCTGTGGGAATAGCTGGCAAGTGTCAAATTTATTCTGTACAAATTGTTTTAAGGGAAGAATGATGTTCTTCAATCTTTCCTTAAATTGAACATTGTATCTTGCTGGTGAGGACTGCCTATCAGAGGCGTTTGACTTGCCATGCTCCTACCCTGTGCGGAGAATTAGATTGATGCTCCATATTACAGAATAGATGTACTGAACAGCTGGGAACACAGCTCACAGCCACTTAGTGCATTTCTTCATTTTTAATATCTCTTCTGTTACCCTTTAACAAACTGCAGCCCAATTACTCCAGGGGGCAGGTAAAGGGTTGACCCTCTCACGCTGCCTCATCAATCACGATCAATGCTGTTGTTTGCACTAAATATGGCTTAAAAGACAGTGTGTACTCTGCAAGGGGAGGAGAGCAGGACAGATACCCAGCCGTACCACAGCATTTACCACAAGAAATGTCAATTACAAGGCAATGAATGAGAGTACAATCATACTATTTGTCATGACTACTCTAAATATTACTGGACTACAAAATGAGTGAAAAAAAAAAAGTCTTGCTTTCTTAAATTCCTCTTTCATCCCCTCGTTTCCTCTGCCTCCCCTCTCACACATGTGCATGCACATGTCCATGCACACATACAGCTTTCCTCTTGAAGCTTGCCAATTGCCACAGATTCATCTTTCTAAGTACATAATTCAATCCACTGAGCATTACGCTGTGGTAATGCTGATGAGCTCTTAATTCTTCTGTATTTATTGCAGCAAATTTATCACTGACCTTAATGAATCTTCCATTATGACAAAAATGTCAGTGCCAAATCTCTTAAGAAGGTCTGGCATACAGTGGTTTTAAAAGGTCAATGTGTTATTTTTTTTAAAAATGGGTCATTTAAAAAATAGGCACTTACATTTAAAAAGACAAGATTACACACACACAAAAAAAAATATCACTGACTCATCTGTTCGGGTCCTAACAACCTAACATTGTTACTTAACTAACGCTCAGAAAGCACACGGGAAAACTGTTTTTTAAAAGCTCTGCTTCCATGTGCTGGCAGAAGTCATCAAGAGACATGTGGTCACATCTGCATGTTCAGGAGGACCCGCTGCTCCTGAGAGCGTGATCCAGAAGCAGAAGACAGGATGAGGAGATGGGGCAGGTTTAGGGGGAGGCATGGAAGGACTCGAGTCTGTCCGAAGGCAGCAGGCAGTCCTCTGCCTTTGGCTGCCGACAACTGTCGGCAAAACTGTTTGATCAAGAGGCTCACATATATGGTGAAAGATAACTATTTTAAAAATAGTTTTACTGAGTTACTGCTTTTTGCTACAAGTGAAATTATTTACTTATAAGATGCATAGTAGTAATAGTGCCTATATGATACTCTGCAGCAGTTGAAAACTCTCAGGGGACTGAACAAAGGCAGAGAACATCATTGCTTTGGTTTTATGGGTAGAGAAGAGACAGAGGGTAAAAGTAATTCCTAGGGTGAAATGGCAGGTGAGTGGCTGAGGAAAGGAAAACCAGTGTTCATGTTAACTGGATTTTATCGCCTTTGCTGCACCTGTGCAGTGTAAATATCAGGAGGAAACCAAGCTTTTGGAGCGAAGTATGTGTTCGCTGGAAAGGTTAACCACCCAGGAGAAGGGCTTGAGAGTAGATGCTAGTAGAAAAATCTTACCATGGTACATGAAAAGCCCCACACTGCTAACGTACATCCTTTTATAAAACAGTCTCTAAGGGAAACACTGTCAGAACAGAGGACTAGAGCACCATTTCTTGCCCAGGGCTTGGCTCAAAGTCAAATTCAGGTCCCCCAAAATAAATGGAGACACAACAGTTCTTGTCTACAGCTGGCTGCAGAAGCCATCTTCGGAATTACAGATACCCACTGCCTTCATAAACCCAAATCTGGCCTTCCTCCTTCCTGCCCCAGAGCTGTCTAAAACCAAAACGTTTCTTCCAACAAATCAACCTGCAGCCTGAGTGAATTACGAGGGGGAGAAATCAACACTGTCATCTGCTTGTGGAACAATAATTATCCCTTGTATGCTCCTCCAGAAGCGATGCCGCTATCAGAAGCATCATGCCTGTAAAATAACACTTCTGGGAATGGTGCCAGACTGGGGGCTCATGGCTTTCCCTCAGTTTGTGAAAAACAAATCTGCCTAGGTGTTTGTTCTGCTGCTGCCTTCCCCAACGGAAGGAACCAGGTCCTCGTCTCACCCATACCAAGCGGACCCGTGGCGAGACTAAACCTGGAGCAGTCTCCATCCCCAAGGTCAATTAAGACATTACAGGCCTGGTGATGCTGGGAAACGTGGGTTTCTTGGGGATGCTGGGACAAGCAGTTGTCGGTAACAGACTAAAAGATCACAAGCTTCCTCTGCCTCCAGATCCAGCAGTGCAGGGAAAGTGACTCCGCCTCCAGCCTGTTGGACTGGAAGCTCTCACTGAGCAGCCAGAGCCCACGAGCTCTGGTGAGAAAGCCGTTCAAAGATGAGCAGACATATTAGGAGGTAGCTAGAGACTAGCAGAAGGACCCAAAGCAATGATAACAAAAGCAAGTGCTGTATCTTCAACAGTTCCTCTGGGAAACTGGTGGTCCTGGGAATTCACCATTTCCTTCCCCACATTGGCTGCTTCTCTCGGGGCAGATGTCTGCCAATGCACTGTGCTGACGCAGCACACGAGAGCCTGGGGACAGGGACGGGAGGCTGCCTGGGGGCTCCACCGGCACAGCAGTGCGCAGGAAAAAGAAATTTAAAAATCATCTGACTAATCACGCACATTTCTGGTTTCTGCTCGTTACCTGTGACAGCTAAAATGTCCGGAAGAGGCAATACACATCCAGGAGAACTACACTTGTAATTTGGATTATGTGGGAGATAATCAGATTGCCACTGGTTTTGAGCTTGTTGAGCTCATTTCTGACATACTGTAATTCTGAAACTAAGTTGTCGTATCAGCCAGTAAGTGACAAGTTCAGTGCTAATCTATAAAAATTACAGCCTCCTTACTGCTCAGCTCATTAAACTGACTCTGTCTCCCGGCCACTCATTCATCTTCATAATCATCCCCCATTCAGCTACTAACCTCCTCTCTGTGTGCAGTTTACAGTACATCAGGAAGATAAAGTGGACTGATATTTGCTTCTAAAGAGCAGTGGCTTTTAATTTTTACACACGCTTTAAGTACAAAGATAAATAAGATAATTTGATATCACATTTTCAACTGAAACATTAGAAAAACAAGAATGTATCCAGATTTTATAGCAACATTAACTTGGCTGCGTGCAGCATTTTCTATTCCTATTTTTCTAAATGTAGTTTTGTTTACGTAGCACCACTGAAACATCCGCATCTGAAATAACGTGTGAAACAACGCATGAAACAATGCATTTCTCTTGCACTGTCCTGTCAGAGAAACAAGGGGAGAAGCATGTGTAAGACAAGATAAAATTATGAGCCTGGCTTGGTATTTGTGAAACAACGTCCATGCCGACGAGAGCACCGGTGCCTGTGTGCACACGAAAACCTACGTGATGCTGCATGGAGCACGCCAGCTGCTGATACCCCTCCAACCCCAGCGCTCTGCTGGGGGTGCCAGGAGCTGTAAGTCACTGCACACCTGAAGGAAAAAATGTGGCTGCTCCAAAAGTGTCTTTTTGCCTCCGGCTGGAAGGGGCAGTAGACCACGCACAAGAGATGTGGACTACAGAAAGTGCAAGTCTTGCGGAGGGCGAGGAGCAGCCACGTGGGGGACAGGGGTTGCTGCAGACTGGCTGCCTGCATGAACACTGACTGTTTTGACCCCCGCACTTTATAAATCCAGCTGTTGTAATAGATTTAACAGATTTTATGGGTAGATGAGACCATATGATAACACAGGCTGACTGATGTTTAACAAATGCTGGGGTTTCTACATCAAACTGGTGCAGCAACATGCAGAAGACAATATAAAAAAAATAATCAGCAGTTTCACCATTGCTTATGTGTTCAATATCGGATTACATACAAATGATGAAGTACTAATTCTGGTTTTACATTAGCCTTACATCACTGCCCCACTTATCCCTGCAGCAGCTCCAAACCTGGAGGAGAGATGCCCTCACTGAGCCTTTGCTTCAGCAAGAGGCTGAAGGAAGGAGTGCTCCTCCCTCAATTCCCACAAAGTGCAGAGCAGAGAGCCGATGGCTCAAGCACAGAGACCCACGTGTCCTCCTCGGAAGGGTATGGGCTGTTTGGGACAAGGGATGCTGTGCTGCTGCAGGTGGGGAAGGCACTCATGTCTCCTGGAAGCCATAACCTGTAACAGCCTTTATTCCAGGGTAAAGTCAGACACGCTGCAGTTCAGAGCAGCTCGATGGTGGTTCGGAAAGGTAAGAAAACAGAAAGCCACTGCCTCTTTCCTAGTGTGACAGCCGGTAATTTGATGGTGCTTCGGTATATATAAGTATTGTGAAAGCTTCCAACAGTACCATCCAGGTCTAGCATACAGCAGACCTCTTCTTTGTCACCTTTTCTTCTGGACTACCAGGAAATAGCAAGTCTGATCAGTTCAGGTGCTCCAGGAAAGGTGAATTTATGGGATTATTTTACAGTTTGGCATTAAAAGGCAAATTTCAAAGTCAAGCCACTGCTCCCCAGTGAATTGTACTAATCGAATTGTATATATTTACAGAGAAGAAACAGAATATTAAACTTGATCTTTAAGGGACAACCTTTCTTTCTAACACTGGTATTTACCATACTGCAAAGAATGCATCTGCATTAGTAATGGAGCAGAAACAAAGGCCAGGAAATACAATTTTTTCAATGCATTTCAGTCAGACTGAACACAAAAGAACTTATTGTCTGTGCATTTCAATTTTAGAGAAACTCAAGGTACGATCTGTATAAACGGGGCTTAACCAATGGCAAGACATACTGTTTATAGTTTGAGCACAAGAAAATGGTAAGGGTGGGGTTTTTTTCAGTAATGCAGCATATTTACAGAAAATAGACACACCGAATATCTATCTGAAGTTACTAGAATTGCTATGTTCTCTCTTCTGTCATGTCTAAAGTTTGAATAGATAAAGCAGGTAAGGTTTGCAGGCAACACATACAGGCATATACGCAAGGGCACAAAAAATACCTATATAGGCACACACGCCATGGCAGATCCAGTTGCAGGATATGGCCCTAATGAAACAGAAAGGGAACGTCACAAAAACCAGCAGCTGAGCAGTAACATTTAATGTGTTCGCTAATTCCAGTTTCCTTAATCATCCCCATGGTGAAGACTTTTCTAGCAGGGAAGAAAACTCTCTCAGCCTCACTGATGCACGGTAAGGAGCAGGCTCGACGGGGAATACAAAAAGTGTTGGTGCAGCCAGTGGAGAGCACGCAGGGCAGATGCTGAGGAACACACAGAGGGACAAAGAAGCCACCAGTGTGCTGTTGAGGCTACAGAGGGATGGATACAGGTGTCCAGGCTGATTCCTACCCTGCCTGGCCTGAACTCCTCGGTTTGGACTTCAGCACAATTGTTACGAAGATTGTGGCCCCTTTGGAGACATTATGCAAAGCAATAAAAAAAAAAAAAAGATTAAAGTGTGAAACAGAATTTTGCATTATGGCAGGGAAACCCAGAATAAGATATTAGCTTTAGAAAATTGTGGCTTTATTCAAAATACCTATTATAAATTAGCTTGTATTTTTTAGAACACTAATTTAAAAAGCCCTGTTCTCTTACCCCTGACGTTTACTTACATTACAAGAAGTTACACTTTTTTTTTAATTTACTGCTTTTCAACTTAAAGTTCCCTGTTCATATTGCAAACGAGGAGTGGATGAGAAATACAAGAGTTTATCTTGCAAAACTGTTAGATTTAAAAGTTTTTCGTTTTTTATAAGGGATGAAACAACTGTCTCTGAAAAAATAACCCTGAGAGCTGTGCAGAGGAAAGGGAAGGAGGGAGCAGTGGCAGCACGATGTAACATTTCCCAAAACAGCCCCTGCCTGGGCAGTGAAAGGGGTCACCAGCTGCTGCACCAGACTGCAGCCGCCCCCCACTGCCTCCCAGCTCATGCAGCTCCGAGACCTCGATCGAGTTGTTTGCATTATTTCAGATTACAGGACAATTTATTAGCTTTATTCGATATGGAACATGACTGATAATCAAAAGAATAATAATGGAAAAATGGGCTTTGTGTGTCTGTTTCTCAAGCTTGTCCTTTACTAGATTTAATGCTCCTTTAGAGGAGGAAGGTGTCGAGGGCATTCACAGTCTGTCCTCAAATGAAGTCCCCACTCTTTGAAGAGCAGTATGGCAGGCCAACCTGCTTTTTCTAGCCCACCTTTACTCCTGATTCCCTGACAGTAACAGTGAGGTTTAATTAATCAAGCCAGTTTCTCTTTTCTGCTCCTATTCAAAGGTTTTGGCCATCAAGTGTGATCTTGTCAGAAAACCAATAGTTAATTACTTACTCCAAGTACACTGAACCTATTCAATTCGCTTTTCCTTCTTTGATTAAGTTAGTTTGTGGGTTTCAAATAAACATTAGACAGAACGCCTCTTTGAAATGCATCCCATTCTTGCTTTATGTCCTTTGCATTGCCAAACACGGATCTGTTTTTCCCGCAGAGCCATCGTCCCAGCATCCTGCATGATGGGAACTGTTAAAAGCAATGGGGCTTGTCCTGCTGGCGAGCTCAGAGCCTGCACAAGCTGAATGCAGTTCCACGTTACAAGCTGTAAAGTATCTTAACTGGCCTTGCCATCTGCTGAAATATAATACGAGAGTCAAAGTAAATGTTAGAAAAGCTCAGGAATCGATACACTCATCCCCAGCCCAGGCTGACAGCTAGCACTGGTGGGCAATTGTCCCATCCAGTGGACAATGATCTGGTGAACTGGGCCAAGCTGGTCCCTGTCCCAGCACTCCCAACTCCCCGTGCATCCTGGAAGGCGTGTATGGAGCGCACTTAATGTCCTTTCAATATATGCTGCTATAATACAAAAACCAGCAAAAAGCCTAAGAAATAAAGAAAAAATTCAGTCTCAAGAGAAATATAGTGGAATCAATGGTAGCAGTTCCACGGATTTCACTCTATGTATGTGAGTTTGAAAAGCAAACAACAGGGCTATTCCTGCACTGGAGTCATTCAAGGGATTGAGAGCATACTTGCTAAAGCATCTTAAATCTATATCAGCCTCTACTCTGCTCAGAAAGTAAAACATTCTAAAATAGTCCCTGCATTTCACAGTCGTGCTCATGTTTATAGACTGCAAAATATTTTACATGACAATTCATGCTATCGCATTTCCAATTTACATTTGGTCCTAAACTTGCAAGCATACTTAGCATTGAAAACAAATCAGCATTAAAGTGACATACTGGTGCTTTAAATTACACAAAATCAAAGTAAGAAATCCTGAAAAGATATTACATTCAGGTTTTAAAAACAAGAAGAAGAAATTATTTTGTCACAAAGGCAGTAATTTTTAATTTAAAATTAGTATAGTCAATAATTATTTTAAAATCACTTAGAACTGGTAACTCAAGGGTGTTGCAGCCCATTTTAAGTTTGTGCAAAGGCAGTCTTAAATGTGCTGTTGAAGCAGTAATTTGTTGAGCAGTGAAAGTGTTACTCTGCTATTCTTTTTGAAGCCTTATTGGTAGATTTAGATTTATTTTTTTGATTTTTTAAAATTTACTAAGCTTGTTTCTCTTTATAATACAGAGATTATAACAGACATCTCCTCTCTAGTAAAGTCATGCATTACAAAAACTTCTCGTGGTGCAATGGGAGACGGATGCCACAGTACCTCAGACTACAAAGACTTGAGGTTACAGGATCTGGGGGGGGTCACCTGGGACTGCTGAAAGGTTTGTACCAGCCAAGCCCCTTTTGCTGCCCAAATCACACTCGGTTGCCTGCTGCAAGCAGGCCCCTTCCCTGTTCTGCCTTAGGAGATGCACTGGGGAGGAAAGAAGAAAAGGGAAAAGAGTCCCTTTTCATTTGGCCGATTTTCAAACACAGCTGTGATACTTTTGTGCTAGAATTATTCAAGTAAGAAGAGACTTTAAATCTCTTTCTCATACAAAGTTAGGGATCTCTAAACTCCCGTGAAACAGCAGATCTGTGCGTGTGTAGAATGGCAGAACTCAAATATCACCATAAAAATCCAACTTATTTTGAAGGAGAGTCCCTTACTGTGGAGGTGCTTCTTACAGCCTCTAGCTTCTGAAAGGAACCATTTTTTGCAACACTTCATACCCCATCCGTGCTCAAACTGAAGCCACCCTACCACCTTGGATGTCACCCGTCAGCTCCAGGAGGAGCTGCGTTTGCTGCCAGGGCTTTGCCAGCACCACCATCTGATGGAGAGCATAGTAGGAATAGTTCATTCTCTGCCCCTTGAGATGCAGAAGAGAAAAGCCACTGCTGCAATAACAGGCTGGTCTTAGAGCAATGTGAATAACTTTGGCAAAAGTTTCTTTGGGAGTAAAAACTGCAGATTCATCTGCACTACAACTTTTTAAGTCACTTGCTTTACTTCTCCTAAATTGCTCATTTTCATCAAGAAAAAAAAAGGGAAAAAAAAACCTCAAAAGCTTCCTGATACTGAAATATGAACTTTTCAACGCCAAGCAACTTGTTGTTTTGACATTTCCTTTGATTATTTTTGAACTTAGAAAGTCTTTAAATTGCTTAAGTCCAAAAGCAATGTTTAAATTATTTTTGATTTGCTGAACATTTCCAAAAATGATGGGG
>NW_009648453.1:886217-965855 GCF_000708025.1 Charadrius vociferus
TCAACAAATGGTTACAGGACTGGTGCCACAGCCAGGGGTTTGGCTGCTTAGACCACTGGACACACTTTGAGAAACCTGGTCTGCTGGGAGCTGATGGGGCCCATCTGTCAGAGAAGGGGAAGAGCATCTTTGGTCTAAGACTTGCCAAGCTTGTGAAGAGGGCTTTAAACTAATGTTGCTGGGGGAGGAGAACATCAGTCCATCGCATGTCTACCAGTTTGATGCCAGTGCCAGCAATAGATGCCCAGAGCCTGGAGAAGGATGACGGGTCAGCAGGAGAGCACCTGGAGTGCAGCACAAAGGAATTCCAGCCAGTAAGTCAGCTTCATCGGGGGCACAACTTCAATGCCTCCATGCAAACCTCATGAAGTTCAACAAGGCCTAGTGCAAGGTCCTGCACGTGGGTCAGGGCAATCCCAAGCACAAATACAGGCTGGGCAGAGAATGGATTGAGAGCAGCTCTGAGGAGAAGGACTTGGGGGGGTTGGTGTATAAGCAGCTCAACGTGAGCCAGCAATGTGCACTTGCAGCCCAGAAGGCCAACCATATTCTGGGCTGCATCAGAAGCAGCATGGGCAGTAGGTCAAGGGAGGTTATTCTGCCCTTCTACTCTGCTCTCATGGGACCCTGCCTAGAGTACTGCATCCAACTCTGGGGCCCCCAATGGTAGAAGGACATGGATCTGTTGGAGTGAGTCCAAAGGAGGGCCACAAAGATGATCAGAGGGTCAGAGAACCTTTCCTGTGAAGACAGCCTGAGAGAGTTGGGGCTGTTCCACCTGGAGAAGAGAAGACTCAAGGGACGCCTCTCATAGTGGCCTCACAGTACTTAAAGGGGGCCTACAGGAAAGCTGGGGAGGGACTCTTTATCAGGGAGTCTAGCAATAGGACAAGGGGTAATGGTTTTAAACTGGAAGAGGGTAAATTTCGACTAGATATTAGGAAGAAATTCTTTATTGTGAGGGTGGTGAGACAGTAGAACAGGTTGCCCAGAGAAGCTGTGGATGCCCCAGTCCCTGGAGGTGTTCAGGGCCTGATTGGATGGGGCTTTGAGCAACCTGGTCTAGTGGTAGTCGTTCCTGCCCATGGCAGTGGGGCTGGAACTAGGTGATCTTTAAGGCCCCTTCCTACTCAAACTATTCTATGATTCTATGAAAAACGAGCAAACTTATTTTATTTGAAGTCACACTTGGACATTCCTACTCAAAGGCCCCTTCCTACTCAAACTATTCCATGATTCTATGAAAAACGAGCAAACATTTTATTTGAAGTCACACTTGGACATTTTCTGTACAATTCTCAGGAACTGCCAGCAAACCAGGCCTTCTGGATACCTGCAACCAACTTCGAAGGCCTCAAATTTTTACTAGGTGCATCCTGAAGTGGAGGAGGAGTCAGTCTGTCCAAGAGGACATGGTATTTGAACTCTCTTCTTCATGATGTGTGGGATCAGTCCCACACCACAGTGGGGCTGAGCAGCAGCCCCCATTTGCAGTTCCCACTTCCAGAGTCCCCAGGATCCCAGCTGCACCACTGGCACATGTTAATCAGACATTACAGTTTTACATGTTGAAGTCTTATTGTTTCCTGTTCTTAGCATCCTATGAGTACCACTAAAACTAAGTGCTATATAAATGTAAAAGAAGATACAGGTCCCTACTGTGCAGAGACTGTATTCTAACAAAGAAAGAGTGCAAAAAAGAGAAAGCGAGTAAAAGTTTTACTGTTCCTGTCAAATAAAAAAAAAATTAACTTGCAATGACATAATGATAAATTGCTGTTATGAAATATGAAATCTAAGGATGTAGCAATATTCTTTTTATATAAAATCATAAACAAACAATTAGTCAGAGTTATGCCTCTGTCTTCTGGAAACCTCTATAGACATAGCTATTTTTACCTCAAATATACAATGCTCTGATATTTTTGCCTTGAGCACCACTTGTCTATAAAAAAGTAGGCCATATATTATTGAGTTATATATTCAACTTCTGCATGGTCACTAAAGAGTTCTTTTTACTGAAATGTTGTTCACTTTCATAATCGTATTCTAAAAAATATTGAATAAGATTTGAATATTTTTTCTCATTCTGTGAGGTAAGATAGAAAATAGAGTGCAACAGAAGAAACATGACCAGTTACATGTTTTAAACATCAAAAGCAGTCTCTTCTTGAATATATACTAGCATATACATAGCACAAAGACAAATCTGACTAAATACTGCTCTGCTGGCCTTACTACTACCCCTAAGCACAAGCAGCAGAACAGTACCAAGGACCTGTATAATTTTGAATCTTGGCCCCACTGCCAAGCTCAAGGAATTTAGCAATTTCAGAAGGTAAAACTGCTTCACAGATGCCTTGTTTCCCCCCATATCCTGCCCTGTGGCATATGCTGCAAGGGACCGCTGCTATCCGTGGAGAAGTTTTATTCTCAAAAATGATGTGGCTATTTTTCGTAAATAGCCTTAATTTTTGCAA
The DNA here is from genome assembly GCF_000708025.1 of Charadrius vociferus. Taxonomy (NCBI): domain Eukaryota; kingdom Metazoa; phylum Chordata; class Aves; order Charadriiformes; family Charadriidae; genus Charadrius; species Charadrius vociferus. The sequence continues at coordinate 888,698 of NW_009648453.1, forward strand.
AACCATGTAAAGGCTTAAAAATAGAAAAATACTAACGTAGCAAAAGCAGCAGCAGTCAGAAGATTGCTCCAGAAATGGTTGTATTGTCTTTAGTTTTCCATATGTTGCAGGAGCTGCTGCTAGTCTGTATGCAGTGCCACCCAAAAGCCGTGAACATCATTTATATTCTAATATAGGTGCCTAGTATCAGGAGACAAAAATTGATCTTCTACACTGTATAGGGACATACAATAGAGCAAAGTTAAACCTTTTAAAGACCTCGTTTTATTCTGAATAAAGTGACTACACCTACTAGTAAGGGGATTCAGATTTACTATTGCAGGACAAATACTAAAGTTCTTGTAGAAACACGACAGGCTGGGTGTACAAGCACCAGACCTTCTGCGAGTCTCACTTGAGTTCACACACAAAATCGGCACTGAGAGAGAGTTAAATACTTCTGGCTTCTCCTCAGCATGTGCAGAAGAGGATAACCCAGTATCTGCTTTGTGGAAATGAGCCCTTGATCTGTCCCAGTGACTGCAGAAAATGGTTAGAGTGTGCTTCTTGGAGACCCCATTTCTGCCTCCTGGTTACTGACAGCGGAAATTATCTTAAAGAAAGTCAATGGTTTTGATCAGAGTTAAGATTAAAAGAAACTCGAAAGACAGAAAGTCTAGTTTTCATCAAAAGGGAACTCTTCATACAGTTGTCATCCCGTGGAAATGAAGCCTAGGCACAGACAGATGTGATGGATGACATGCTTCCACACACATACCACAGGGAGTACGTGCTGGTTTTTATTTTGTACCTTAGTCTTACAAGGCTGGAAACGCACGGAAGAAATGTAACACTATGATTCAGCTTTGCTGATGAACGTAAAGGAAGCATCTAGAGAGGAAGGATGATATGCAGTTCAAGAGGCTGGGCTACATGTCAGCAGTGCCAAACTACTCAAGTCTATTGAGTGCATTTCACCTAATAGTTTTGCTGGAAAAAACATTTTCAAGTGTGCTTAAAATAAGGGCAAATATCACCATGATAGAATTGTATGAAGTTACTTTCTTAATTGAGGTAACACGTTACTAAAAGTTATCAAGAAGGTTTGTGGAAAAAAAAACAAACAACAAAACAACATTGAATTAAAACAATCTGAACAGAGCCATGTCAGTAATCAATTTGCTAGTGTGGAGCCTGATTGGAAAAAATGACTAAACAGTTTAGGTGGAACCAAACCAAAAAGTTTTGGCTTTTTTCTTGACAAACAAAAATAAATTAAGGGTTTCTATTTTAGGTCATGTCTGAGGATATGGGTTGAGAGAGTTGGGGTTGTTCAGCTGGAGAAGAGAAGACTCCAGGGAGACCTTAGAGCAGCCTTCCAGTATCTGAAGGGCACCTATAAGAAATCTGGAGAGTTACTTTTTACAAAGGCATGTAGTGACAGGACAAGGGGTAATGGCTTCAAAATGGAAGAGAGGAGATTTAGAATAGATACTAGGAGGAAATTTTTTGGTGTGAGGGTGGTGAGGCACTGGAACAAATTGCCCAGAGAAGCTGCAGATGCCCCATCTCTGGAAGTGTTCAAGGCCAGGTCGGATGAGGCTTTGAGCAACCTGGTCTAGTGGGAGGTGTCCCTGCCCATGGCAGGGGGCTTGGAAGTAGATGATCTTTAAGGCCCCTTCCAACCTAAACCATTCTATGATTCACCCCACCCCCTCAAGGATAATAAGATATGGATACGTGAAGGGGCGAAGATCCATTTTTATTGAATAGACAGTGACCAAAAGCACCATCCAGTATGGATCAATCTGCATTCAAGAAGACGTCTCCCTTGTAGGACTTATGCTCACCTCCTCCCTTTGCAGGAGAGGCCACAAGCACTGGGACACTGTGCTCTTCCACTCTGGTCCAATGAATATTTCAGTTTGGGGTTGTTTCTTTTTTCTCTTGAATCAGACTGTCACAAGCAAGTCCGCTATCCATCAGGTTACCGGGTTGTTTTCTGCCCACCTAACTAATTAACTGCCCCTACAACATGGAAGCAAATCAACAGGAAACACAGCAATCCCAGGCTATGCCATGAGTCGCATTACTCACTGACCTGACACTGACCCATACAAACAGGCTTTATCTTCCCAAGATACCTATGACACCAATTGGAAAAAAAAAAATCCCCAACCCCTCTACCCCAGTTCATGTGTTGAAGAGGCAATTTGCACTGAGAATCACTTCTTGGTGTGTAGTTGTGCAAAACCATAGAAATCTCCCTACAAAAACAGTAAATGGAGAAGTGAGCCAATTTATACAAAACAGCATGTTGGAGAATATTCAAGTTCGGAAGGGCTGTAAGGATATTTTGTGTATCCTGAACAAAGTATGAATAAGCCTGTCAGGTGAAAATTCTGTGGTGATGACTTGGTATAGTCCATCCAATTCTGCAAGGACATGCAGCCCTTCAGGCAATAAATGGTGTTTGATTGCTCCATTTTTATATTTTTATGTCTGATTTAAATGACAAACTGAGAAAACCCTGTACATAGCATGCAGTCAGACAACACCCTAATGAGCCCAGGTATTATAGCAGATGAGACTTTTTCCATAGACTTCAGCTGGCCTCATACTTAATTACAGAGATTGATGAGCAAAACCTTGCTCCGAAATGTATAGGACCTTCCAGTTTGCCTCATACTCCCACTTTTCTCTCCCCCTCCTGGCCCTCACCACAGACTGAAGAGGTTGCAGAACCTCCTCTGCATTTGGCCCCAATGGATTTCTACTGTTTAACTCCATTATCTGGGATATGGTCAGGAGTCTGGCTTGAAGCATGATATAGGAAATGCTGCCCATGAACCTCAAAACAGTAATTCCCTATTGTAGAGGGCTATTCCCCCTGTTCTTTTTTCTTTTAAGATTAACTGTAACACTTGTTAACATATAGTGTAGCTCTTTTGTCGTATTTATATTTTCTGCTCTTTAAAGATGCAACATGGTGTATTTGTAACACTATAAAGGGTACAATATTCCCAGCCTTTTACCTAAGTGTATGTTGAAATTTTTATGCTGATAGTAAGAAATTTTCATTTTGCTTCTCTCCTTTTTTTTTTTTTTTTGCCAAAATAAATGCTGTTTCTAGCTGAAAAGGGAATAGCTGTTTCCCAGAGTCTGTCAAGTTTTTTTGCACAAGTGCTGAGTACAAAGCTGTTCATACTTCTGTGGCTCTCTGGGACTGCTGTTCACATGACAGCACTTGGAAGTATGGCAGATAAACTCAAGATGTGAGAAGGAACAGGGGAATCCAAACATTTCCCAGTGCATTTCCCGGATCTACAGCTTGCACGCTCTGATACATGAGTGCATTCCCAAAAATCAGAGTACTGCTGGTTACTCTCTATCAGTGTGATTCCATAAGATTGGTGGTGTACGCACTTACTTCGGGATCTATCTAAGAAAATCCAAGCCTCCTCCTGGAACTGCAGGAGTCAGCAGGCAAAAAAGTATCAAAGACAGTTTTCTTGGAGCCCAATAGAGCAGGGACAGGCCTTGTGCAGCGCTGGAGCATCACCAGGTGAAGCTGCATAAAGGAACAATGTGCCCGTGATCATAAACGCTAGAGAAGAAACACACAGAAGACAGTCAAAGCAGATTAACCAACTCATCCCCTAAAAATAAACTCAAATTCCTCTTCAAACATTCCCCATCACTACCAAAAGAAAGGAAAAACAAAACAGAAAACCCATGCAGAGGCCGATTAGTCCTGGTAGCATTATCTGATAAAACAAAATTGTGTTAATATGTTCACTACAAGAGGCTTGAAATGCTTAGCAAAGGAAGAACATCCTGGTTTTGATTTTTACTATGCTCAAAAAAAAAAAAAAAATCAGACTTTTACCCCTATTGCCTTTTTATCCTTTGTGAATAAATGAAATACTCGAGGCAGCAAGGGTTGGAGCAAGCTCACATCTGTCCCAAATACACTACATAAACATTTCCACTATCCAAGACATGTCAGGTCTCTGCAGGTTTCTAATGCAAAGATGAATAACACAATTTTTGTTTTGTTTTAAAATCACAAAGTAGTTTGGCTCTTAAGGAAGCTTTCATTTCTGATTTCTCCTTCCATCCCCCGCAGTCAAGAGACTCTTTGTTCAGAAAAAGTCTGCATTTCAGTTACAAAAGGAAAAAGGGTCTGAGAAACATCCCTCCTATCTCAGACAGCAACATGTGGCAAAACCACACAATCCCTAAATCAGAGGGCCCAATTCAGAAGCTTGAGCTGATAGCAGTGATGAAGCTGCTGAAGCTAACGAATCTTCAGAGTTATAAGATAAAAAACCCCAAAACAAACACCCCTGAAAAGACCACAGTAAATGGTAACAGCACTCTCCATCACATCCCAAAATCATAAGGGCTCCTGACAGAAAAGACAAGTTACCGGCTGCCCAGGCCTGGCCTCATTATTGTCCCCATTATACACCACAATCAACTGGATTCCCAGATCCCTCTGTAGCTCATTACTTCCCATGAAAGGTCCTCTCTGGGGATATCCACCAGTCACTCGTTTAAAGTCAGCCTTTCCTGGCTGGAGCTGGAAAACTCTGTCCCTTGAGCTCAAAGCCAGCACATCCCAACTCTGACCTGCTGAAGCCAGAATTACATTGGTTATGGAGGCTCCTAAGGACTGGATGTCCTCAACCAACAGCAGTGCTTCCCTAGGTTTTTGTTTGGATTTAACTATTAGAGACTGTTGTACCTACAGTAATATCTCAGCATAGCCTGCAGAATTACTTCTTCTGGGGTAATGAGTCTGATAAATGAGTGATCTGAGCAATCCTAAACTTGGTTTATTTTTATATCCTATACAAACTTTCACTTCTGAACAAAAATCACGTTAAGCAGAATATACTGATGTTTTCTCTTAAATATATTTCAATTTGATGTGTATACAGTAATGACTATAATAAAGGCTTAAAACCGAGTATGCCTGTTACTTTATGACTAAGCAACATGAACTGAAAAAGACAATGAACCATATTGTTTCACCTTTGTTCAAGTTCACTCAATTTACTTTTTACATTTTAAGCATGTTTTCCTGGCCTGCAGAATAACGCTACTTCCACCGTTTGTTAGAGTTAAGCCATATCTACTATTATGTCACTTTTAGGTGCTTAAACATAGATAAACATGTGATTTGCCCCAGATTCAACACTCCAAGGTTTTGGGAATGATCCTACTTTTGTACCTTTCATTTGATGGGAGAGATGTACATTATACAGAAAAAAACCCTTCAGTTTCTCTGCAATATAAGAAACCTCCTAACCTCCTCTGGTAACCTGAGGTGATTTAAAAGGAAAAAAAAAAAAAACCCCTTTGTTATGGCATTTGGCTTTAGCCACAAGATATAGGTGAAATTGAGAGGGTCTCAGAGGTAAATATTTTGATTTTATCCATGAGGTAATAAGGACATCAGCGAGAGGTTTATGGCCTTGATTCTTCTACTTACTAATTCTGAAAACTGTGTCACCGGCTTTATTACAGCAAGACCAGTTGCACATCTGGTTCTAACCACCTTCAAAAATTATGGGTTTGGATACCTTTATGCATGATGACCCATTTTTATTCTCAGCAGAATTTAATCAGTGATCAGAGACAAAGCAACACTCTTACACCAATAGCAGCAGTCCACATTAAAAACATTTTTTAAAGTCATTTGATAATCAAACATTTTTGCCAAGTTGAAATTTGTAAATAAGAGATCAACCAGTACAAGAAATCTGTGAAAACACCTGTAAACAGTATTTTTTATTATCGATGTAGATACCTATATGTTTCTATTTTTCTTAGAAAAGTATAGAATATATTTACAGTACTAAAAGTTAAGAAGCATCTGCTTTACAGGACCGATTACTTAATCATCAGAGTCTAGTCTAAAAAAAAAAGTAATGCTTACATTCATATATTGTCAAAGATGGTGCAACAACTGCTATCTTTCCGTGCCAGTTCCTTTTGTGAAAGTAAAGGATTTCTGCATTAAAGGATCATACACATTTTGTAAAGGTGTTACTCTGATTAAGAATTTTTGTGTCAGGTCTTTTCTCCGTATCTTAAAGGAAATAATGAACCATGTAGCAGTTCATACATAGGAACGATAAATAAGGATCAGAGGAAACATAATAAGCATCTTTGTATTATCAAAAAGAATATGAAAAAATTAAGTCAACTTACATTAGGCGCACTTTTAAAATGCTAAAAAAACCTATGGTATCCTGATTTTTTTTTCCCCAGAGTAAGTCAATCTGCCATTGACTTGCAGTCTCAATTAAAAGCCTGTTGAATTTTACTCTCTACTGATAAAATATAAAAACTGCAAGGATAAAGCAGGTCTTACCCATGTACATTGATGTGCGTTTTATGTAGAGCTGTATCTTATACCCATTTATCCAACTATCCACTGCTATATGATGGGAGGGAGGTTATTCTTTATTTCTACCCATTGTGGGATTTTGCCATCAAAATGAATAGCAAGGATGGTTTTATCACAGCTACTGCATCCACAGATGCTGTACATAATCTTGTGACTAATTTCTAATTATTTTTTTTTTAATCACAGAGGATAGTGACAGATGGCACTTGGGGAAATTTAGCATTATGGAGGGGGGTGGCTATGAATAATGACAAAGAAAGATATAAAGCAACTTGCCTATCAATATTTTGCCAGCTTTGTTTCTACCAAATGATAAAGAAATAATGTTTTGACTATAACCTCCAGCAACAACTAAGACAATGTTTGTTTTCTCTCTTATTTTGAAAGGAATCTTGTATTATTGTCCATTATTAAAACATGCTAAAGCTGTGTGGAAAAAAAAAAAGCTATACAGCTCTATTTTCATTTAGTGCAGTGGCAGCCAACACAGGGAGGTCACCCACACACAGGGTCAGTCTCTCACTGCATGCAAAGGATGAAAACCTTTGGAGTCTCCCGCCACGGTCACATCCCTGAAAGATTTATTTTTCTGCCTTCCACCATCAATCCTATATGATAACCACAAGCCTGCAGTTAGCATGGGATGAGGCAAACTCTCTCATCAGCACTAATTAGTCCAGTTGTAGGCTCTTGAGACATGTCACACACACCACTCACACTATGATTTTCCATGATTCACTTGCTGGGCAGCTACCATTTTTGTACTTTGAATATGTGAACAATGCATGGGCCAAACACCATCAAGAAAGACATAGAGGTGCTGGAGCATGTCCAGAGAAGAGCAACAAAGAGGGTGAGGGGTCTGGAGAACAAGTCTTATGAGGACCAGCTGAGGGAACTGGGGTTGTTTAGCCTGGAGAAAAGGAGGCTGAGGGGAGACCTTATCTCTACAACCACCTGAGAGGAAGTTGTAGAGAGGTGGGAGTTGACCTCACTAGTAACAAGTGATAGGACAAGAGGAAATGGCCTCAAGTTATGCCGGGAAGGTTTAGATTGGATATTAGGAAAGAGTTATTCACAGAGTTGTTAAGCGTTGGAACAGGCTGCCCAGGGTAGTGGCTGAGTCACCATCCCTGGAGGTATTTAAAAGACGGGTAGATGTGGTGGTTAGGGACATGTTTTAGTGGTGGCTTTGGCAGTGTTGGGTTGGTGGTTGGACTCTACAATCTTAAAGGTCTCTTCCGACCCAGACAATTCTATGATTCTATGATTAAAAGCATTTACTGACGTGAGAACAGTCACATCTCTACTCCAGGAGGCTTGCTGCAGTGCAAGAGCCCAAGGATTTAAATGCCAGATTGCAATTTCCAAAGTCAACTAAACAATATCTACAAGTTGCGTGAAGTCTGTAGTCAAATATGCCCCTTTCCCAATTACCTTTTGGGTGCGGGGCCCTCTACAAGGCCACCTTTTCATACAGCTCACACACAGTTACTTGAAGTTTTGCATGAATTGCAGTGATGTTGTTTCCTCTGCTACTGATGTGCAGAAGATGCAAGTGGCTGGTTCTCAGGTGATGGGCAGCACAGCTGTGTGGTGCTGAGATGCCAGTCTGACCTGTACCAGGCAGAGCTAATGCAGTTCTACCCAGCGAGGCGTGGCACACACCGCATTTCTGCTGTCTTTATACTTTTATGCTGATTTTATGCTAGATCTCTTGGCGAGTTTGAGTAACTCCAATTAACGATGTCTGATATAGTACAAGGTCTGCTGGGATAAAGTGACCACTAAAAATACTGAGGTAATATTGCCTCAACTGACTTTTAAAGCATCAGATAGAAAAGGGCAGACATACAGGCTTTGGGGCTTCCTCCTGTCTGGGAGAGGTAATTAGATTCTCTTCCTATAGGATAACATCTGTTTCACATTATAGCCCCACCAGCGTCCCTACTCCTGCCACTTCCTACAGCTTTTTTTTTTTTTTTTTTTTATATTATAAGTCCTCATTTAAAATTGGATAGTTGGAGCTCAATGCTGTATCTCTTCTGTCCACTGGAAGCAGAATCAGGCCATAGAGTACCTGTAACACTGCTCTTGCCAGCTGTGAATACAAGTGGAGTTTCCAATATATAATTTTTATTTTCTCAGTTGCTAAGTAATAAGAGTTAAATTCTCTCCTCTGATCATCACACAGGTTCCCTTGAAGTCTGTTCTACAATATCTGCTTGTATTAAACTCCAATTGATGTCAATAGGGGTGCTGTACTCACAGGGAGAAGAGGATAACTTTGAAGGGATGTGTTGTGTGTTCAAAGAAAAAAAATTAACCCTTAACTTCTGAGTGTTACACTTGCAATATTCTGCTTTACCAAAGCTGCTCTACATTTGTGTGTTTGAAAACAATTTATTATTTTTTTTAATATCTGCAGGGAAATATTTTTAATGCTGCAGGGAAATTAAAAAGGCACTCATAAGAGAAAGTGAGAATTAGATAAACAGGAAAAACAATATATGCCATTACATGGTTTATTCCTTTTTTCTAGATGACCTGGCTGGTGTTATTGTCACAGAATTATGTTCTGTTCTAATCCATTGAGTAGATGAGCTCAAGTTCAACTGCAGTTTGCTATGCTACATAAAGGCCTGCTGGATATGAAACAAGGGCCGTTACGCAGAAACCTGAATCAATGATGATAGTAGCTTCCAGTTTCATTCTGTGGCATAATTGATGGTAGGAGAAAGGATGCTGGTAAGCGGCATATTCCTTTAAACTGTTTTTTTACTGAAACTGATGAATAAACCAGACCACAAACCAGGGCACATCAACTATAATGCAGAATATCAAAGCTAAATAGATATTACGTAATCATTCCTTGAGGCATCAAAGTTGTCCTATAACAAACAGATAAAGGACACTAAAAACACTGGGCATTACCATCCAGAAAGACAGCTGATTATTTTAGTTTGTCCCCTTCTTTCAGCAACCCTTGGTTGACTGAAAAGACAGCTGATTACCCGTGGCCCAAATCCTGACGTTTACAGGATAAGTAGCTTAGAAATTGTCCAAAGATATGTCACCTTTTGGGCATGACTTGGACAAAACAGCACCAATACTCCAGATGCAGCCACATTAGAGCATTCTTGTGTCGGAAATGATGGCAGATAGTGTCGAGTTTATCTATCTAAATTAAAGCAATCCTGCAGGAACTCAGGTGAAAAGCTTGAGGACACGAGAGGGTGGATGTGAGGAGGTCAGTCTGCACTCCCTCCCAGTGGGCAGTGGGAATCCCAAACCCAAACCAACATATCCAGGAGGAAATCAGAGCTTCACCCAGCACATGGCTTGCAGAAGATCACCACGGCCACGATCCGTACAGCCGCGGGGTGAGCAGTGGTGCCTCAAACAGAGCCAAGGGGTTTGCGCCGCTCATCCCTAGCATGATACATATGACTAGGACCAGCTGACAACAGCAGCAGTATTATGGGATAACATTGAGAAAGCCTGACCGGACAGACGCTCTTATTACAGTCCTGAGGCAATTTCTCTGTAGTTTCAAGGTGACTGATGCACTTCTTCAGTGAACAATAAAGCTGCTTCCTCAAAATAATTCAGTGTTCTACCTCGCACCAAAGCAGTAATAATATCCTACACCTCAAGGTCAGGTTGGATGGGGCTCTGAGCAACCTGATCCGGGTGAACATGTCCCTGCTCATTGCACGGGCATTGGACAAGATGACCTTTACAGGTCCCTTTCAACCCAAACTATTCTATGATCCTATGACTTAAAAAAAGAGCTTTGCCATTAAGAGTAACAGTACAAGCATTTAGCAAGTACTGGAATGGGTTGGGGAGGAGCATTTTTCAGCAATGAATGGAAAAAGCCCAACACATTTTGACAATACAGAAAAGCAGCAAAGTAACATTTTTTTATTGCTTACTCTGGTGCCTCTGAGTAATTATATCAAAAAATTAAAACCAACTAGCAAGGCTCAGATGGAAGGGGAGGAGAGACTAAAGATTAAAAGTCACCAATCAATCTATGTAGAGTTTGAATTAATTAGAAACTAATCCTATGCAGATTAAAAAAAAATAAGAGGAAGAAAGATAAAAACTGAGTGAAACGAATAATAAAAAGCCCTATGAAAATCAATCCCTTTTCCATAAAAGCTAGCCATCCTAATTCATTTCCTGCACAAATTTATTACAAGTCTAATTTAAATTGCATAAGTAACTGCTTAATCTTCCACAAGAATTCCTTGTCTCATGCTTTCCTTTTCTTGCTCTTGTTGATCTTTTCATATATGAAATAAAACTCTCCTAGGGGAAAGCTGGGAAGAGGAAACACAAATGCCTGTCTCACAGGGATGCAATCAATAAGCACTATCCTGTTTGAAGCAGCTGGGAAGTATTTAAAAGGAAATCCCTGCTTGACTAGAAAATATCAATGGCAAGAGCCCCAGTCTTTTGCAAGAGCAGATTTTCACCACTGGGAACTAATGAATTTGGAGGAAGTCAGCTTTGAGGACACTGAATGTAATACATTGATTTCTTTGACGTTTTTGTTGCTGTGGCACATCAGTAAGTTTCGCTGAAGAACTGAGTACCACTTGCACCTTGGTGAACGTACAACAAAACCGTGCACACTGTGGAGCAGAAGACAACAGACCCCGCTGCTGGGCAGCACTGTGTGCCTCTGGGCAGGATGCCCAGATGGCTGTGCAGTCTACAGCATGGGCACTCTACAACCCTCCAGCAGGGAAGAGGAGCCACACCATCATCCACTCCAGAGTTTGCTTTCTTCTGTGTGTTAGGCACGATATGAGGTTGGGGTATCAACCACCTCCTAGTTTTGACAGAGCTCTGTCAATATCAATTGGTCACCTTAAATGGTTTTCCTTGGTACCTTCTTCTTACAAACGTACAATAATGAAGCAGATGTTAATATTCAAGAGGTCCATCACTAAGTTTGAACTGCTCTCTATTTCTATTGATCTGGTGGGAAATGTTACAGAACTGTTAGCAAATAAAGTTATAGCTAAAATCAGAATAATAAAATTAGTGAATTAATGATTATATTAAGTGAGTGTTAAACTGCAAAAAAAATATAGCAGATAATTAAGTCAAAAATCTAAAGCAACAAGCCATCCTTTTCTCACAGGCCAAAATCCTGAGACTAGAGAAGATAGCTTTTTAAAAAAACCTGAAAAACACCAAAAAACCCTAAAAGATTAATGAAAAAGTACAAATAAGATCTCTCCTGAAGCAGTGAAATGCATTTACCTGGTTAAGGACACAGATGTCCGTTTTGGTTCTAAACATCATCTTGGGCTGACTTACATGGGACAAATACAAAAAGTCATTCATAATGAGGTTTGGGAAGCAAACTGCATTGTTTTTTTAATGCCAATTGGATCTTGTCTTCTAGGTCTCACTGTTGTGATGGAGACTAGGATTTCTTTTCCCCATTGAACTCTACCCTACACACAAAGCAAAGCTGTTAATACGCTGTTATGCTTCAAACTGTCACTACGTTCAAAAGTTAGGAAAGATAGGACTACCTGAGACAGACAAGATAATAATTTCCTCAGTTATTTTCAGCACAGTTTCTTAACAACCTCACCAGCAGCAATACCTTCATTCATGAAAACACGCTCTCAGTGTGCTGGAAATGATTTTTAGTAGTTAGTGACAGTCTGAGGCATCTCTTATTGAAGAAGATAAACAGAGAAACAGCTGCATGTCTCAAGCGTGTAAACCACTACAGCTTTTTTTTAAAATCTCAAGTGTTTGTTTAGACAGATTCTGTCATGCACACAGGCCAGTAAATTGCTGGGATATACCAAGTTTTTGCTCAGTATCTCTAAGGGTATGTTCAGAAAGACCTAGAGAAAGAGCTTTTTTTTTTTTTTTTTAAAGGTTTCCAAAATCGTTTCTCCTTCCTCAGAGTAAAGTGTGCCCACCAATCCAACATGAAGCTATAAACTCCCTATACGCTTGCAGTATAGGCAATTAACATTTAGGATGTAGACAGACAAATCTGGCTACTAATTAGCACACTTGCAAGGAATGTAATCTGCAGCAGTTATATCAAAGGACTGGCCATTTGCCACTCTTCTTTACACGTTTTGAGCAGTTGTATTTTCTTTCTTGTCCAGTACTACAGTTTGAAGTTTTCCTCAAGCATTGGGTTACATGTGACCAGAGCCTAGCACCTCCTCAGACATGTTCTGATACCCTCTAGAAAATAGCCAAGAGCTGGAGAAATTCGTCACTGAAGATTAAACCACCTGGCAAACTTGGTGACTTTTCTCTCCTGACTCCTCCTAGTTCATGGCAGGAAATTTTCCTCCGTGGGAGGACTGAGAGACCCTAAAGCACATCCCTATTCTGAATTATGCTCTGACTTCATTGACTGGAGAGGGGCTTTAGTCTGAATTTAGGTAACGCAACCTTCCTTCCTTGCCCATCACATAAATGCAGTCACCTCCACATGTGGACTTCATATTGAAATTATTAATCCTGCAAAGTTTTAAACCAAGCCAATATATCGCCAGTTTTTCTGACCCACATAAAACAGCTCCTCTGATTGCACCTGACGAGCCCACTCACTGACCTGCTCTGAAGTTTAGTGCCATTTATGAGAAGGTAGAATATAATGAGGTTTTTTTGGTAGTGGTTGTATAAAAAAGCTAATAGAATTTAAATCTATCACTAAAATAATTTTTCTTTATAAAGAAGTCTTTTGATAGTTTTATCTGACAGTTTAAGTACCATAAAGGGGTCTTATCTGTGTTTCAACTAAATTTTTTTTACAAGAGTGTGTAAAAGTAATCCACCCCTTCAGGCTGTCAAAAATGAGTCATTTCAGATAAAATAAGAATCTGTAGCACTGTAATAAAGCAGTAATTTGAATTACACATACCTGCCATTAGGAGTGCATCTAAGCATTTAACACTTATTGATGTGTTTTTCTGTACATTAAACCTAGACTTCCTTAACATATTTAACCTCATAAAGCTCAAATGCTAATTATTTAAGCTGTCAAGTAAGTAAACCCTGCTTCTCCATTGCCCTTCCACAGAAACCAGTTGCCATCCTGCACAGGAGCAGGTAACACTTGCCGTTAAAAGAGGAAAAAAAAAAAAAAGGCATTTTGTTTGCGATGGACAATTTCAATTTACTGCTGTTCGAATTTATATTCCACATAGTTCTCCCTTAAATCTTTGTGAGGTTTCAGCTAATTGCTTGTAAAATTTCTTTTCCTGGCAGAGGCTGAAACCTGAGTTGTTTAAGTTTACCCATGCTGAGCAACTAACTATGAAGGCGTCAAGGAGCAAGAAAAAAACAAACCACAAGAAGGACAAAAAAATAATAATTCAGTAATTTCCAGAGGCAAGTTGCTTTGCACTTCGACAGTAAACTGAATTGTCACACACCTCCTCTAGCTAGTAGGACATAAAGAGAGGAGTTAACACCTTTAGTTTACTGAGCATTTCTTAAAGAAAATCCATTTCTGTTGTAACTTGATATGAAGGGCAATGAAAGCCATGAAAGTCTTCAGGCCCCTTTAGAAATGGAGAAGAAATTTGAAGACAACACAGACTCTAAAGTGACATTATTCTTCAGGAGCTCTCTTTAATTTATCACAATTGGTGATTTTACCTCACACAAATATTGCTTTAAAATAATTTTTTTTTTTTGTAAACAGCAATAACATTAAAAATAAAAAAAACATTAGCTACTTCCTACATAGTGTGCCCTTTTTATATCCAGATTATATACCAAAACAAAACATGGTGAAGGGTCTAGAGAACAAGTCTTATGAGAAGAAGCTGAGGGAACTAGGGTTGTTTAGTCTGGAGAAAAGGAAGCTCTACGGGAGGCTCTGTATCATTCTCTAGAATTACCTGAAAGGAGGTTGTAGAGAGGTGGGTGGGGGGTCAATTTCTTCTCCCAAGTAACAAATGATAAGGCAAGAAGAAATGGCCTGAAGTTACACCAGGGGAGGTTTAAACTGGATATTAGGAAAAATTTCTTTACCAAAAAGGTTACCAAGCACTGGAACAGGTTGCCCAGAAAAGTGATTGAGTCCCCATCCCTGGAGGTATTTAAAAGACATGTAGATGTGGTGCTTAGAGGCATGGTTTGGTGGTGGACTTGGTAGTGTTAGGTTTACGGTGGGACTCAATGATCTTAAAGATCTTTTCCAACCTAAACGATTCTATGACTTTATTAAATTGTTCTCAATGCAAAATAACTTTTTCCTCCCTATAAAAAAGGCTTCCCAGAAAGTCTATAAAGACTGCTTCAGCCTGTGTACGTATTGAAGATTACTTACTGTGAAGTGACCGTACCTTCTACAAAAGAAGAAATAAATGTAGTCCAAAGAACCCATTTTTCTATCTCTACTGAAGATGAAGATGACGTCATATCATTACAGTAGTAGAGTTTTAACTAACTTTAGTGTCCCTGCATCTAGATCTATAGTGCTAATTCATCAGCAGAGAGAAACAAATACGCACCAAATGTGTACATGCGCTTCACTGTTGTGTGACCCATAGGGTAATCTAGTTCTGCTAATGGTCAATTAATCTAACAAAAAAACCCACCACAACTGAGAGCAGGGTTTTGACGGCCTGGAATAGGATCTTGGATTACTTCGGTGAGCTGGTTTGAGATTTTTTTATCATATCCTTTTTCATTTCCTGGGGAAGAAAAAAAAAACAAAACAAAAAACCAACCCAAAACCTTAAAACCAAACCAAATCTCACCCTCTTCTCTATAGCTTGAAATAAAACTTCCCTGGACACCAGGTCATCCACCTGACAGTCTGCATTTCATAGTTGGTGCCTGTTGTGCTATCTGCTCTATCCTTCCGCTACTCATCCCAGTATTTAT
The DNA here is from genome assembly GCF_000708025.1 of Charadrius vociferus. Taxonomy (NCBI): domain Eukaryota; kingdom Metazoa; phylum Chordata; class Aves; order Charadriiformes; family Charadriidae; genus Charadrius; species Charadrius vociferus. The sequence continues at coordinate 903,996 of NW_009648453.1, forward strand.
TGGTGCTGCTGCTTGCCAAGGTCTGAACTCCACAGAGTGATCATGTAAGAAGGGGTCAGGGAGAGAATGGGAAGATTTGTCAACTGAACATTTTGGGCTGTCAACCCTTTGTCAAGCGCTCAGACACAGTAGCTATAAGAAAAACATGTACTTGTATTTGAAGAGCTCAGTCATTTTTTAGTTTCACAGCTCATCTATTTTTCTGATAAGAAAACGTCTTCTTCCTCCAGTACCAGTAATTCGAAGTGTGATAATAAACAAATATGTCTATTTTGAATTACTTATAAATGAATCTAGTTATGGGAAAAATAAAATTACTTTTTTCACTAAGTTGTAAGTTCATGAAAATATGAGAGTATTTTCAACTGCAAACTGTGTGTCTGCTGCTGCAAAGATTACAGGCACGTTTCCATCGCCCTTTCATACACCACAATGCAAAGAAACATTGGAGAAAACTTTTCAACTCCTATACTTCCATGTGGTGTCATGGTTTTGCAGAGAGTCAACAGCACATGGCAGCTGAAGATGTCTCCTGGAAGAACACATGATTAAAATATGGCAGAAATGCAGAAGAATGCAGCTTTATACTATTACAGTGATAAAAAAAAAAAATCATAAAAAGTTAGGTTCTAATGTAACTTACAGATTCTTAGTTTACAATGAGGAGTAATTTAAGACTTATATGTTCATTTATTCTGGTCTGAGCTCTATACAGAGTGCCTTATTGCTTTAAGAAAGAACTCTTTCTTGCTAAATCACGTTATTTCTATTATTTAGTGAATTACAATATTTGTACAGTTTATACACATGTAATACAAAAGGATTTGCATAATGTGAAAGCATTAGTGCTTTGATTAGCAGAAGAACCTGCACAACTTCTCAAGTGTTAGTTTCTGGTTATTCTTTATACACAAGTATTTCTGTTTCACACGTTAAAGCTTCCAGTGAACAACTTTTATCCAGGCTACAGCAGCAGAATTTGCCACTGCTGAAGGCTCTGTTAATCCCAGAAAGCCAATGTGTGAGGACACAAGATCTTCCTGACTCACAGGAGAAATCACTCTTTGTCATCTGCTGCCAGGACAGAAACATCAGTGGTACTTTACACGCTCCTCAACTGGCCAAGCAGGGATGGAAATAAAACATCAAGTGTTTGTTTTTTTCCTGAACATTGCATGAAGAGCAATACTACGTACTTCCATGAGAACAGACACATCCTTTAAATCCTAGTGCCTTAAAATCCTGAATTAACTTGTCAACGAGAATGTATTTTCACCTAGGTGAGAAATCCTCCAATGATAATTTTTCCATAAACACCCTTATCTTTTGGAAAATGGGCTTCCAACGCAGTCAGTACATGAGCTGCCCAAGCTGCCTGTGGTGGCAAGGACAACACAGCAACTTCAACCACGGAGCTCCCTTTTTCTGTCTCTAAAGACACCCCAGCTGAAGGAAACACTTCAGTAGTGTTGTAGTATTTGGGTTCACCTCTTCTGGCAGAGAATAAGAGAGTAATATACATAGTTAAATTTCAGAGAGAAAAAGCACTGAAGTTTCACTGACTGATGCGCACATTTGGTACACAGGAAGGGGCTTAATTATGCAAAACACTCTCCTCATCATCTCAAAGACTTTGCAGAGCTTGAACCCTGATAATTCGCAGTGACTCTACTTAGAATAACTTAAAAATCCTTTAACACAGGGAGAGGTAGTATGCTGTCTTATGCATGGATATAGCTATAGAAGTAAGGTAGGCTATCTTCTAAGATTAAAGCCCCCACTTTATAGCCCTGAACACAGGTTTTCTCTGGATCAGCATTTCAAAAGCTCTTGAAAACAGAACAAAAAACAAGTACTACTCAAAGTTCCCAAAACAGAGTAAAGGCTTCAGTTCCCGCTTACTTTTGCTCAATGTCCTGTTAATCCTTCACAGGTAGGAAGAACTAAACCTGTCACTTAGCTTCCTAATTAAACAAACAAACAAACAAGCAAGCCACCCCAAAACAAGAGAGTTCTCCATTACAGCATAAATCTCCTTTTCCAAGAATTTTTGTTGCCAGGTTTTGACAATTTATAACAGTTTTTGGTGTTATAAATTGGATCAGAAGGAAAGAAAATAGCATCTAATACCTGTAAGCAAGCAAAATAATTTTGCTACTTGCATGTTCATGTTGGTTTGTTGCAGTGCAACTGCAGAGTTTTGTATCCTGCTGGACTGTCTCACTCTCTATGGCAATTTTACTTAAAAAAAAAAAAATAAATCATTTTAAGGTCAGTATGAAACCCTGATGCACTCCTACAGGTATAATGCTATAAGACTAAAATCAGACTGTAAGACTACTGTCAAGGTGGTGAGACACTAGCACAGATTGCCCAGAGAAGCTGTGGATGCTCCATCCTTGGAGGTGTTCAAGGCCAGGCTGGATGGGGCTTTGAGCAACCTGGTCTAGTGGGACGTGTCCCTGTCCATGGCGGGGGCGGGGGTGGTGGTGGTGTGTGGAACTAGATGAGCTTTAAGGTCCCTTCCAACCCAAACCATTCTATATTATTTGTACAGGTACATCAAAGGTCCCTACTCCCTCCCACCCCATTTCTGATCCTGGCTCTGTTCAGAGACTCCTGGAGACCAGGAGGAGCAGACAGAGACCTCTACAGAACACCACTTCTTGAGCAAGGCATTCAAGACTGCCATCACACCAGGCAGCCAAGCATATTACAGAATATTTAGGACAAAGCCAATTGCCTTACCTACTTTACTACAAGCTCTTTGATTTATAAATCACTAACATCTATACCTGAAGAAGGAAACATTCGTCTCTTGCAAAAACAAAGGAATTTATCTTATAAGGGTTCTTGCAATTCAAAATCTATTAGAATATTTAAATAATGTTACGATCAGCTTTCTATGAAACTGTTATTAAGTCAATATTATGATTTCCCTTTGTCAGTTCAACAAAATTACATATTGATACCTTGTTTTTCCACAGCAGCTTACCCTGCTGTGTTTATTTTGCTTGGCAACCGGATTTCAACTTTTAAATAAGTGTGCAAGTTGGAAAGAATGAATTCCATTAAGTAATCTTTTATAAATAAACAAAAGGAATCACAAGAAGAATTTTTCTGATGTCTTGAGATTCTCTGAAGTTGCAGTAAGCTCTTCAAAAGGCAGACAGAAAATAATATTATCTCAGTGAAACTTAACACTAAAATTGGAAAGAGAGAAAGGAATGTAAATTTTAAATCTCTACTTTCCCCAGTGCAGTAAGGCAACATTTATACTTATTTTCCTGGTCAAAACATCAGGTAGTCACAACAGAATTACAGTTTACTGCAACAAATTTATGTGTAAAAAAAAGAACAGTCAGGTGCTCCTATTTTCCAGTGAAGAGACACACTTTTTCTAAAACTGATACCTTTTCACAGTACCTGTGTTCTCCTGACAGTAGATTTGTTAACACTGTGAATAAGCGTTAACTGATAGGTTTAGTATTTTCTCTAGTTTTCTTCTGGAAATATTTATTAAGGCTCTGCTGGTGCGGGGGAGGAATCTTTAGGTGACATGGTTTTGTCATAAACAGGCAATTTCTTAGTTCTCCATATTCTAAATTAGTAGTTTTATTTAACACCTTTTTGATGATTGTATTCAGGACAGCCAATTAAAGATGATAAAAAGTCCATAAAGCAGATCAGGTGTTTTTCCTTCAAAATTTCATTACCTTTGTAGGACCAGAACCCACCACTCGGATTTCCACCAAGTATGTAACTTGCATCAAGAACATTTTTATTGATATCATTAGTCTCATTTGCTCAAAAGAGTGAGAATAGGAATATATGACATGACAGATTTTATTTTTTAGGACTACAAATTTTATTTGTAACTTGCTTTTACAACAAAAACATCCCAGAAACACCAGCTCCTGCTTCCAAAACAAAGTACGCCACTTTGCAAGCACCGTAGCTTAATACTTAAGACAAAGTACCAACAAATCTTTTTAGTCCTGTTAAAATAGCACTGCACTCGATTCCTCACTGTATTAAAATCACTTTAGAAGGCAGTTGTTTAGCTTGTCATCCTGTCTACTGACCATATTTCTTTCTCTTTTCAAGAAAAAGACAAATAGCATTAAAATACTGTTACATAGGAAGGTTATAGAACATATTGCAAATGTTATTGAGTACAGAATTCAAAAGAGGGCTGGGGGAAACAAATGCATCCTGCTCAACAGACTCATAACTCAGCTTCACTTGACTGTTACTTGTAAAAAATCATCATAATGTTTCTATACATTTAACTGACTTTATAATATGCAACTAATTTTTTTATTGTTCTTCATCGTTTGCCGCTTTTCAGCATATATCTGCCAGTGGGACACCAGAAAGGAGCACACCCTCAACTCTCATCTTAACTACCAGCAAGGTCATTTCTCTAGCACCGCCATTCAGTGCGCTAGTCTATTCAGAAATTCAAAACACAGAAGGTGCAGCTGAATGTAGAGTTCGGCATAATTTAGTAACATTTTTTCCTCTATAAAATTTGTACTGAAATCATGTTTATTAAAATGTATTTTATAGTTCTTGAATGACATTTAAGGAGATTAAATAAACTTAGAGATTGAATTGTGATGACTTACAATATATAAATTATCTATTTTAATGTACTCAACAAAAGGAAGAAAGGTTACATTATACACAGCATTGCATTCAGCACGGGGCAAATCCCTCCAGGACAGTAATGGTTCAGATTGTGCCCAAACTGGACAGCCTCACAGTTTCAGAGTTTGCTGGGCATAACTCCCCCCCCCTATGCAAACATATCTGAATAGATAAAAGTCTCTTTTCCAAGATAATTAGAACTCACAGAAACCACCCAGGAATCTCCTCTGCTCCTAACGTTAACGAGGAAACAAATGCACAGGAGAAAAATATACAGACATATTGGGGCCAAATCTGCCCAGAGCTCAAATCAACGCCATGAGCATGTACCAAAAGAAAGGTAGTGTGTGGCATCTGAAAGACAAAGAATTATTTTGAGATGCTTATCTTCTTGGCAGCACAGAACAGCAACTGGTTAGTTTGTCACCCAAAAATTCCCCTGGGTACGAGAAATCCTCAGATGTCTGAAGAAATCCGTCCTTTCCCAGAAGCCTCTCTCAAGTATTTTAGAAACCTAGTAAAACCCAGAAACAAATGGTAATTACTATTCCCAATTTAATTGCTGATGTCTATTAGAGGAAACTCAAAAGGAAACGTGCTGCTTTATCCCCAAATCCGAAACCCACAGGCACACTGGATGAATAGCTTGACTCCACTAAGAGAAGGACCTCCCCACTTCCAGTTGACCAAGGACAAGGCCATTTCTTGGTCCAAAGGGGATTCACAGATCTGAAACTGCATAATGCTGATTTTTCCAGGGTCTATCCCGCTGTTACAGGTAAGTTACGATTTTCAGCATTACTGCCAACTGCCGACCTGTCTTGATTTATTATGAGAGGTCATTTAAACAGAAAGCTATTCTGCTAAAAGCCAGAAATATGCAAGGTGTAAAGGGCTTCAGCTTTGTCAGAGCTGATCTTCCACACGGAGGCAGGCTGGGTTACAGAAACCAGCTCAGCTGACAGCATAGTTCATGTGTCAGTTAAGACAGGACATCTAACTACTTATTTTTTAGTTATTAAGAAGCTACCCAGACATGACTGAATAGATATTTGCCAGTAAAATCTGGTCATGGTTTTAAATTATTTTAAATTTTACAATTATCAGGGTGGAGAACAAAGACTGAAAGTTATGATTATAGGAAAATTAGGATTGGCAAATAGAGCTAAATTAAAAAAGATACATATACTGAGGTTGACTGCTATATGACCCTATTATTATAAAAGACATGAAATGGATCTGGACTTAAACCAGAATTCAGTGTTAAGAAGAGAGCCTGGTCTTAGAGCTGACTGTTAGCTAGCATTTTCTCCAACACATTTTTATATCACCTTGTGCAGAATATGATACTATTTACAAATCCTCTTACTTGGTATATACCTGTTAGTTATATACGTGTACCCTAAAATGTCATTACTGCTGAGAAAGTCTTTTAAAAGTTCTTAGAAAGTCTTAATTTATCTATGTATTGTATATAAAAATGTAATTTGGAGAAGACTGAATTTTCTGAGGATGTTTTCTATTAGACTTCCTTTCTCCTCTATATCAAGCCCTATTACTTCAAGGCGGGCACATCTGTTATTAATTTAACTAACAGGGACACTCAGAAAAGTTCACAGTAGCTATATACCTGAATGAATGCTTTTATTTGGAAGTGGCCTTGTCTCAGCTTAAGACAGGTCCTTGGTGATCATGGTTTATTTTTATATCTTTCATTAACAGGGCTCTGGTTGCAGAGATATCCTTGTCTGGACAAACTCTGACTCACTGGAAACGTCACTACAGACAGGTAGAGGCCCCAGGCAGAGATCAAGGTCCTATTACCTTCAGCATTTCATAATCATACACTAAAGGATCACTACTCTTACAAGAAACAGAAAAAAATAATCTTCAGGAATGAAAGGGTACAACAGATGGATGAAATGAGGGAAGAGGAGGCGGAGAAGAAAGGCAGGCAAAGTGGCTGTAAAATAATTTCCCACTGAAATTGAAGTCTTGTGCAAAATTGAAGTTGACAACTGTTTCAGACTTGTTGACTAATTTATTTAGTTGCTCAGTCAATACAACCATTCCCTTTTCCTCCCACTTGTTTTGGGGAGAAGAAAGGATGTGGTATTTGCTCCTTCCCTAACTACTTCGATTTTATTTTTTTTTTATTTTTTTTTTTACATCTTCTCTTTCTAGAGGTATTAAGACCCAGTAAAATGTCAGTGTTCCCTCCTACACAGAGAATGTCTCTCCTCCAGGCGCTCTTCTGCCTCTACTTTCCTCAGAACCCGAAACTCACCTTTCTAAAGAGATGTTTTCACGGTAGTTTTAAAACAATATAAGGCCAAACTGCTGGGAATAAAAAAAGTGCTATCCCTTCCTCACCCCTGCCCTGGCAGCTCACTGTTGCTGAATCAAACTGACCCAACTCAACCCATACCACATAAAAGCCCTGTCAAGGCAAGAGGGGTGGGAGAGCCTTTGGAGGCAAACGTGTGACTATCCCTTTACAGCAGAGCAGCATTGTCTTAGATCCCTTTAGGCCAGCCATAAAAGTCCTGCTACTTTCTCTTCCTTGGTCCTTAATATCACAGTTTCCAAACCACCCACTGTCTGAACGCCCTTGCGGTGGTGGTCTTTTCATCCTCTCTTGCTCCTCACAGTAGTCTGCTTCACTGTCGGTTTTGTTGTGTCCACGAGCTCTCTGCGTGTTGTTCTTTAGTTCTTGCAGTACTGTTGCCTCTCAAAGTCATAGGACAATCAGGATGAGAGGCACACTGTCATCACGGAATGTGTAATGAAAGGTAGGGAGACGATAAGTTTATGATTGATGTGACACTGAAAGGGAGCTAGAAAGAGGAATGTGAAGAGAAACTGGGAGCACTGGCAATGCAGCAAAGTTCAGAAAGTGGTTTTAGCAGCAGAACTAATAATGGGTATAATCAAGAACAATTTTGCAGGTGTTGGGGCAAACAGAAGGATGTTTAAGCAGTGGAGATGTGAAACAGTATGAATATGGAGGAGTGTGTCCAGATCTTCAAAATGTGTGCAGGAGAGCACTGGTGGGGAGAGAACTCACAGGGCCACAGGGACAATGCAAAAGGAACAGAAAAAGGGTTTTGTTCTCCACAGTACAAGACAGAAGGAGTGAAGTTGCATGGAAGAAGAAAGAGGAAAAGCCCCAGTTTACCCACACTGTGGTTAACAGAAACATAGGAAATTATTTTAATCATCTAACAGGTATCAGGGACACACTATTATAACGAGTTCTGAACTGTTTTTGCCAAGGGGAAAGTCTCTCCTCCTGCCCAAATCCTTCATGAGCGCCCTCAGTAAGTATTTGCTCCCCTCTGCCCAGGATAACCAACCTCCATTCACTGCATAAAACTCATACCACATCATCCCGCTCCCTTGCTGCACAATTGCCTTCATCCTCATTAAAGTGCAGTCTTGCTGGAGGAATACAGCAGCCACCAAACCTATTTTTATCTCAGTCAAGCACAACTCCAAGAACCATTACCACATGGGGTTACCATTTCCTATCCCACAAGCTTCCGGAAAAGCATATTTCAGGTCAAAACATTGTTTCAATAAAATCAAATCATTTCCTTCAGAATGCAGATCTTTATACTTGTTATATGACAGAAGACATTCAAGGTTGAAAGCCAGCTTAATATATTACAGCAAAAAGCTCTGTTTCAAGAAGGCAAAGGAAAAATGCTTTCCATAACAGATTTTTTAAAGTTAGAAAAATCAGGCATTCCTCTCCCGTTTCCCCCCATTATTTCTACCCTTCCTTCTGAGAAGCAAAATCTCTTAGCTCTGATCCTTCCCCTCCAATGTTGCCTACAGGCTTGTCCCTACTTTGGAAACTATTATCCTATAATAAAGCCGAAGATCCTTTTCCTTATTTGCAGTTACAGGTGTTCTGGTTTTGCTGACACAGTACTTTTTAATGAGTATTTAAAATACTTGCTTATGTCAATTCAGATTTTTTTTAGTAATGACCAGGTATGGAATAAATATTTAGAATAATTACCTCTGAATCCTGGTCACCTTCCTGTGAAAATGACAACTTTTCTGCTCAGCAAAAAATTTGGCAGTCTCCACTTAAAATATCAGAGTCTGCATTTGTCAGCCTGCAAAGGAGCAGAGCTGCTGATAAACTCTGACAGAGCATAGCCACTTCAATCAAAAGAGGGTCTACCAATTTTTTTGGTCAAAATCCTCATTGTGTCTTGGAAGAAAGTTTAATTCTGCCAAGCTGAACAAGGAACAGTAACAAGGACCTCACTCAACCAATGAATTAGTCACAGCTCTAAGTTGCAGGCATGATTTACAGTTCTCTGTTTTATGATGAGTACTGTCAGGCAGCTGTATTAATTGAGGTAGATTGTCCATTGCCTCCAGTTATTAAATTAAGATAGCGTAGTCCAAACTAGAATTTACCTGCCGAAGTTTTATGGTTTGTATGTGATAACAATGGATCCTTCTAGCCTTATATGCTATTAATCATGTTGTTGGAGCTGCTCTTTGCTATCAGGTCTTGTCACCATTGCTTCTAAGAAAAGATAATAGCTTCTATTTTCCACTAGCTGACACAATGCACCCAGTTTATCTCTGTATATTCCTATTGAAAACTAAGATTTACAGGCAGCACAAATTGAGACAGTGTAGTCTGTAATACTACATCTCATGGTGGCTCCGAATAGCTAGTTTTTGACAGTTTGGTAAGCTAAAATTTATTGTACAGCTGACAGTTTCAGTGAAAACTTTATTGTACTATGTTGCATATATGTTAGTGGACCATCATAATGTTTCTGTAAGTTATATGTTGTAAGATTAATGTCACAGTAAAAGAAATTTACATTAGTGACAAATAGGAACTGAAGTGACCTTCTCTACCACTTCAGTTAAGAATTAGAAGGGGACACCCTCAAAAAAAAAATATGTTAGAAGATACAATAAATCAACAACCACCAGCAGGCAGAAATTCAACTGTAAACCACTTCAGTAAAGCAAAAGGTCATTTTGCATTCAGTTCTGTTCATTGCTGTTACTAATGACTGATGGTACAGATTATGGGATCAGGGAAAAGTCTTCTGATGTGTGATCCAGTGAAAATGGGTAGGAATATGGACAGAACTGACTCACCCAATAAGGACACCCATTGCCTGTTACCACCTCTAGTGTAAGACTTTAACACTGAAATGCTAATGTAACCTGATATTTCTTTTGGGGTATCTATAGTATAAATCATGTCACATTATCATAGCAATTGTTTAAAAAATAGTCTGTGTGTGAAATCATTATTTAGTTTGTGCGTTCGCATCCCTAGAGCAATATAGTCATAATCCTCAAAGTTGCCAGAAGCACAGGAGAAACAGGATCAATTGTTAACTACAGACATATATTTCAAGCTGGAAACATTGCTTTAGGTCCAAGGATGAGGTCTACCACTACAGCTGCTCAAATCTTTCCATTCTAATAATACTTTTACTTGCCTAATCATCCCAAACTTAAAATATTTTAATGCAGTTGCCCATACTTGTCTTTGCTAAGCCCAATTATTTTTCCTTCTGAAGTTTGTGCCAAACCAGCTCCACTGCTTTGATAGTGAGAATTAGTGAAAAGAGAAGAGCCAGTGTGCTTTGCTTCCTTTTCTTGACACCAGAGCAGTGGAGAGAAGGAAAAGGAAGGGCAGAGAAGGACATTAGTCAAACACAGAAAACCAAGAAATAGTGAGTGAGGAAAGATGTCCGGGACAGCTTGGCAGAGAAATAGGTCTGGAGAGAATGACAGGCACTGGGGAAAAGATACAGATGTTTTGGCAAAGGACATAGGGGAAAGCCATAGAAAAAGGGCACAGTTAAGGTACTGGGAACTGAATGAACAGGAGCAGATGTAAGCAATGAGCAAGTGTCATGGTTTGGCCTCAGGCAGCAACAAAGAACCAGGCAGCCGCTCGCACAACTCCCACAGTCGTGGAAAAAGAAACCGTCAGGGCAAAACTCGTGGGTTAAAAGAATGCAATTTAACAGAACAGCAAAAGGGGAGATGAAAACTCGATTACAGTTCTGTCGCACGCACCGCCGCAGCCCACCCCCGAGTGGCGACTGCTCCCCTCACCCCGGCTAGTGCCTCTTATACTCTTATAGCCCGGGCATGGCGCACGTGGGAGGGAATACCTGCACCCTGCCGGCTCCTGGGGAGATTAACCCCATCCCTGCCGGAACCAGGACAGGCAGTTATGGTGGCAGAAGGAGAAATCCTACTGAAGCCTACACTGCTACACAACTTAAAATTAAGCCAGGAGCCCCAACTTTCATTACTCCTTCCTCACAATGCCAAAAGAATACTTAATCTTTTTTAGTATTCAATTCTCATAATCAGGTTACTCCATTAGTTCAAATTGTACAGGTCTGTACTGCAAATCTTGATATTGACTTCTTCTTAGAAGTGATTACTTCGTACGTAGAATTTCACAGAACGGTAGGGCTTGGAAGGGACCTTTGGAGATCAACTAGTCCAATCTCCTGCCAAAGCAGGTTCACTTGGAACAGGTTGGACAGAAATGTATCCGGGCAGGTTTTGATCTCCAGAGAAGGAGACTCCACAACCAATCTGGGCAGCCTGTTCCAATGCCCTGTCACCCTCAAAGAAATTTTTCCTCATGTTGAGGTGGAATTTCCAGTGTACCAGTTTGTGCCCATTGCCCCTTGTCGTGTCACTGGGCAACACTGAAAACGATTCTGGCCCCATCCTCTCGACACCCACCCTTTAGATATTTATAAGCATTGATGAGACCCCCTCTCAGTCTTCTGCAGGCTAAACAGACCCAGATGTCTCAGCTTTTCCTCATAAGAGAGGCCCTCCACTCCCTTGATCATCTTCATAGCCCCCCTCTGGACTCTCCAGTAGTTCCTCAACTTTTTTGAACTGGGGACCCCAGAACTGGACACGGCACTCCAGATGTGGCCTCACCAGGGCAGAGTAGAGGGGAAGGTTGACCTCCCTTGCCCTGCTGGCCACGCTCCTTTTAATGCACACCAGGATACCATTGGCCGCCTTGGCCACAGGGGCACGTTGCTAACTCATGGTCAACTCGTCCACCAGGACTCCCAGATCCCTCTCTGCAGAGCTGCTTTCCAACAGGTCAACCCCTAGCCTGTACTGGTGCATGGGATTATTCCTCCCTAGGTGCAGGACCCTACATATACCCTTGTTGAGCTTCATTAGGTTTCTCTCTGCCCAACTCCCCAGACTGTCCAGGTCTCACTGGATGGTGGCACTACCTTCTGGTGTGTCAGCCACTCCTCCCAGTTTTGTGTCACCAGCAAACTTGCTGAGGGTACACTGTCCCCTCATCCATGTCATCGATGACTAAGTTGAGTAACACTGGACCCAGTACTGACCCCTGGGGAATACTGCAAGTTACAGGCCTCCAACTACACTCTGTGCCACTGCTCACAACCCTCTGAGCTCTGCCATTCAGCCAGTTCTCAATCCACCTCACTGGCCACTCATCTAACCCACACTTCGCAAGTTTACCTATGAAGATGTTATGGGATACAGTGTCAAAAGCCTTGCTGAAGTAGAGGTAGACAACGTCCATTGATCTCCCCTCATCTACCAGCCAGTCATGCCATCATAGAAGGCTATCAGATTTGTCAAGCATAATTTCCCCTTGATGAATCCATGTTGACCACTCCCAATAACCTTTTTTTCCCCTCTACGTGCTTAGAGATTACATCCAGAATGAGCTGTTCCATCACCTTTCCAGGGGTGAGGTTGACTGGCCATAGTTTTCTGGGTCCTCCTTCTTGCCCTTTTTGAAGACTGGCGTAACATTGTCTTTCCTCCAGTCCTCAGGCACCTCTCCTGTTCTCCATGACCTTTCAAAGATGATGGAGAGTGACTTCACAATAACATCTACCAACTCCATCAGCACTCGTGGGTACATCTCATCAGGGCCCACGGATTTGTGGGTGTTGAGGTTGTGTAAATGATCTCTAATCAGATCGCCCTTGATCCAAGGAGAGTCTTCCTTTTTCCAGGCTGTCTTACTTCTAGAATCCCAGGTCTGGGATTCCTGAGGGCCAGCCTGAGCAGTAAAGACTGAAACAAAAGGACATTCAGTGACTCCACCTTCTCTTCATCCTCCATCACCAGGGCACCTACCTCACTCAGCAGTGGGCCCACCTTTTCCCTAGTATTCCTTTTGCTACTGATGTACTTGAAGAAGCCCTTCCTATTGTCCTTGACAACCTTGCCAGATTTAATTCCAAGTGGGCCTTGGCCTTCCTCATTACATAACGGCATACTCTGACAACATTCCTATATTCCTCCCAAATGGCCAGTCCCCTTTTTCCTCATTCAGTAAACTTCCTTCTTCAATTTGAATTTTTCCAGAAGCTCCTTGCTCATCCGTGCAAGTCTCTAGCCTCTTTTGCTTGATTTATTACTTATAGGGATGCACCAATCTTGAGCCTGGAGGAAGTGAAATTATAAGCTTCTTGAAAGTTTATTATTTCAGAAACTCTATCCAGAAGTATACAAGTCTAGCACATTTTAATAAAAGTCAACAGCAAGCAGCATAACATTGCTTGCGCAATTTTTGTTATGTTCTTATCACATGGTTGCCTCGCCTGCACTCCACATCAGGCAGAGACAAGCTATAGCTCCAAAGCTGGTTTGGTGCACGTGGCCGGGCACAGCACCATGCTGACAGCACTGCCTCTGTAACAGTATTTATTGGGTCCCAGCTTGTTATCCAGGCACTGCTGGATAACACATCAGGAGCAGACCCCTGAGCACCAACCACCTCTAAATTCCTTTGACAGTCCTTTAATCTTTAAGCAGCCCCTTCATGTTTTCTGTGCACCAACTACACCTACAGACATTGAATAACACCACTACCTACAAGACTGATTTACAAAAGTGACAAGTACTCATGCACTCAACTTACAATTAAAAAAAGTTTTTCCTAACGTATGAAGCACTTCAAAAATAAGATCTCTTCCAATATGAGCCCTCACTGTCAGGTAAGTTCATAATATTAACCTTGCACCTCAGAGCCTCATGTATGAAGTGTGGATAGTATCTATATCTAATCACACACATTTTTCTCTCTCATACACACACTGTCTCCCATAATAGATCTGATTTAAGGATGAATTCATTAATACTTGTCACAATACCACAATTGATGGCAGTGCCACACAGAAGTCTAGGCATACATTAACATGTTTGGGGTTTTTTTTTATTGTAGGGTTGGAATAGCAAGTAGTTAATAATGCATGTGACCACACACTGAAAGATGAAGAGAAAAAAATACCTTTCACAGAAAGCATTGAATAAGCCAGAAATAAGGAGAAGGAGAGGAAAGGAAAGGAGAAGAAAATAATGGAAAGAAAGGAATGACCACACCATATACTAGGATACCGAGTTAGGATTTCATAACCCTCTTGAACTCTGAAATTTGTTAGTTTTTGCGTATTTCACATTGTAGTCTTAATAGCTTTTTAAGAAGGGGGGTTAGTAACTTGTTTTTAAGATGTCCTGTAACATTTAATACATTCTGTAAAAGTACTACATAGGAAATCTACTATCTAGAAAACTGAAAAATCTTTTAGCATGAGTGTTACCTTGCATTTCACCTAAGTAATGGGAGAATACTTCTTGTAAGAACTGGCACAATATCAATATTTTTCATGAGGACCATTATCATTACATTAGAAATATTGTTTTCCTAGTAAGTCTATTGCTGCATTTCATATTGATAAACTTTAAGATAGAGAAAGAAAAATCTGCTTTAAAAGCACTGATATCAATGAAATTACAACACAAGAACAAGGCTGTAAGTGTAAGGCACACATTTGAGGGTATTTAGTGAACTGTTATTAAATGTGCGTCACTAAAACTATAATGTCTGAAAAAAACATCATTTGATATCTACCCTTAATATTCTTCTCGTTTCAACATGAGCTCCTCTAAAACATTTAAATACTAGATACTACTGTCCAGAGATTTATACTGGAAGAGGTGAAGCAATGAATACCCAACACCATAACAAGTTCATAAAATGGCTCTATACTGACAGAAAACCCATTTCCACTATCCCACAAATAACTCAAATTATGAAATAATTTATTATTTCAGCTGCAAGCAGGGAGCACGCTAAGATGCATTTATAATAGCATAGGAAAAGGCATAGAGCGAGTAGTATTTAGATGCAATTAAATTTCATTCCAATAATAAATTATGTACCATTGTAAACCCAGTACTTTATATAAATATCACTGATGACAGTAAGTTAGAAAGCATTTGTGTTTTATGTATATTACAGCAAGGAAGATAACGGTTCTAGGACATTTTCTCTATTGAAGTCAAGAGTAAAAATCAAGCAACCCATGCGAACAGCAGCTCTTGATGTTTTGCTTATTAGAACTCTGGCTCTGCTATTTTTGGTTTTCAAGATACTGCTTGAGACTAGAGCATATGTTGCTTACCTTCTTCTAAGCTGTAACATTTTAACCCAGATGTGTTTGAGTACACGTGTAGCAGAGAAGATGAAAGGATTTGCTGCAATTGTCTCTGGTATTATCCGTGTATGGATATCAGAGTTAAATACCCAAAAAACTCAGAAAAGAGGTTTCCAGAAATCATTGAGAAGGCTAAATAATTGACTGGGGGTCAATTATTTAGCAAGTGCCATTGAGGACAGGTACCGTTTTCGTCTCTTCAAAACTTCATCCCAATAGTAGAGCTTGAGTGAAGACATACAGCAGAGGTGACTTGGAGAAAGCTCATATTAGAGGTGGAAGACACTACAGCAGAAGAAAGGCGATTGCCAGGGCTGGCTCCTGAACTTGAAGCCTATTACTTCGTACAGTGATTTTGTGAACCACGAGGAAGCACAGGAAGAAGAAATTTTGACACTGAAGTTACCCAGCTTAGGCAGTTGCTCTTGTAACCTGGATCGTGCAGATTTTGAAACTGAGATACTATTTTTCTTAATGAGTAATTGTTGAAAGAGATAAAACTCTAAACAAAGTTACATAATGTGAGATACAGCTCTTGGGAAATCCAGCGCTAATAGCACTTCCTAACTCACATCTGCAGTAGTCTGTAACAGTTTTTGACTTTAGAAAGGACTTTTAAGGGAACTTTTGAGAGTGGACTAAATGCTAAGGAGAATAGACTAAAAAGTCGATAGAAAAAAAGCAGCATTAAATTATTCAACAGCTACATCCTACATACTTCCACAGCGCAATATAATCCTGATTTAGGTGTGTTCCCATGGGTCACGTCTGAATATATATATCCTGAAATTATGAAGATGCTATGAAATATATTATTTTGAAGAATTTAAGAATTGGAAGCTGCCAGCAATTGTGTGTCCTGCATCTGACAGCCTCTTTAGAGATCAGTGAGATCCCAGTTTAGACTCTCACCCATCTGGTGACAAAAAGTCTGCAAAGTGGATTTTTTTTTTTCTTTTTTTTTTTTTTTTTTAATTAACCATCCATACTCTGGTTTATAGTAGGAAAAATCTAGAAGTATTTAGGATCTCAGGCTCTGTAGCCTGAAAGTTACCTCTCTATTGTAAGCCTTCGATAATGGAACAGAAAGAGCATTTGAGGCTATGAATGCAGACATAGCTTTGACAGAGGCTTATTTAATGCCCAGAGCAGCGAGATAGCTCACCCATCAGCAGAGCTGAGAAGGTGTGGGCAAGAACATATGCTCCATCATCTCGAATAGACGATCAACTTGCCTTTTGATTTGCCACCATGCTGCCAGCAGTCATGTTTTCTCAGGCATAGCGTGGCTCAAAGCTCTCAAGGAAGCAATTTTATCCACTCTCTTCCCTGAAAGGGCCGGTGCCTTTAAGGCATAATTAAGTCCTAAGTACATAATATTTAGTGACATTTAGTGAAGCATGTCATCTCTGGCAAACTGCCATTGTAGAAGAAACAGCAAACAGACAAATATATTTGCATTGTTTTCAGTTGGTTCGTAATTTTTTGTAATTGTATTGTCAGCAAATGCAGATGAAAGTATTAGATGAAATATGCTGGTTAACAGACTGAACTAATTATACTGATGCAGTGAAAAGAACTAATACATTTTGTAGTAAGCAGTATTTGGTGACAAAAATAATCTCTTTCACACTACAAAATGCTTTATTTCTTCTACCAACACTTGTATAGTTTCCACTGCTTATGAGTACAGACCTCAACAAACAAAAACAATCGTTACAAATTCAGAGCAACACCAGTGTCCTGCTCAACTTTGGATACAACAGACTTTCCCTCAGCCCCACATGTCCTCACACACCCCTCCCCTCCATAAATTCATTCTAAAGAATCAACTTTTCTCCTTAAAACAGCAAGAGACAAGCATTACTAGGCAAGAATGGACAAAAGAAGTGTGAACATCTTGACTTGCGATCTCCTTGCTCCCATGTTACACCATAGCAGCTGACAGAAATACTTGTTCACAGTCTCCAGCAAGAGGAGAAAACCTAAGCTCAGAAAATAAAAAATACTGTGAGCAGAATGTGGCAGAACTTAACTTTTTTATTTAAATGTTCTCCAACTCAGAGACAGTAAAGGAGACCATTGGAAACTGTCAAAAAGACATCATATTTAACCAGGAAATTCTGTTCAGGAAACAGATATTCCCCATTAGAGATTACACGAATAATTGGGTTTCCTCCCCCCCCCCTTCACCATTTTTAAATGAAATCTAACAGGCTTTAATGAAATAAGATCCAGCTAAACACCCGAGGCTGCCCCTAACCCTCTAACTCAGCCCTACTACACCTAAGAGCCTGCCTGGTGAAGAGAAGTTAGCTGCTTTGGCTGGACACACAATAAGTCCCAGCAACTACCTACAGTGGTTTCAAAATTTCCTGCCTGAGCCATTAGTCCTGCCTCTCTGCTTAAATTGCCGGAGAACAAAGCTTTCAATTAAGATGCTGGACTTCGTAATGGATATGCTACAGCATGGGCTATATTGCTGTCTGCTAACTTTGCTAAGACAACAATAACCTTCAGTAAAGGTGGGGAGCAACGTCATAAATTGACTAAGCAAGATTCGAAGCTCATTTGTTAATGCAAGTCTTCTGCATTTAGTAATGAGAACATCTTGTTACTAAACGCAAATATTTGCTAAGCATTTTAAGTAATACGCTTCTTTGAATGAACAGAAAAACGGTATTTCATCTCAATGGCAGCAACCCCCAGCCTTACTGTGCAAGACATCCTCTGCAATATCAAGTTTAGATAAACGGAGACAACAAGAAGGTAAAGTTGTGCTTAATTTTACAGTCCAAGGAAATTCACCATCAAGTCACAGTCATAGCTCTGCCAGAAACTCTGCTCGCCGCGGTATGGAGGATGAGGACAATCCCTTGGCTCCAGAGGCCAGGCATACAAACCCTGCGATTTTGCAACTGTTTGTTGTGCATTCTTCTCCCTTGTGGCACGTGATTATTCAGGATCTTTAAAATCGCACAAAAAGCTTCATCCACAAGAATTGTTAGCTTCACCTTGTTTTAAAGCACTGAATTTTACTTTTATTTATTAGAAAAAAAGGCAGCAATAACTGTTAAACTGGTGAACTGAATTCAGCTAACCTAGTCCAGCTAGATGTACTGGATGTTAAGAGACTGTCTTTCAGGCTTCTGGTTCACCTATTATGGTTAAACCCTGACAGTAATATGAGGTCCAATGCTAGTCTGACTTCTCTCCACTTGTTTTTTAAACTAATCATAAAGCCAACATAACAAGGAGGGAAAAAAGAACTCATTTTTCAAGAGTATGTTTGCTGGCTTAATCACCAAGATATCATTTTGACCTCAAAATTAAGAATTGGCAGACATTCCCAGTGTGGAAAATAACAGGCAGAGAGGATACTATAGCACAAGAAGTAAATATTATTCTTCCACCTGTGCGAAACTGAAGATCATAGGTATTTTTCATTGGAGGGGTTTTGTGGGGTTTTTAAATGTTTGAAAAAGTTTGGTTTTAAGCAAGCTTTACTTTTGAGATATGGTCTAAAAAAAATAAAAAATCTTCATTTACTCTGCTAAAGTCAGCACATTTTTAAATAGTAATATTCGCCATTGTTCCCCTCCACTCCAAAGAAAAGTATTTTTAATAGTGTTTGGCACTTGGAGCCATGCATTCATTTTTTTTCTGAAAGTGGCCAAAAAACAGAAGAAATTGAGAAAGGTGCTCCAGCTGTTAAAAAATGCTTTCCATTCTTCATCATACCTTCAACAGGGCTCAGAAAAAAAAAAAAATTAACATTGCATTACATGCTGTAGGCAGCTGCTAATTTGAAATAAGAACAAATTTCAGCATTAAGAATGCACTTATTGACATTCATCCCATCATAGAAACAAAAAGATTTTAAACAAGTGGTTAACTACCTGCCACAGCTCACACTTCAAGTAGAGAATATATACAGAATATATGCCGCCCATCCATCTGGGGGGAGAAATCAATGAGGAACCATTAAAATAAAGATATATATGCAGACATATCAAGAAAGGTTACAGGAGCTGAAGCTCTGGACTGAGTATTTAGAGCAACTTTTTTTTTTTAAAGCTCTACAGGTACTTATACAGCATACCCAGATGTGCACTAGTGAGGGCTCCCTGTAGCTCTGCCGGGGCAAGGATGGCTGATACCATCCAGGGTCTACATCTAGTGCTGCAGTTGACCTCACAGTGTGCCTTCAAATCCCAAGAACGTGCACCTTTGCTGTGGAAAAGGCACTCAGAAGAAGACACTATTCTCAGTTGCAGGAAAGCATGGAATGGAAATGGCATGTGAGAGAGCATCTGAGTGCTGATAACAAGGGGGTTTGTTATAGATGGAGCGATTTTCCAGACAGTTTAAGTGCTAAGCTGCACAAAGCCACTGTAAAGAAAAAGTAGCCCAAATGCTCAAATTTTAGTTTTCCTTATCAAAGTGTGCCCTGGCACTACAGAATCTCACAGGGACACACACAGGCAGTTTCAGAAACCTCAAGGGCTGTGAACCGTAAGTAAGATGCACAAAAAAAAGCATATTTTACAAGTAGGACAAAATGCTATTAAACATAAGAGCTTAACAGTGACTGACACCTTAGAACTGTTCAACAGCTTTTTGTAACTACTAACTATATATATTCAACCTAAGTTTGCTTTTAGATATGAGTGAAACTATATGGCACAAGTACAAAGAGTAAAGACTTACTAAGAACACACAGTTTGTCCCTTCTGCATAATGAGCAGTGTTTTCTGTCTCAAAGTGTCAGTGCTTTGGGTACATCAGGCTACTGGAATTTAAATCTATAAAATCACTGGGAGAAAGTAGAACTACTTTGTGCCTGAAATAAATATCTAGCTTGTTCTGTTAAAGACCAATCCAAACCAGCAAACATCACTTTGAAATACAGCAGTTGCTTAGACCACATAAATGAATGGAAAACAGATGCTGGAAGAGGTTTTAAGCATCAGGATTGAACCTTATTTTAAAGAGTATTGGATAAAAGTATGTACCTTTTCGCAATTTTGGTGACCAGGCATCAAACCTGGCTCAGATATGGGGTGCAATGCTCCTGTTGGGTGCCTCTCTGGCACAGACGACGGAAGTGGGGGGAAACTGAACAGAACACCTCAGTTTGACTGCTTCTGTTAGACAGACAGACATCTGTCCCCTTCTGGCAAAAGATCAAACAGAGGAAGTCTGAAACCTCATTTATGATGGGAAACAGCATGTTTATCACTTCTCTCCTCTGCTTAGCAATTGCAAGTCACAAGAAGTGTTGTTTTATTGTACTATGAGGAAGCCTCTGAAGTCTTCATACTCTGCGCTCCAGCTGCACAGGCAGGCAGAAAACCCACTGAACCCCAGTCAATCCAGTCCAACAGTGAAAAGTCTTTTCTAATCCTTCAGTGCAGCACGTAGCTCTCCAAGGCATTGCAGGAACGCTTCTGACTGTCAACATCTACAGAAAGGGAAGGAACAACTCAAAAGAAAGATCTGGGGAAAACTGTGGCATGAAAGACAGTCCTCCTCCAGTTAAGGGACCAAAGTTCAGGTGATGGGAATCTCCAGTAAACGCTTCTCCACAGCCCTGTTGCTGGGAGCACAGCGCTCTCCTTTTCACCCCAAGTAGCTGTCATCACAGTCCGTGAGGCAGCACAGCGAGCTTTTCTTCTCTGAGAAAAGCAGCCCCCACATCCATCCTAACAAGTGGTACATACACAATTAGATGAAAATTTATGACTGACTCACTGGATGGGCCCCACAAGACTTGGTGCTTGGCTAGACAAAGCTCTGCACCCCACCACCAGCATTGCCATTGGGTTTGCCAAGTGGGTGTGTGAGGGAGGAATACTGCCACCTCTCAGAATTGACCCAACCAGAATGACGTTAACTCCCAACCCATCACTATCTTTGCTTCAACATTTCGCAGTGAAGGTTTAGAGTCTCTTGCAATCTCTTCTGCCTCTGCTTTCTGGGATTCTGGAGCCTGAGAATTCCTCAGCGTAAAGATACCATTTATATGAAATCTCTCTAGTGCACTATCTATTTCATACTCAGTTTAGGCAGCAAGTTCTCTGGGGACAGCAACTGTCTCTTATCCCACATTGCTGTATTGGCAGCACAACAGGCCTCATGCTTCCCAGGTCATGAGGCATTACTATTTTAACATCGCAGTGAAGTTAACACTAACAGGAGATTTGCCACAAACCTTGATTTAAAATAAAAAAAAAAAAAAAAAAAAAAAAAAGGGGCAGACAACAATTTCTGGTTTTCACATACAACTTCCAAACTAGTGGTCAAGAATTTCATTTATTACCCTTTGTCCTATCCAGGATAGAGGAGATGCTGCTAAATTGCTTATCAGAATTAGCGTGTGCCAGCAAATTAGGAACAGTGAATGCAGTAGCTGTGTAATTCCTGTCTAATAGCTTTGGATTATACGATTTGGTATTAATTTCCTTCTCTTGTTTTATGTATTTTGTCACAGTTGACATTTACTTCTGGAGTACTTGACTTCACAGTTCAATACAAATGAAAAAGTTACAATGATGCTGAAAACATTGCTCTAATATTTTAATGGTTCAGGATATATTTGCACTTTTTTCTACCTTTGCTTGCAGCACTGCCGTTTTCTCTGCAGTATTTATTATTTCCAGTGACTCAAAGTGCTGGAATTACTAGACCTTGTTCTAACCTTCCGCTTTTGTACCTTGAAGTGCTTTCCTCCTTCCTGATGCAATCCGGAACTCAAAAGGTCAGCTATGCATATTACATTGCAAGGCTTCTGGTGTTTCCTTCCTTTGAAGGTGTAGGTTAAAAGAAAACAAAAACCTAAGCCACAATGACAGTTCAAATACAGAACTTTTAATTTACTTTCCCTTAGCTCACGCGGCTTGCCAGACTGAAAGAAGCACAGTCAACATCATTAAAATAAGCAGTTTAAAATCTTTCAAAGCAAGAAATAGGCAGACTAGTTTGCAGGTGCCACAAACAAACTAAAGCCTTTGCCACACAAAGTCTTTAATTTTCACCTAACATCCAACTACAGTGCAAGCAACAACATCATTTCTCTGCTATTCATTCAACTCTGACCAGCATTATATACTTGCATTGCAAAATAACAATATTAGTCCTTTGTATTTTAGTTATAAAATGGCAACAAAGCAGTAGGAAAGTGAATCCTGAGAAGAACTGTGAGTGCATACAAGCACGAAAACATGATGGTTCTTAAACAGTTTCCATCATGTTCCCCCCCTGCCAAATCAATAACTTGGTTACAGAATAATCTCTGTTTTTTCAAGGCTTTTACTCCATCATTAGCTAGAACGCTAAAAAAAGACTTGCTCTAGTTTTAGCCAGGCTTCCAGGGAAAACCAAAATTCCAGCATGGGGCATGCTCCAAGTTCACTGACAGTTTACCAGAAACTATCCTGTAAAAACACTGTTTGTCCCTAACTTGTCACATTCTAAACTTTGTTCTCTTCATGTCTAAGCAGCCGCCCGTGCCCCAGTGGCTTTCTTCAGCACCACACACAACTGCAAATACTCCACTAAGCTGCCTTACACCTTTATGATGCTCCTGCACCTGGTGGGACAGCCATAGCTAAGTAAGTTAAGAGATGCACATAAGGAAGTTTAATACTCACTCCTTGAATAAGACCCCCTGTCTGAGTGCCAGTAGATTCATCCTATTGTTTTTAAATCAAGTATATTGTCCAAACCCTTTCTTCATACCCGACCCAGAAAATCCTAGCTCATTTCAAAATTTTAGAGTACATATTTCTAATTTTCAGTTTGTCTTAAACACACACATTTACATCAAAGCTACATTCTTAGGGTTCCTCCCCCAATTCAATGTCAAAACTGATTAATGTTCATTGCAACCTAATCTGTTTCCAGGTATTGCATACCTAAATCCACTGCTGTTGGCTTGTATATGTCCACCTTCTGCATTCTTCTATATTCCATTGCACCTGCCACTTCTGAAGAGTGAGTACTTAATTGTGAAGTAAAAGATGATTATTTATTATTACAGCTAGGGGGAACAGAGTTACTTGGTCACAGATTAATAAGTACCCTGACTTTTACAGTTTGCAATTCGATTCATGTTAAATATGTTTTGTCATCTTCTGTAGTAAGGTCCTGAACCCTGGAAGGAAGATGAATTACTCTGAGAATTTGTTAATGCCACTGGCATATTTTGATTCTCCACTCACCCCCTTCAGTCACTTACTTAAGATTTTAATCTTCTGCACCGTAGTAATTTGGTTTGGGTTTGTTATTTTTAAGGGGTTTTCTTGTTTGGTTTTTTTTGGTTTTGTTTTGTTTTTTTCCCCCTTCTGAAACGCATTTTAGTGTCTCAGTGTTATAATCCTCATATTTAAAGGATGTAGACACAAATTCTTAAGGAAATTGGAAACATCTCCTGCTCATTCCCGTCATAATCAGTAATTTTCTCATTTCTTCTATATACCTTTGGATTATCAGAATGAGAACACTGTTTTTTGCTAGAGGTTGAACTCTAGCATTAAGTAACTCTGCTTCCTCCTACTGAAAAGAGATGAAAGCAGAAGCATCTGACCATTTAAGGTAGTAGTTTCAAAATTAATATAAGCTCTAGAAGCACTTATTGCCATCCTACTTTCAAATCCATGCTCCCCAAATATTATTTGAAGCCCTTCATTGAGGATGGAAAGGGGTTTCTAAATACATTACAATTAGCTAGGTGAGGTGAGTCAAAGGACTTCAGCCACCTCAATGGGTTGAACGCTTGAAGCCAAGGGCTCCAACTATACAACCCTCTTTCATCCTATTTAATTTCCACACAACATCTGGTGCCATAGGCTAGCCTAGGAGAAGTCATGCTTTTTTTAACTTCCTTAGAACACAAAATTTGTCACTCAGAAAAGACACAGATAGACACTGGGGTATATCGGGTCACTTCTACAAAAAGCCACCCATACAGAAGTACAGCTACCAGCAGCCTGCAGTGCAGCCATCGCTTTCCTTGCGCTTCTGGCCACTGCACCTCTGGCTGTGCTACACATCTGAAAGGAAACCAGAATTTTGCCACATATATTTTCTTCTTTTTTCTGGTTTAAATACAGCAATGACCAATTCATCTTCGAATTCAGCTGTCCAGTGACTAGCTTTTCATCATGTGCATTTGGAAGTTTCTGCAGATTGTCAGTCCACGCCTCTAACGTGTTTAGCTGTCCCTGGTGGCTTTGTGGGTGGTGAAGTATTTCAATGCTGCTGTTAAATAATACCCTTTTCCTCAAAGCAAGCTAAAATTTTGGGATGTAGGGTGAAGCCTTGGGTGCAAGCGCTTCAGGCTAAGTAAATGACCTCTAACCTTGAGGAAAAACTACTGGACTGACCAGAAGTGAAATTTGTGCTTTGACTTACATGCAGCGCATTATATCCTTTACTGGCTCGTGTAAATAGCTACCTGAGGAGCTGGTAAACTGTAAAATAACACCTCAGTTGACTTTGTCAGTTTTCAGAATTAGGCTCCCAATTTGACTTTCTTTGAGCAAACAGATTGTAGGCTGCTGATTTAAAGGCTCATTGTTAAGATTTTGGGAGGAAATCTGTATATGATGGGGAAAAAACCCACAAGTTTTGAGTGTAAAATTTATCTGAAGTGCCTTTGCAAGCTAATCAGTTGTCTGGGCTACTTCAGAGCATGTTGTTCTTTTTATTACTAGATATTCGGTTACTCCAACGCAACCACCCAAGCACAGGCAAGCAAGGATACACAAGGCATACCATCAGGTTGTCACAGGCACACACATCTGGTTCACCTAACCTGTAATTGGCAACATATAGGACATTCATGTATTCAATAAACACTGCAACTCTGTGCTTTCCAGTGCTTGGAAGACTTAATTAGTCCTTAAAGACTTCAGCACAAATGCAACACCACAGTTTTTTGCTTCTGTTGCTTTCTTGAACACGTATCCAGCTATTCACTAATGGCTTGTTATCCTGCCCTCTCCCCCCTCCAGGTTTTGAGATGAGAGCCATGGTCCCTCAGACCTTTACTAGATGGCATTTTCACACCCTGTTGTAAACAAAGCCTAGAGCTTGGCCAAGGCCGAGAGATCCATGCTCAAATAATCATTTAGTCTTCTAAACAACAGGAATCATCACGTGTGTCTCTCCCCCAACACTGTCTTAGAAGTCAAGTGGGGTAGGTTGCAATATTTTAAGTTTTACACCCATAGGAGTACTACAAGGAAAGCAAAAATATTTCTTTAAAGTATGCTTCAAGTCCAGGAGTCAAAAAAAAAAAAAAGTCCAAAAGTCAGTTTTCAGAAGTACTGAGAACAACACCCTGGGAAGAAATCATCTGTTGTAATGTTCAGTCAAACACCAGCTACTAACACAAAAATTATTGTTTCTTGGGGAAAAAAAAAAAGTTATGTATGTTCATATTTTGTCCATCCAGATGACAGGTCCTGTTAGCTTTCAAGGTTCCATACAATTAAGCTATTTTTAAATTATAAGCCACTGATCATTACTTGATTACCCATTACCATGTAAGTGAATTAGGAAAATAACACTAAGCATTTAATAAAACATAAAATAGATTAGCAATTAACTGCACAATTGTTCTATTGACTTGTTTTCAGCAAGCTTTCTCAAGAGTTTTAAAAAATAACTGTATAACGCTGCTGTTTATAGTATTCATATTGTTTCTTAAAAACAGGATATTTCATTATTTAATTATATAGAAGGAACATGAAATTTATCATTAACAGTATAAAAATATAATGGTAAAGTGGATTGAATGCACAATTTTGTGTTTATATTTGAATACTCAAAACCTGGAAGAGTACAGCTCATTACATTTGCCAGTAACTATAATATGTAGCTATGAGAGGAGCGAGTACCATCAGTCCTCATAAGGATTGCACAAGTAGACTAAATCTGTAAAACATGCAATTCTTGTGCAATACTTCTAAGTTCCATCAAAAATTAAACACAGCATATGAAGCTATTCTTTATGTTTCTCATCTCTTATTATTAAAAACATTAAACCATTGCGGAAGTTCAATGCTTCCATTTTTACTGTGCAGAGTAAGTGAGCCTATACATGCCTCTGGTATCCCATAAATTCACTACATAGAACATTTAAAGGTTGAAACCAGGTGTTCAAATCTGAAAGAATTATACACAGCAATATCAGTTAGATATATTCACTCTATTACATAAAGTGCATTAAAAATAATATTTTTATAATCCCTGCATTACACCAGTAGGTATTTTCCACATTTGTCTGTGTGTTCAGTGCTTGTAAGTACCATGTAACCATTTTTTATTTAAAAAGGAGGAGGGAATCCTTGTTTTATGAGCTGTGATTTTATACATATTGGTTCACTTAGTTGCACAATTCTGTTTGTAAAACTACGGTTTAAACCTAAGGCTACCTACTCACCAAAAAACATGCGCTGAATAAATTCCACTGTCACTGCTTAATTACTTGATCAAACTTGAAAATACTGGAGGGCAGATAGAAGCCTGAACCTCTTCGTGCACTTTTCCTCTGTCAAATTTTTCTTATGCTGCCATCATGGGCTGTAGTGGCAAACCATGGATAACATCACTAAACACGCCAAGCTCTTACAGGGACCTTCCTACTTTTACGTTTTCAGCTGCCTTTACCCATTTATTACTGTTATGCAGGGAAGGAAAATATGGGTGTCTATCTTAACAACCACGATAAATAAAAAAATCCACAGGGGCAGTGGAAAAAAAAAAAATAATCTTGGTTTAAACATTGGTCCCACTAGAGGTAGGAGTAAGACTTCCACTTATGGCACAAGGTCAGGTTCTTACCCCATTATCCTTGTTCCCACTATACAAGAGCAGATGTCAGTAGCAGGTTTGGACAATTCACAGGCCAAGCCACAGCAGGGACATGAGCAGAATGACAGTAGCACGTCTGCCTCAAGTAAATGCAAACAAGGGAAAGGGAAAACATCTGGGGGAGAAGCGTTTGTTCCACATGGTCAGCAGAAGGTCTCTGGCAAGGGGAGGAAAGGGGCAGTATGTGGTTTATCATGTGGAGGAGGAGAAATTGCAAAGTATAGAGCAAGTTATGCTGCTTACCACACCATCTGCTGACCAAAACATAGGAAGTGCCAAATTGGGGCAGTTAATTAGCCATCCATCAGACAAAGGTCCCTCTTTCTCCTATACAGTCATAGGTAGCAGCAAGCACACACATTGAGCAGACCAGCCTCACTGGTGTCCTCACGTGCCCTGGGAGCAGATGCTGAGTGCAGCTCCTCACTGCCCACTCCTGCTAGGCAGTGGATAGGAAAATAAGGGTTTGTCCTCCTTTTTGGAGGTTAGCCAGCTTGTACTCATACTCCCAAGCAAAGCTCCTCCATCAGCTTTCTGTCTCAGATATCTAGGTGGAAATGACTTAGCAGAGGGCATATTGCACCATATTTAGGTGCTCTTAGGTCAGTTTAGCTGTTGATGTAAAGAACACATGAAAAAACAGCTCATATCAGTCATTACCATATCACCAGACCCCTCCTAATATGCTCACACAAACTGCCCTTAGTGTACTCATCTCTACGGCTAAAGTACAAGAAAGCTTATTCTAGATTTTTGTTGTTTGCTGCTTAAGTTACAGACACATATGGTGTTTCTTTGCTAAGTTGCATCCTACAATATTTGAGCAAGAGTGCTATTACTCGTGTTTGTGCCACCAAGGTCTGAGATGACGTTTTTATTTCCACAAAACCATTTACGCCTGTCATAGGAAAGTTCCTCATTCCACTGAAATCACCTCCACCACTCCTGGCTTTCACTTAAGCATAGTAAGAAAGAAGACATGAACACTGAATCTTTGGCGCTTGTGACCAAACTAAATTCAACCACATACTCTTCCTCCCTTTTCCTCTAGTAACCACATCTGCAATTTTACATCTCAGATCCTTCCTCAGGATGTTATAGCCCCATTAAGTCAATGCTAAGCAAACAAGAGTGACTTCTCCAGATTCTCCAACATGGTGGGATTCTGCTTCTCACTGCAGCAGTGACATTCAGGTAAGTGCATTTGCTGGGAATGAGGAAACTATGTTACATGACAGTGTAAAGTATTTCTCTATGGTCATGTAATTTCACTTCAGCCTACATTTAGCATACAACTGCAGCTCAATATTACCAAAAGGCAAATAACAGAGAATATATCGTCCCTAAGCCGAGGGCATTCATAATCATCTTTTAGTAAAGTACCTTTTAGTGGAACAAAACAGGCAGTTGAGCAATTCCCACTTGCAAAGAGCGAGTCAAAAAAAGAATTATGAAAACTGAGGTAAATAACTGGTCTAGGCATTATGCATTATAGTTTATTGGAGCAATTAGACAACATACACACACTTTTAAATGTATAGATAACTTAGGAAGGGGTAAAACATGAAAACAAAAGGTTCATAAAAAATAATAAAAGAAAACCCCAAAGTGTGCTTAGCCTGACAATTACAACTCCTGTTTAACCAATTAGAAAAACACGAAAATAAGTTTCAAAATTAATTTGAAAAATATCAAAGAAAAAAGATGTTTAAGAAGGGACACATATCTAAACAGAGATCCACACTATCATATATTATTATTGGATCATGGCCTAAACCTAATTTAAAGTCCTCCCTTCCTATAGGGCTCCTAGCATTACTAGAAAAACAAATTAGGAAGCCTATCTCCTTTAGAAGTCCATGGAATAAGATGTCTGTAATACCCAACTGTTCCGATATGTTTGAACTAATGGGATTATTTATTTATCATTGATTTTGAGTGAATAGTGAACAAGCAGGTTTAAAAGGTAAGCCTTGCTGGACAAACCCAAATGCCATTTCAGTAAATTTTTAATCTGTCTCACAAAGCCTAACAGAAAAATTAATTTCCTTTTAGTTTGAAATCATCACATTATATTTTATAAACACTGAAATGAGATGATTCAGTCAACAGTAGAAAAGTTCCTTCTCCCTTTCCTCTATTCCACTTTTTTCTTTCCTCCCATGGTAGATGAGGGAATAAATAACTTTTAGAAAGTAGTTGTTTAAAACTGATCTTATCTTTTACCTCCGGTCACAGCACATGAGGATACGTTGCCTTTTTCTTCTAGTTGCAAAGGATTTCTTGCTACAAGGACATGGTCACTACTGTTCATAGGAGTAATTATTATCAAAGGAATAACACATAATGATTATAAAGTGTGAACATGCAGGCTGGGGCTATCAACATTTGTCCTTGCTCTTAAACTTCTCTTTGTTAATAATAAAATAAATTATCCAAATTGATTTATAATAAAGACAATCTTCCCCACAGGATAAGAATCAAGATGGTTGGTTTCCTTCCCTTTATTCTGTTAGCGCAAAAGAAATCCTCTTTTTCCGCTGGGCTATTTACTAATTATGAGCAATTAGTCATTAGTCTGAGAGTTTATACTATGGGATTTTGATATATTATAATTAGGAAAAAACGAGCATAACATTTAATTGTTTGGATATATTTTTCTGCACTTGCCAGTGTCCTCCGTAGTTGCTTGGTTTTGAATTGGAGGCACTTCAAAGAGAGGAGCAACAGGAACTAATGCCAGGCTCAGGTTAGGTCCAATTTCTTTTTAAAGATGTTGGATAATCATATTTTATTCCAAACCAAAAATATGTTTAAGCTGGAACAGAACCAGAATGACAGTCTGGGAGAGCTATTTCACAGTTTAAGAACCCTATTCATCAATAACCGATGAAGAAACACTTAAAAAGGGGATTTTTGGCACCAGATTAAGTGATTAGAACAGAGCGCAATGAACATTCACTGAATAAGTTTACATTACCATGACATTAATCAATGTGGAACATTTAGCATGCCCTTAAAAACACAGAACTCAAGAGGAACAGCACAGATTAGTGAGGTGAATCTCAGAAGGTTTGGAGGTTCAGGTTAGATAAGTATCCTGAGACTGACTGCTTAATCAGTCAGACCCAAAAAACCTGTATGAGTTGAACCTGTTACAAGTCATTCAGCAACAGGGTTTTTTTAGATTGCAATTGGAGCTGCAATTAATTCCACCCACCCCCCACATGCTCAGTAGCATGAAATGGGCCGGACAGTGCACCAAAAGTCTACCTACAAGAAGAGCATTCCCGTTGCTCTTGTATTGCACCCACCTAGGATCAGGAAACAAAGCAAGAGAAGCGGGCAGCATTTCAGAAATTACACCGCAATCCTATTTTAGGTTCAGCTCCCTGGTCAAAACACAGCGCCTTGTCAGACAAGCAGATTAAGTTATAGAAAATGTACAAATAAGCTGCAACATGATTTCAGTTCACCAGATGGTGGTATTAAGGTATTGCAAAAAGTGCTAAAGCAGTGTTTGAGCAATGTTTATTGTTTGCCCCAATATGTTTCTTTAAAGCACTGGATGCATCAGGAATATGAAGTGCTCCATTTTTTGCTCCCTTAGTGAAAACCATTTTCCAAAATCTGCTGCATATAGCAGGAATCATCAGCTTTTAATGCAGCATGCCATATGGCATTCCCAAATTAGAGATTAACTGGAGCAAAATCCCATGGAGCCTAGGGAATACGCTCTCTCAGGGAGAGAAGACGCTTCCAGTCATGTTTTCAGGGGAATTTGTCTCTTATCAGATACTGTGACTCCAACTGAAACTCCTGTGCAGGCCTTCCTGTGCTCCATTCCGTCTCTCCATAACCCACCATTGGGACACACGTGCTGATCTGCATGACACCCCACACACAAATATTCTAACAGGTTAACTGTATAGCTTGTCCTTTTTGTTATTGTTCTACCCAACGGACACATATGTTCACATTTTACATAGTACACTACCTAGATATGAAACAAAGGGTCAATTTAAAAGTTATATTACAGAAGCAGCTTCTTTGCTACTCTGTAATGGTGTTCTACTCCCATACAGGTTTACAACCTGAGTCACGCAAGACAGAATTGGACTCCATTCTGTGAAAGAACTGCCATTCTGTGAAAGAAAACGTTTGTGAGATTGAAGAGCAAAAACAACAACAAAAAAAAAAGGTATTTAAGATACTGACTGAGACCTGGGAAGCCTCATCTACTTCCAAACTTCCTACGAAAGTAGGATTAATCTCTCTCTATGCCCACTCATAACACCAGAACCACCCCCTCCCTTCCCCCGCAAAAAACCCAACAGAAAACACACATGCAACAATCAATAACCACATTAGACACTGAGCCAGGAGAGCCACCTAAATAACAAATACAGCGATGAAGACTTCTTTCAGAAGTGGTGGAAATTCAGTTACTGTGA
Organism: Charadrius vociferus; assembly: GCF_000708025.1. NCBI lineage: Eukaryota > Metazoa > Chordata > Aves > Charadriiformes > Charadriidae > Charadrius > Charadrius vociferus. The sequence goes on from NW_009648453.1 coordinate 935,515, forward strand.
ACACAGCATGGAAAGAAGAGCGTGCATTCCATGGCACAAGTCTTGATGACATCCGAATCCAACACATGGCTAACTGGTAGTCACTGAATCCCAAGGGGAAGTACTTCATCTTCCAAGTTTAGGTCTTAATTGCTAAACCACATGGGGCAGCAAACTCAACAGCATCAGCACAATGTACCGTGCCAATAAAACACCAGTAAGAGGAGACTCATTTTATATGTGAACCATAAAAAAACCAAAAAAAAGGCACCAAAACCTGATCACTGTGGAGGGTAGACAGAAAAAAAGAAAATATTATGATGATATTCTATTTCATATCACATAAACATGTAACTGGTTCAGCAATTACTCAGCAATTGCCAGACAAAGGCAGGTTTTGTGTTTTCTTGAAGAAAACACACGGTAATTATGCCAAGTTGCCTGAGACACTAATGTAGCTTGTAACGATTAGGATTTATAATAATGAATCATCACAGAGGATAGCACGAATCAGCCATAATACCAAATGTGGAAGCTATTATTCATGCAGTCCTTACACTTATTACAGTAGCAATAGATTGCCTACATAGTTTCCATACTATCATTAAAAAACTCTGTGTATATACACGTGTATGCACTCAGCCCACCAGGTCTTCTGACTGGATCTGGTTCACAATTGACTTTTTTTTTTCAGGCTTACCAGTTCTTCATCAAGAAAGAATACAGGCAAAGACTATTAAAAATATAGGTCTTTAAAAATATAGGTCCTTATGCTTTGAAAGCTGAAGATCTGAAAGAGGCAGACAGACACAAAGGCATTTTTCAAAGGACTAAGAGCTGGATTGGGCTCCAGTCTAGAAAGTACAAAGGCTGCATATATTATATAAGATTGCTCTCATTACAGAAGGCACCATAAATCTTGAAGAAGTACAGATAACTACAGAGAATCAAAGGACTGAAGAGCAGGAATTCCTGCTAATGTACTTGTACTCTGAAGAGTGACTTTGTTTAAAGGGCAAAGCCACATTCCATCATCTCCAAATCTCAACAATGTAGTCAAAATTGCTCCAGGAGCAGGAAAGCGGTTCTATTTATTGCTCTTTCAAACTCCCCAAGAAACTTGGAATTCAAGCTGGTTAGTTCTGACTTGCAAAAAATCTTCGTAAGTGTGGATAAAAAGCACATGAAGTCATACCACATTTGTGCACCTTTTAATCCCGCTGTCTTGGGAACCATACAGTGGATGGAACGGGCAAGGATTTGAAGAAGATTCTGAGCAGCTGGCCTCCATTCAAACCCAACCATGACTTTCACTATTGACACCTGGGCCACAAGACCCAGTATTTACTTTTTCCCACCTGGGTCAGATTCACAGGGCTGACAAATGTATGTAACATCTTACTGTTGAAAATGATGTAAGAAACTGCAAGCTTTCAAACACATAGCAATCAGAAACACTGAGTAACACGATGCCACTTCTAGGTAGTCACTTTAAAATACAAACCCCACACTTAAAGGGTTCCTTTATTCTTTCTTCATCTGAGCTCAATGAAGTTTGGCATGACTGGCTATAAACACTTACTAATGTTTCCACATAATAGAGAGATAGTAGATAAGACTAAGCATAAAGTGTTAGCGTTTGCAGTTTTACCTTAACCTCTTGAATGGCACTTTCTTAAACTGGGCATACTGCATAATCCTCTACCTTTGATCTAGACTTAACAACCGCTTTAAAAGAAAGGATTCTGTTTTATGTTTTACGATGTGCAAGATTGATTATCGTAGGCTATGAATTGTTAGGTGTCTGTCCTCAGTTATATGCTCAAATGTTTAAACATTGAGACAGATTTTTGAACTCTTCTATAAGTAGTTCATGTTAATAAATCCAGATGAAAGCCCCAGCTTTCTCTGTTCACATAGGATGATTACACAGTGTCTGAGTTTGTATGAACTAATAAGACATACATTTCTGAAATATTAACCGTTATTCCATCATGTTCTGGGATTCTGAGGGTATTTCAGTCTCCCTGCTCAACTGCGTGAAGGCTGATAAAGTCCTCCCTCTGCATGCATTTATCTACTCACACGCCTTGCACTAACTGCAAAAGGGAAACCTTCCCTTTCCGAGAAAGGCTGCACAGATCTTTTTACACCACCCAGCTCCAGCTGGCTGTCAGGACTAAAACAGCCTGTCACAACTCGGAGGAGCTGCGTGGTTGCTTGCAGCCTGAGCCAGCGCTGCCTGCAGATGACAGCAGTGCCCAACAAGTTACAGCAGGGTGTCCTGCGGGAGCCTGTCACCTACAGCAGATCACCAGAGGGACACCTGGAAAGGTTTGCATCAGAGATCTATATGCTTATTTCCTATAGGCAACCAAAGCTGCCCAGAACAGCTGAAAAGTTTTTCTCCTGATCTATTGTTTCAGTGGCACTACAGTGCTTCATGTGACATCACCTTTACATGTTTTAAGCTGATCCATTATTCTGAACATTTAGCATTTTATAGGAGTGGCATACTTTGGGACAGGCATCTTTTTAATTCACGTGCTTATACTCCCATAGCACAGCAACACTCCTGCACTGAATCATGTTATTTTAGGTCCATGAAGATGAATTGGTTACTGTTCTTACACCATTTGCATGCCCAATTTAACTCTGAGGGTTTTGCTTCATATGATGTGGAACCTACATCCTTCTGTTTCTCGTTCTAGGACTCCTATTATTTAGTTCATGATCTATTTTGGGTAGACTTTTTAGATAGATTGATAGTAAAAAAACTTTTTTATTTTAGTTGTTTGAATATTTTATTGTAAGCACTGTGACAGCGCCCATGCAATAACAAAATTCAAAGATGGGTGGTGGCTTAATGTTCCATTGTCTGATTCAGACTGCTTGATAGGCTTAGTTTTTAAAGTAAGAAATAGTTTGGATTCAGTCCAAGGTGAGAAAGGAGCCGATTTAGAAAATGATCAAATATTAGTAGTCTGGAAACAGAAGCAAAAATAAGAACCTACAGTACCTTCAGGTATCTGTTGGCTCTCCTCCACTCCCAACTCCTGGTATTCAAAGGAACAAAGTAGTCTGAAAATTTCAGTCAATGGCTTATGCATTAAAAAGCCTTTTTTCTTGAATTGTCTTTACATGGATGTCCTCAGCTGATGATTTTTACTATTGAACACATGCTATCAAACTTGTCTTTCGAGAGACAAGGCAAACAAAATATCACATCAAATATTACAAGGTAACAAGCCTGGGACAGAAAACATTTTTTGCTCCAGGAAGCCTAACTAAGGACATATGAGGGAACAGGATACTCAAAAATAATTGTACAACTTTTTAAAAGAGACAGCCAGACAGCTCAAGGAAAGTGCAGGAATAAAGGAATCGACTATTTACACCTTTTATGACTAAATGTTTACAATAACTTTCTCCAAGAGGGCAGTAAAGGTTAATCACCCATTTTAAGTATCTTTTGCACAGCCTCTATTTCTATTAGAAACACTGTGGAAGACTAATGGTTTTTGTTATTTATAGTGCACATGTATTTACTGACAAATGTATTAATGGGTTAACAGAGAGTCATGGAAAATTTCTTGCAGTCAGGCCAGGTTCTTTTAGCTTATATTCTTTCGGTAAGAATCTTGTCCCTCTCACTCCCCTTTGGGAAGACTTTCCAAAGGCACAGGTTACTGAGATTGCTATGGATGCATTATATGTGCAATACTATACCTTATTTGTACAGCCCATCAGCCACATTCCAGGCGCTGCTGCGCGTAGCTGCCAGGCTGACTCTGCATCTTACCTTCATTGCAGCATTCCAGCTCCAGCTGATTTCTCTAGCATATAGAGCCAAACCGTAAACTTTTTACATCTCTTTCAGGTGAGGAATAACTCCCTCACTAATCCCACTGAGCAAGGCTAGCTCTTCTAAGTCAGATTCATGAAATTTTCCTCCCTGATGGCTTGAAAGTGTTATTTTTGTCTGCTTCCCCATCCAATTAAGCTAATATGGGTTAGGAATGATTTGCCAAACTATATAAAACTGCTCTGTAGATCTTAGTCAAGTTTTCTTACTACTGAATGTTGTTGCTTCAAAGAGGGAGAAAAATGACCACTTTTAGGAAACCATACCTTCTGCCTTGCCGAAGAGACACATGCAGAGGAACTCACACCACAAGAGTGAAGACACAGGGCCAAGGTACACACAGCAGCCCAGCGCAGCCCTCTCACAGCCAACCCTGAAGCTGGTAATAGCCAAAAGTAATTGTCTGCAGACAGGTCAGCTGCATTCTTTGGGAGGGATGTAGGTGTAGAGCAGCAGGAAGATTACATGAAGCAGCTTCGCAGTGCTGTGAAGAAACATCAGAGGAACAGTGATCTCGTGGGGTGGAGGTGGGGAAGGAGAAACCCTCTATGTACAATTTAAAGCAAAGTTTTTAGAAAAGTATCTTCAGAGGAACAGAAACAGCTTATTTCAGTACTGTGTTACGTAGACTTACATCTGTTACAACTGAGGAAGGTTTTTGCCAGAGGGACTTCTCAGCAGTCAGATGGACATGATGTCTTGGATTAATGACAAGTAGCAAAGCATCACATTTTATGGCAGGGAATGTGAGAAGGATGGAGATGCAAAACATGAGACATACTGCAGAATTAAGCAGACATGGTGTTCCTTCTCTTGATGGGATAAAAGACTTGATGAGAGGGAAGATAAGTTCTGTAGAGTAGAGTTAAAAATCAAGTGAAAAATCTACATATTGCAGGTATACTGGGGCAGTGCCAGGACCCAGAATTAAGACTGTGTGGGCATGTACTTTAACTCGCATGTTCCTCCTTTTCATATCTATGCACCTGCAATTTGATCCCACGTGTCTTATCAAAATGCAGGACAGCCAGACTTACAAATCTCTCAGTTTTGACCTCTTAACTATTTGGCCAAATAGAGATGGAGGAAGCTTAGGGACCTTAATAACACAAGAAGGAAGAGCTTCTGTTTGAAGAATGCATTTGGTAGCAGATAAAAAAAAAAATAAAAATCTCTCTACTATCACTGAACAGGGTTTCACCAATTATTTGTATTTATCACTTGGCAATACATTGAAAATGGACCAGGCAGGATGAGCTAAGGAAAGGAGGTTTGGTCTTTGGTGGATTCATGCAAGGTCTCACAAATAGCTTATTATTGAAATGAGGAAAGTGTTTTGTTTCTGTCCACATCTCTGGAACCAGCCAGCAGAAGACCAACTGGAAAGAGCAGCCATCTCTCTGGAAATCAAAGACGCTCCCAGTACACTATGGTAAGATTAAAAAAAATTCTAAGTACATAGTAATATTAAGGTGTGCATATGAGATGTAGAACAGACATGTGTTGCCTCCTTGTAGTGACATGGTTCATGTGACTTACTGGAAGCACGGTCACATGGAAGCACAGGCACAAGGGCCTTCAGCATAGAGTAGCTTCAGGAAATTGTTGTTGTAGTAGGACAACCAAAGGCTGAGAGAGAAGTTTTCAAGTTCAGATTGTGGTATCGGCGAAAATTTAATGCCAACAGAAAATTGTTCATATCTGCAGATACAGACATCATTGTTGTTTCCTCCCCCCCCCCAAACAACAACAAAAAGTGATCAAATGGAAATAAGCTGTCAAAACTACACCCACAGAGACAATTTCAAGGACAAGCTGCCTCTAGAATACTTATGCACTCACAGAAAGGGAAGAAAATAATCACACTTGAGACTACCTATTTGATTGTTATATATACATACATATATGCACATACACACACTAATTACAGCTGAACATAGGCTGAATTTCTCTTGGTTTGAAACGTGGAATTCAGCTGACGTCTCTTCTCCCCACAGCCAATTCACCAACCCTTAACTAATGAGCCCCTACCCAGTATAAGCCTGATCGAGCCCTGAAATAAGGTACAGTGCAGCATTTTTGCAGTGCCAGGACAAGGGGTGGGCTCCAGAGAGCAGCATAGAAAGCTAGAAAGGGACTTCTCATTCTTGGGAAAGAGGAACTTGGACTTAAAAAACAAACAGAAGAGGGACAGGGAACTTGCTGGAAAGAGCAACCAGCCAAGTAAATCCCCAGGCATTACAGAAAACCAGTGCCATTAATCTGGTTCATCTGTGCTTTCCCTACATCTCCAGCAATGGAGGTCTGGAAACGATGAGCTCACAGCAGCCCTGGTATTTGAAGTGTATAATTTTTCATTCAGCATAGCTTACATATTTCCAGACTAGAACAATCTGCCAGTATTTCCTTGGGACGGAGGCAAGAATATCCTAATACAAGTCCTGTTCCCTTATACAAAGCTATGACAGTAAGAATTATGCTGAAAGCATGAGGAAAAAAATAAGCAGTTTTACTGAGAAATAATCAAAGTTTTGTTTTTTTTTTTTTTAAATTTATACCAACATTTGCATGGCCCAGAGCAACATGAAAAAGCTGAAGATTGTCACGTGCATGGCACACCCGCCCTTCTTTTGCGGGCTTGGCATCAACTCCTGTTTTATTTCTCACCTCAGCCCCAGCCCTGAGAGCGCAGACACTAGCAAGAACCCACCATGCTGGTGGGAAGCCAGAACACCCCTGGGATTCGGGGGTGCCAGGGCTGGCTCAGGAGCAGGGGGCCCTGCCTCAGGGACACCCCCCCACCTCTTACTCTTATCAGGTCCTGCCCATCTGCAAGTGCTGGGCTTCCCCCGCTGAGATACGGACACACACGGCACTGTTGTGAATTAACTTTAAAACAAACAGAATGCACCATTGCTTGCAGTAAGCACTATAACAGCAGCGGGAGGGCTCTGTTAAACATACTGATGTAACAACAGCTCCAGAGCAAAAAGCAGCAGCAAACAATATATGCTGCTCACAGGAACAGCACTACTTCAAGCTAGGTTTTTTTTACCCCCCCATAAGAGATTTGTTCTGCACGTCAGAAAAATCAAAAGGCCTTCTCTCATTGCATTGCTTCCTCAAATACAGGTCGTGTATTAAGTTAGAAGACTTATATTTGTTAGTGATACAGAAATTGCCTCATGGACCACAGACTGTTTAACATACAGCTTTCAAGTGCCACTTATTTAAGTAACATTACTCCCTAGAAAGAAAAACAGTGATAAAGGAGCATAATATATTATTTCTGGCCTGGGGAGTGCGCAACCTTTTTTATTGTATGTCAAAGTTATCAAAAATGTTTACCAGACCTTTATAGCCTCCTATATAAAAGCGCAAAATGCAGTTCTGCTTGGAAAAGCAGCCCCAGAGAAATGGTGTATCACTGCAGATCATTCTTTATTATATCTCCATTTTTTTTTCAATTTAGGAAAAAATAATCATGGAACGAGTGATTGAGGTGTGGTTTTTCCAGCCTCCAGACCTGTAAAAGTAGAATAGGATCTTCCCTTCCCACCCTCACAATATGATCAATACAGAGGCCAATGTGCTAACAGTTTTTAAAAAATGAAAAGATTGTCCTTCTTAAGCTCTACATACAGTGCCACAAACAAAATTCGTTTTGAAAGAGCAGGTTTTTGCTATCATATTTCAGCTATCAGAAATCCTATTAGAATTCCATAACAGCATAATCCACACAACTGGATTTGAAGCTTCCCCTATTTGCCAGCCTATCTCCAAGACGGATGGAAGGGCTACAGAAGAGGAGCAGCCCAGGACAATAACACTGCTGCTCACCAGCTCTCACGCATCTCATGAACTTCTTTCTATGCAGGCACATCAGAACAAAACAAGAAAACACACAGCATATGTCAAGGAGGTCGCTTAGGACTTGGCAAAAGACAGAAGTAGCACAGTAAGTATCATTTTGTAGCCACTAAGCTACCAGTGCAGCCTGGGGATTGTAGGTATCATTGCTCTTGCTCAGAAGGTCCTTAAGTAAACTGCTGTTTTCCATGCTAGCTCCAGTCAGCACAATTCAAACTATACTTGAATACAGAGCACTCTACTGTCGTCCACCCCTCAGATCAAAAAATAAATAAATATTTACATGTCAAGGACCAAATCCATGAAGAGTGAGGCTCTCTCTGATGATGGAACTTGGGCCCTTCATCAGTAGAAGAGCTTTGGAGCTCCCAAGCCTGAAAAAGCCACCAAGCACCAAGGGACTCTGGAAACCCCTGGAAGCGAGAAACCAGAGCACCCCTGGGTTTTCTCCAGCCTTCACCAGAACAGAGCTGTTGCTTCAGGAATTCTGACTGGAATTCCTTTGTGCTGCACTCCAGGTGCTCTCCTGCTGACCCGTCATCCTTCTCCAGGCTCTGGGCATCTATTGCTGGCACTGGCATCAAACTGGTAGACATGCGATGGACTGATGTTCTCCTCCCCCAGCAACGTTAGTTTAAAGCCCTCTTCACAAGCTTGGCAAGTCTTAGAGCAAAGATGCTCTTCCCCTTCTCTGACAGATGGGCCCCATCAGCTCCCAGCAGACCAGGTTTCTCAAAGTGTGTCCAGTGGTCTAAGCAGCCAAACCCCTGGCTGTGGCACCAGTCCTGTAACCATTTGTTGACTCATCAGATTCAACTGACCCTTTCAAACCCTTTCTTTTTGACCAAGAGGACTGATGAGAAAACTACCTGTGCTCCAGAGCCCCTTACTGTCACTCCCAGGGCTCTGTAATCCTTCTTCGTACCACCAGAAGAAGTCTGAGGAGTATCACTGTTGCCCACATGAAACAACAGCAGTGGACTGTACGAGGCTTTGTAGTGTCTTAGTGACATCTCCTATACAAGCCCCTGGTAAGCAGCATGCGTCTCTAGAGAGTGCATCAGGTTGGCAAACGAGTGCCTCTGTACCTTTCAGAGGGGAGTTGCCTTCTACCATCACCCGTTGCCTTTCCTTAGTTGCACTGGTGGTTATACGGGGAGCAGATCAGGCTGCCTTAGTCAGCTCCATCATCTCTCCTGATGCAACTGGTCTTTCCTCTTCAGTCTGCAGAGTGGTGAGGCAGTTCTGCAAGGGCACCTCAGGCTTCAGCGGAAAGTCTCTTCCTCCTGCTGCTCCTTGCCATTGCAAGCTTCCATTCTTCTGCGTTATTGGCCCCCCTCCCTTCTGTGTGTGCCAATGGGGCAGGTTTTGGTTGTTTGGTCATGGGCTGTGGGTCCACTGCAGACTGCACTTGGAACCAGCTATCTGACTACTTCTCAGCCTCCCTGACATCACACAGCCTCCTCACTGCCTCCTGCAGCTCAACCACCTGCTGCAGGAGGTCCTCCACCCAGGCAGGCCTTTTTCAGGGAGGTCTGCCACTTATCCCTGCCCCAGGAGAAAGATTATGCACTTCCTGCAGTCTGAGGTCTGCACTGCAGCCTCTCCCTTCACTAGCTGCAGCGGGGTGCAGGCACTGGCCACCACTGGGGTAGCTGGGGCAGAATCCCCGGCTGAAGCTGCAGCTTTTGCTCTCAGACAAGTGCCCACCATTCTGCCTTGAAGGTCAGGTAGGACAAAAGCCCATGCCCTCTGCAGGTGGTAATCAGCAGACTAAGTAAAAATGTGTGGGTGTACCAGATACATAAGAACAGCTGCAACTTTCAGCTTCATCTTATATTATATTCAACATCGATCAGGTAATATTGTTCAACCCTCTTACTGAAAGGTAGTCTGAATCAACTTGAAGCAGCAATGAACACTGAGTATATTCCTAGTGAAAAAACCCTGGATGAGACCAGGCTGACTGCAAAGGTTTGAGCAGGTCAGCTCTAATGAAGCAGTTCAGCCATCCTATTCCCTATTTTTGACCTATACTCGCAGTATATTTTAGAGACTATTAAACTCTGGTGAGGCATTTTAATTGAGAAAATTAATCTGTTCTTACAGCATTAGAAAGGTTGAATGCCTCACAATGGTTCAGTTTGCCCTGCAATAATATTCTAATCAATTTTTTCTTATCTCAGCTCTGCATAAGGTTTGTACCCCTAATAGTATTCAGTTTACAAACATGTCAATGCTACGTCCTCCTTCCACCACCAGCCACAAAAATATCTTAATTTCTAAGATGATGCATTTTTCTCCCTGTTATATATATATGGTTTCTCTTTGTTTCACTCTCCAAATACACCTCTCATTTGCACATGTAAATATTTGAAGGACCTAAAATTTTATCTCACAGAACTAAGATGTTGATGTTCCGGTTTAAACTTTTTTTTTTCAACGTAGAATTATTTCTTTTATTATCAATGCATTAAGACCTCTGCAGATAGGCTTCTTTAAGACCTAAAAATATTGAGGGTTAGTGCCTCTGCAAGTGTATATCAGCATATTTCCCCTGATAAAACTGTTATTTAACAACAGCCAGGATCCAGCCCCAGCTGGATTGTCTCTAAACTAGATAAAAGTAGTGCTGAGGTACGAGCCAGGACCAAAGAGATTTCAAAGACTGACTGCTTATGTTTCCCCAAAGTTAAATTCAGATTGAAGCTACCCACTACAAAGAGCTTTCTCTTATCAAGTGTAGTAAGCCCTTGACTAACTTGCTTGAAAAAAATTGCACATGGAATAGTCCAATGGACACAGTTCTGTTTTGCAAATGTATCAAGGATCAGTAATCGTATGCTCTTACTCTGAAGCATACAGGATACTTGATGCAAAAGTGAACATAGCTCTGAGCAGTCATCTTATCTAAGAAAAAAACCCAATCTGTCAAACTAAACATCATAATCTTGTGACACCTGTTCATAAAGTGAAATACTCCTGAAAACTGACTGAAGTTTTTGTTACACTACAAGATAAGATCTTGGCAGATAAAGTTCTGCAAATACTCAAGATGATCTTATGCACACACTGGGTCAACATAACAGGTTAAGGCACTTCCATTAATCACTTGGTGCCTTTTTCTGTAATTAACAGACCTGATTTTTATTTTAGGCTGTGCGGCAAGCATTCTTTTGCATTGCAGAATCCTTCAGTACCATCCTTCACCAGAAGTTAGGATAATGTTGAGTTATTTCCTCAGTAAATAATGATTGAGAACATTCATTTTCTGTGCCGGTGGGAAGAGGCATAGTATTACCGAGTATTCTCTGCGCTAGCTGTGTTCCAGCTGCCTCATAACTTAACAAGAAACAGAACAAATTAAAAGGCATGTCTCCTACTCACATAAAGCCTGTTGCAGGCAATCTGTGCACACAGTCCCATGCATGAACCGACAGCGTGAGCTAAGCTCCCAACCCTCAAATTCCTCTCTCCAATTCAGGACAGAGGCCAGGTGTAGCACTGTGTTTAGCATCACCCCTGCTGCTGCTGCTCCCACCGTGGTCATCATAGCTGTAGCTTCAACAAAAACTCAGTTGCTTTTAGCTACAGATGTAGCAACAACAAACACCTAACCTTATCGCAATGTATACAAAAGCACAATACAAGACTACAGGAAAGTGATTTTTATTTTTTTGTAGACAACCGAAATGGGATTCGAGACAATGAAAGATAGAGCCTTTCCTCTTTTCACTGTCTTCAGCAACAGTCTAGCTCAATTATTCACAGATGATATAAAGGCTACTGCTGAAGAACTACAGATCAGTTATCATCAAAAAACATCACCTGAATATATACAATGCCTGTTAGGTTTGCACAAGAGTAATTCTTTGTATCTTCTATTTGCCAGGGGAATTACTTCAAACAATTATACAATTACAGAAAGCTGCATGAAAGAGTTCTGTATGGATTATTTCACTTAAATTCACACTCTTCATTGCTTTCTGGAGTCTCTTAGATTATCCAGTATAATTATATAGCTCAGAAGACAAGCAAATCACCTTTTATTAAGCTTTAATAGAAATAAAGTAGCAAATTTCATAGATGCAACATATTAGCCAGAATTCGTACAATCCTGATGACAATTTAGGGAATTCTCCTATTTTTCTTTTTGCCTTCTATTTCCTTGGTAGTTTCCTGCCTTCATGGATTTTGGTTTGGTTGTTTTTCCCTTGGCGGGGTGCTGAAGAATACTATGCCATTTACATAATTTTGGCCATTGACTTCAATGAGAATAAGGCTAGAACCAATAATGCATGTTATCATAAATGCAGTTCGCAAACTTTAACTAGCTAATTCTTACCACACTGCTGTGAAGGTGCAATTAGTGATGCTATTATCCTCACTTTATACTGCAGAAAGAATTGTAACACAGGGGCTGAGAGACTGCCTAGGGCCTTGGAGGGAAGCAATGTTTGTACAAGAAAATACAGTAAGAAAGAAGCTCTTGGCTCAAAGGGCAAAAAGCGCTTTTCATTACTCTGAAAGGAAAAGAAAGCTTTAGCAAAGGACACCCTTGTCAGATGTTTAGGTGGAAAACTAAGATAGTACAAAGAAGGAATAATAGATACATCTAAGATGATTAAAGGTCTTATTTAACTTTTTTTTTAGCATACCAAAAAGCGTCTGTGCTTACATGGCTAAAAATGATAATATAGCAAGAAAAACAATATATACATCCTCTACACATTCACATTTAATCTGTTTAGAACATGAAAGAGAGACATCTACACAAAGTTTAGGTAAGCTTTGAATATTTTGGAAACTTAAGTACCTGCACAGACTTATTTAGATACATTCTTGTCTATGACTCCCCATAAAAGAGACATACATGGGAATAAGTATCAGTGCCAAACAAATCATGTCAAGAGAGAAGTTTGTACCAACTATTTTCACTTCTGAGTACATTGTTGAAAATTTTTATTGCTTTAAACAGCATAGGCTAGTGTTTTTAAACACATTTTAAACACTAGGCTAGTGTTTCTCTCCTCTTTGCTGTCTGTAAGTATCAAGTGAAACTTTCCTCCCTGTGTGCATACAGAGTTAAATACAAGATTAGTTATACTTAATTGAGGCTGCATGACTATTCACCACCTGAAAAGATGGGTTAGAGCAGCCTGACAGTTTATCCCAGAAATTTTGCTCCAGTAAATCAGTGTAGAATTGATACAGTCGTAGGGCAGAAAGCCATAGAAATTAACATGAAAAAAAGACTCCTTTGATAGGGCTAATACCAAGGCAAGTGAAAAACAAAGGCTGAAAATGAGACATACATGCCTCAGTGTCTAAAACCTGAGGAGAAACTATTTTGTCTGAATATAAGAAAATTGAGTTTCAGCAAGCTGCTAAGTTTTATGATCATTTCTAGGAAAGATGCCATAGGTAAAGGCCAAAGGATTCTGAAATTAAAATATAAGACCACTGAAAATTAGCATTTCTCTTTATCATCCACTTCTCTCTAAACAGTTTTCATTTGCCCACCGATAAGTTGAATCATGTAACATCCTCTTCCAAAGTATGGCCATTGCACAGGTAATAGGAGCTGCCCCACTAGCTTACGTGGAAGCAGTTGTAGGATTCAGAAGATGCCACCTGACCAAGATTGAAAAATCAGTGCCAGGCAAGAACTAAGAGTCAGAACTACCTACTCCAAACCAAATTAATATCCTCTCTGCAAAGAAGCTAAACAACCACCACAGCGTACTCAACTTGAGAATCTATAAAAACACTAGGAGGGTGGTAAGGGGATAGACATTTAAGTCCTCCCCAGGGCAGCAGCAGATTTGCCATAGCCGCACCACTGGTGGAAGAGGGGATTCTGCAGTAAGTTGACCATTTACACACATATAAACTACACTGCTGCTGAGCTGCAGGATTTAGGGGCCTTTTGAAGAAAAGGATTAACAGCAGGTTAGCCATATGATTAATTTGACCTCATGCAGATCTCTGGTACGAGCCCTCCAGATTTAGTGAAACAGAATGAGCATCTGAAACAAAGACTGACTGATAAAAAGTTGACATTGAGTTGTTTTCGTCATATGGATTTCACTATCCAAATAACATGTAGAAAGTACATTTTTGGCATTGCATACAACATGGCCCTTCTCTTTATTCACAGGAAAAAAGAAAGAATCTTGCCTTGGCCTGGAGTTGAACTTGGGGGGGAAACAAAAATAAGAATCTATTTCAATAGCATATAAATTAATAGGTAGCAAGGACAAGGGAGAAGGGATGTGTGAAAGAGCTAGGAGAAGTATGAAGTGCCTAAAATTTTTAAAGGGTTCTCAGAACGGAGTAAGCATACCTTGTTCCTTTGAGCAAGGTATAAATAAGCTTGCGTTAGTGGCATCACTCTCCAATTGCATAGCTCAAAGATAGCTCAAGACAGAAAGCACTGTCAGGCAAGTAGAGTTTTGCATGATGTAGGCCCCTTACTTATACTAAAAAGAAAGCTGAAACGCCTGCCCTAAAACGGGGAACAAGAGGGAAAGACAGGACCCTAACTGTTAAGTGTTCACATCAAGGGCAATACTACTGGAAATGTTTCTTGCTGCTAGAAATATAAACCCAAACTAGCAAACAATTTATGTTAAAACAGATTTGCTGATATCCAAGCGTATTGCCTGTCTATGCAGAGCTGGGATGCATGCATCACAAAGACCAGCCTGGTGTTTTATAGGGAGGTTTGTTTGCTCTTATAGTTTCAGCCATTGAGCTCGGTAAATTGGTAAAAATCAGATTATAATCAATATAAAAGTAACAATCATAAGAAAAAAATCTATCCTGAATAATTGTGGTATAAGAAATACAATGCATCATATATAATGAGAATTTTTTTTCTTCTCCTTTCTTTTTTATTGCTCAAGCATTAGTTTCCATCTCAGGGACAGGATTATCCAGAGGACTGGTAATGAAATACAGATTGGCAATGGAAAAGCAGCTTTTCATCGGCAGGCTGCCAGCGAACTCCTGTCCCATCAGCAGAGATCCTCCTTGGCCTTCTGCAGCCAGCAGGCCAGCTGTCCCGCTCCACTTCTTACCAGATGCATTGCCATATCAGCAAAACCTAAACACCACCTGGAATGGAAACTGCCCCGGGCCGGCACACAGAGCTGCCCTCACACAGGCTTCTGGCAGGCCTGAGGATCCAGGCGCAACACAGGATGATTGCAAGTGTTGTCACCTTGCTTGCTTATAAAAACAAGTAATGAGCTTCAACGGCACTACCGTGTTTTGCAACACCCCACTCAGTTACATAGCACTTCTGGGGAAGTTTTGAGAAAGCACTACCTGTCTTTAAACTAGGCTGCTCTGCTGCTGGGCACATTTCCTTGCTTATTTTTGATAATCATACCAATACTGTTTGGCACTTGGGTTGCTCTGCCTTGTGCAGACTCACGTTGAGATTACACTCAAGGCTGAAGGCTACAGCTCCAGAGGGGCCGCACAGACTAGCTGCCTGCCAGAAGCAGAAACCTTGGAAAGCTAAGTAGGGAGTGTAATTTAATACCCGTTCCTTTGACTAAGGGAACGCTTTGACCCAAGATACGAAGCAGCAATTACTGAAGTGCACTTACAAAACTGTGGAAAGCAACTCTACTGTAATAATGAGCAACAATATTCTTTAAACAGGGTATGCGTGATGCATCATTCAAATGAGCACCCACACTGAGCACAGGCAAACAGAGGCAGAGGCATAATGCTCTCAAGGAAACACTTACACCAGCCTTGCAGAAAAAAAAAGAAAAAAAAGATTTCTAGTGAGAGGAAGGAAGCTCTTATACCTTGTGGTGACTGGGCTTCCCAGGCACACTCTACCTTCACAGAAATAATGGCTATGTCTGCATCTTCGTACCCTGGACATACTAGAGTTAGGCAGGTCTTGCCAGTTGCTGCATCTTTAATACTTCTATGGTGCTTTAAAGCTTATTGCCATTATTATTTTATCAGCAAGTATTTCTTGATGCCACTGAGGTCATAAAATATCATGTAACAGAAGTCACACCTAATCTTCACTTTACAGTCACAGATTTTGTTTTAAGACAGCAGTGCAGGTATCAAGAAAGGGAAATTCAATGTTAGAACTGTCATGTAACTCAAGGTCTGGAAGGTAGCCTGCAGCAGGAGAAATACATCAGCAACTGATGATTTTGAGTGCTCCAGGCAAGTTCTATCACTTACCATTGAAGCCAGGATCAGCATGCTGGACTGAATTATATAATGATGGGAAGAGAAGGCACTTCTGGAGGAGAAATCTCAACCTTGGAACAGCCAGAGGAGTGCTCAGGGTGCTCAACTCCTATACTTTGCTTCTCCATGGCAAGAGCAATCCCATTAGGGAGCCTTTTCTTTCTCTCATGCTGCCCAGAAGTCAAGGAATAAGCTGGAAAGGGAAAGGCATGGCATCCTAGGAAGATGCTTAGGTTTCTCCAACTTGCTCCTGCAGTTTTGGGTGTGGTGACAGCTTCCAGATGTTGGAAAAAAGCAACAGTGGAAGTAATCAAATCTAATTGTTTCTTTACTCAGGACAGTTATTGTTTGTGATGCTTTTCCTAACCTGAGGTACAGACTACACCAGTCTTCAGGTTTGGTGTACAGAAAGCTTTATAAAAAAATCCACAAAACCCAAACAAGTGCACTAAAATTACAAAACCACCATGTGAAACCACCTTCCACGCAGCAGCCAAGAAACCTCGGTTGAGGCTATGGGACTATTTAAACCACGCCTGTCACAGCTTGGCAAGTTTCTGTGCAGTTGGTGGTTTGGGAAGGGTCCAGAGAGGCTGCCTGATCACCAGTCCCGGACACAGCCACACAGCAGGATGTCTCCACATCTGGCAGCATCTGCTATTGCTGTCCTGCCTCTGGCAGGGAAAAGGAGGAGGGAACGGGGACTGGCATGCTGCCAGCGCTCTTCTGCTGGCCCAAGGCATGAAGGGGGCATGGCTTTCCATCTTCTTCACAGCCATCAGCTCCAGTGAGAGCTGCACTGGAACAGCTTTACTTGCTGGCTTATCCCAACTCTGTAATAGCTGTAGTTGACATCAGAGATTCATTTAGACACTTCATTTTGTTATCAGTGTTATATTGCTTCCATGAGTACATCACTTAAACCAGCCAAAGCGAGCACGCTTTTAAAAACCAGTTATTCAGAAAGGGAAAAACCCCAAACCAAAACATCTAAACTCAGAAGAATTTTAATTTGTTAAAAGCATTATAAGCAAATCACGACAAAGAAGCGTATAGCTCTATCACCTCAGAATTCAGCTTTTCTTGCTGTCCCAGGATGGAAACAGCTTGACTTAGAGGATCCTGTCAATTTTCCCATTTATCTACCTGGAAGGGGGGAAAAAAAAAAAAATAATACAACTAATGTTCATTACAATAAGGCAGCTGAAGAACTTTTGGTTGTTATTGGTTTTTTTTTGTTTGTTTTTAAAAACACTTTCCCCAGTGGAAAACTTTCTAGAAAAAAAAAACCCACAGATTTTGTGCAGAAAAGTTATGTTTGGGCAGGGGCATAAGGATGAATGACTCCTAGTGTACTCAAGGTAAAAAGCTCTCTCACTCTAGAGAAATAGTTTTGAGTGACACAATATCCTGGGATAGTGCAGTAGTAGACAAAG
This sequence comes from Charadrius vociferus, assembly GCF_000708025.1. NCBI lineage: Eukaryota > Metazoa > Chordata > Aves > Charadriiformes > Charadriidae > Charadrius > Charadrius vociferus. The sequence continues at coordinate 952,897 of NW_009648453.1, forward strand.
TGATGATTTATAGTAGTTAAGAACAGAAAAGAGTAGCAGTGAGAACTAGTTGGCATAGTTGCCATTTTACCACTCAGACTTTCCACTTTTCCACACCTGGGCTGGTGTCTCTCTCAGAAGAGAGAAAAATAAAATTATTTCTGATCTGCACTTTTACAGAATTTCTTTGGGCCAATCTACTAATCAATCAAACAGGCCTCAGTGTCCACAAGTTCTTTCAGGGTGTACCCGAAAGTAAATATTAAGCAGTGGTCCCTACAAAGGCCCTCTAATTAATTTACTCAGACCCTGCCTATGAAGTCCTGAGGTCCTAACATTAAGTTAAATCCTTTTTTCCAAAGGTAGCATTCATGAGCTCTGAGATAGTATTTTACAGGTTTTACATCTGATGAGATCACTTCTTGGTTTCCTCTGCTCCAATGCACACAGAACTCAGGCTAATTCTCTCCTCATTTAAAACCAAACTGTGCCATTGGTTTTGGATGGGAGTATAGCCCAGGTCAGAACTGGCTCTATTCCTGTATTTCCTGAATATGAAAGACATGATCTCATCAGGGCATTAAAGATCTTCTATAGGATGAGTAGTCACATACATAACAGTCTGTGCCTATCAAACACAACACCAGCGTGCACAAATTGAACCACCCACCCGTTCTCACAGAAACAGTAATATCCCATTGCCAGTGAAAATGGAAGTAAACGCAAGAGGTACAAATAGCCTATTACAGTTTTAAGACATACATCACTTGATTTTTGCTGACAGAGACGAATGGGTTTTGTTCCCAAGAAACACTGGGCAGGCTCAGTTTGGCCAGAGAACGGCTGCCATGATGCCAGCTGAGGAGATTTAGCACATACTGGGTTTAACCTATGCGCTTTTCCATTCAGACCTCAATTCTTCAGACTTGACAGGATTTCTAAGAACATCTTTAGCATCAGCTTTAGTGGGTTTTAATAAAGAGATGCTTGTAAACCGTAATTAAAACACCTTGATCTGGAGTTGTGAAAACCAGGTGTGGAAATACATACTTGGAAAGCAAAGCGTAAATACTGTGTCCCATTTCATACTTCACACCTAAAGTAGCAATTCAACATGGCTAAGTGCTTCTCCAAGGAACTTTGCAGATTACAACAAAATGTAATACAAAAGAGTAACCTGTTATCAAGATTGTATATTTGATAACTAACTTTACATGCTCTGCTACTTCTAATGGCTCCCTTGTCAGTGCAAAGGGTTCTCTGTGCCTGGGAGATCCAAGTAACCTGTAACGTTTAGCAAAAGGATGTAAGGCAGCCTAAGAGACAGAGTTGATCTCATAGCCATGTAATCCGAAGACATAAAATGGCTACCTGGTGAACACAGCCTCAGAGAATAATCTAACAGCAGTGTGTACTATAGTGAACAAGCACAATTTGAAACCAATTAGTATTATGACAATTTTGGTAAGTATATTATGCAAACACCTATAATACCTCAGAATGTTGTTTTACACAGGGAGAAGGAAAGAGGTAAATAAAGCTATCATGCTTTGTTGCACACATACGCAATGAGACATAACCCCAGAATCGTAGCAGAAGTAGATGGCACAGCTTTCTTTTTTTCCAAGTAATTTCAGACAGAGGTAACCCCAGAATCATAGCAGAAGTAGATGGCACAGCTTTTTTTCCAAGTAATTTCAGACAGAGCTTTGTGGTAAAGAGGTCCATCCCATGGTTCCCTTTTTGTCTCCAGAGCTGCTTAACAGTTCCCAATCCCATTTAGAATTGGTCAGTGTTGCACTGAACATGGTGATCAAAGTAGTGTTTTGGTCGCCAAAAAAAAAAATCCACATGTCTAAATTGAATAGTGCAGAAACCAAACCTATATACTGCAAGACTGAAAGAGATATTTTATACTACTTATTCAAAGGAGAGCTCTGACACTGTACCTCATTTGGTAAACACATAGTTACAAGAGTTGAAAAGCATTTTATGGTCCACAAATAGGAGACTAGTGACCAGAAAGCAGACAGTCATCTGTAAAACCTACAAGGTATTGGAGAACTGAATTCAACCCACACTGAAGAGTACTTAGTTTTTATTTTAAAATAGGTGGAGAATAGTGCACTCTATGAAATACGTACAATTCATTTCACATATGTATTGCAGAATGCACTGAAAGCCTCCTGCCAGCTGCTGCAGGGATCCAACATAAAGCCAGATTGAGGACCTGTGGTGCCTGCCTCAGAGCAAGAGCTTTAATACATCTCTACTTAAAGATGAAGAGACAGAACAAGAGAGTATTTCACATTGCAGTTGAGAAAATGGTAGAAATATCTTTGCAAAACATAGAGAAAGGAGAAATTCTTTGCATGGCTTCTGAATATTTCTTGAAGCATTTTCTTAAGACATTTTGTCACGATTTTCAGTTTAATTTTATATATAGCAAGCTCCCCCAACTGTGAGTAAACTAACAGTGCCTTTATTTTCTGTTCCTGAGGCTAACTGCTCTCTCCAGTAACTTTTCAAAACACCCAGCTTCAGAATAAGGTAATACTAAATTTTCTATATTTTTTCATTTTTCTCTGAACATTTGAACTTGAAAGTTAGTTCAGCTACCAAAAACTAAATGCACTTCATACATCCATTTCAAAATTTTGCAGTAAGTAATTTTTGTAAAGTCTTATTTGAACATTTTCACACGTACTTTTTTCTGCCAGAAAGGATCAGATTTAGTTCTACTCTATAGACACAAAGTTAGTATAATATTCAGAGGCAAACAAGTCAGTCATTGTAAAAGAGAAACTGTTGTACAGAGCAATAACACAAAATAACCCTTTCAATGGAGGGCTGTAATTTTGCAACTGATTAGTCTTTCAAAAATAAAAATTAAAGAAAAAAACTAAATCCTGTAACAACCAAATCAAACAGTATTTAAATGGGCAAACCCCCTCAGTTTTGGTTTAGCCAAGCCCTTATTAAGTAAGATAAAACTCCTTCAATAAGTATGGTTACTTTTTGCTCCAGATAAAGACAAATCAGATTTATTATCAACTGTATTTCATTCAGATGAGAGCTAAATTACATTTATTCCATCTAAATGGAACATAGGTCCTGACTACATTCCTTTCTGCATATCAAGTGTCACGCAGTGTTAGTTTCATAAAACACTGTTAGTCTCAGAGCAACACCAATCGATATACTTTTTCCCCCAAAAAAGGAAAAAAGCATACAAAAGGGAAGCCGCAGGAAGGACACAGCCTAGAGTCAGGGTCACAGCACACACGTTTTCATGCACATGCGGAGGATGCGAAGGTCTCTCTGCACAGCTCTTGGCTCTGCGCAGATTAGTTCTCACTCTCAGCCAGACTACAGATGTACATTAAAGCTTTCGTCGCTGAACCCATAAGCATCAGTATGGAGGGTCATTATACTTAATCCCATATGCCAGCCAGAGTTTAGCACAGTTATTTGTCAGATATTCTGGGTTAGCACCATTCTGTTTCTTCAACCACACTATAATAAGGGAGATCTTCAATACAGTTCATTGGGCATTTATTTTGGACTCACCATATGCGATGTGTCTAAATGAATATGGAATAATTACTGAAACCATTAAAGCTACACAAATGCTTTGGGGTATTTGTATTGTTGCATGCCCTTGCTTTTGACTGCATTTTTAAGCAACAGGGTATGCGATTTCCTGGTGTACCAGATTTTGGGATGGCAGATCTCCATGACCACCATTTCAGCTTCTAGTGGGAAGCTCTTATTTCTCCCCACAAGCAGAACATCCAGTGAGACAACCAACGTGCCTGGGACCTTGCATGCAACCTTGGGGCTAATACCAGGGGGGTTTTTTTATTGCTATCTGTGTCATATCTGGTCAGCAAGAACTCCTATAATAATTTTACCCTGCTTCTTTAATGTGACACCCTACTCAGTGGCATGCAGTTAAACACGAGTAATAACGTTTCTAGACAGAGATAAGAAACAGCCTTTCCATTGCTATTTTTTTTGTGTGGTTTCCTTTCTCAGCTTCCACCTTTCCATGTCCCGTTTTGTTTCCATGGCTTTTTCCCCACTTCCACCACTAGGCAACCTTGTAAATAACACAGATGCTCAAGTGGCAGTCCTCCTTCCCTCTGGTCTGACCTTTCTGCAACATCACAGACAAGGCAGCCAGGCTACAGATTTCTCATTCTGCCACACAGCACCAGGAACCACTGCAGGGACTGAAACTAAAAATCCAATTCAGACTTACAGGCATTTGAGATAAGGAAGAACTGGTACAGAGCTTTTGCTTTTTATTTGGCCTGACTTTTCCACCCCCAATTTGTCCTCAGACAGATTCTGACAGCACTGACCTATTTCAGTAGTTACTTTTACCTTCCACTTGACTGTGTCACTCCTCACCGCAGGCTCACAAATTGATCTGCGATTCCCTTTTCCTCCTGATAGTTAGACAGTAGCAGATTGTCCACACATCACCTCAATAAGGCAGGAAATTCTATCGTTTGACACAAAGGCAGGGGTACCTACACTGAACACCTTCCCATTTTGAAGTTTCTTTTATCTCTACAGAGGGTCTGTGTTTTTCCCTACTATTTCAGGGGATCTAACCCATCAAGTTTCTCAGTGTGGTCCACCGTAATAGCTTTGTCAGTTAAAAGTACAAATGCATTTTATGCACAGTAATCCTCACAACTCCTCTGTAACATGGGAAAGTGTCATTCATGCTCCCCTGTTATTTATACCCATAAAAATATCTACTCTAACACAATGCTACACAAACCCGATAAGAACAAAGCCCAATTACTGTAACAGGACAACATGTTCAGAACTTGAGAGCAATGCTGATAAGCAGCCAGATAACAGACTAATGAGTAAAATGCCTGTAGTCTGTTAAATGGCTAATGAAGGTATCCAAGACACCTGTAGCATTTTCTAGAGGAAAATATAAAAAGGTCTAAATACAGCATTTAAAAAATACACCATAAACTTCTGGTATATTACTTTGTCCACTTCCAGTGTGGGCAAACAAATTATCAGAAAAATAATCTTTTTATCATACAAGTCTTACCTGGTTATATAGAACAGCATACATAATGGAAATTAGTAAACATGCCTGAATAAACAAGTAGACCTGCAGAGTGGAGCAAGGCTGAGCCTTGGGAAAGAAGGTGCGGAAAGAGTCTGGAGCAGCAGCTGTGGCCACAGGCAGTTATGCCCCCCCAGAATTGTATTTGTAAGTGCCACTGGCCCTGCAAATACTTAAGCCAGAGGGAGACAGAGACCCTGGAGAAAATAACAAATATTAGCACTACAGCTGTTTAGATTTCTCAGCAGGACTGATGTGGGCATAAGCATAGTGCAGAGACTAGCCAGGTAAACACAGACCAAAGCTGAGATGTGTACATCATGAAACTAGTGACCATAAATAGCAGCTGTAGCACCACTTACTGACATTAGTAATATTACCCACCTTAAACAATAAGTGTCCCAAGAGTTATAAATTCCACAACTACCATAATTTCTAGCCTGAAGCAGTGTTTCTCTACTTAACAGTGATAATTGTGTTCATTTCTTCCTGCTTGTTAGCCAAACAACTAGCAGTGGTGGAGGAAAAGTCATCACGACAAACCTTACAAAAGGCCTTCTGATAAATGGCAACAGTTAAGGCCACCAGCAAAATAATTCTAGAAGTAGTGATGTTCTACTAGGAGTTCCCCATCCAGTTTGCTTCTATTAGATCTGTTGAAAAACATCTGTCTCACAGCAGTAGGTATGAGAAAAGATGAGCTGTGTTTTTTCTTTTTACTAAACTGAACCAGCAACAAGTACATAAGACAAAGGCGGAAAGGCGGCTGTCATGCTAACATACATATAGAAGGGCCTGTTGCAGTAGGACAAGGGGCAATGCTTTCGAAGTAAAAGAGGATAGATTTAGACGAGATATAAGGAAGAAATGTTTTAGGATGGGGGTGGTGAAACACAGGAACACATCGCCCGGAGAGGAGGTAGATGACCCAACCCTGGACACATTCAAGGTCAGGCTGGAAAGGTCTCTGAGCAACCTGATCTAGTTGAAGATAAAGGGTGCCTACAAAAAAAGCTGGAGAAGGACTTTTTACAGGGGCATGTACTAATAGAATAAGGGGTAATGGCTTCAAACTGGAAGAGACTTAGATTAGCTATTAGGAAGAAATTTTTCATTATGAGGGTGGTAAGGCACTGGAACAGGTTGCCGAGAAAAGTTGTGGGTGCCCCATCCCTGGAAGTGTTCAAGGCCAGGTCGGATGGGGCTTTGAGCAACCTGGTCTAGTGGGAGGTGTCCCTGCCCATGGCAGGGGGGGTGGGACTAGATGATCCTTTAAATCCTTTCCAACCTAAACCATTTTATGATTCTATGTACATGCTCATTGCAGGGGCATTGGACTAGATGACCTTTAAAGGTCCCTTCCAACCCAAACTATTCTACAATTCTATGATAATTGAAGTTGTAATTTCACTGCCCTTGGCGTTTTCCCTTCCTCCCCCCTCCCCCCCCAAAATAAAAACAATCTGCCACTCTTTTACCACCAGAAAAAGGAGAATCAATTTAATAAGTTTAAGTAGTTTAATACCTTGAAAGAACTCAAATAAAGACTTACCAACAATCAAGCCTTGATTAGGGTCTAGTAACCCAATGATTTGGTCTGAATAAGGTAAATGGAAAATGAGCCTGCTACACACTGGCCTTGACATTAACGTGCTCTCCCTTTCAAAGGTCTGCATTCAGGCTTCAAACACTCAGAAAGGTGACATACCTCTGTTACAAAATACAATCAAGTACTGCAGTTTTAGACAAGTTGAAGTTCCCGTGCCTATCAGTGTTATAGACAAAGATGGTTTGTTTATTAAGACAACAGCTGCTGCAAGGAGAGGCAGAAGTCACACCAGGGTTTGCTTGCTCTGCAGCATGTTCCTCTCCACCCTGTGGAGCCTCCAGGCTTCACCCCTGACAGCTCACAGCATGGCACAACCCGTGGTCCCTGCAGGAGTGGGGACTCCCTTGTCCCCGCTTCCATGAGGGTGATAGGTCTGTTCACACAAAGCTGCTCTTGGAGCTACAGCCAAAATCCTGGCTCCACTGGAGCCCATGGGAAACGCACTATCGACTCCCACAAGGTTAAGGTTCACCCTTTGCTGAGGCTATGAAGTGAACAGCCTTGACTTATTTCCGACACCACATTGATATTTGCAGGCTTCAGGAACATGCACATATTCAGTGTCCTGTGTCACTCAAACTGCATGAATTTGCACTGCTCTTTCAGAACAATTTTGAGAAACAGGATGATATTTAAGTTCTATTTCATTTTGCAAAATACATTAAATCAAAATCTTATTTTACATAATCTCATGACAAGGGTCAGTGATAACATTTAATACAGCACATCATTGTACCAAGTCATGTCACAGGCTTTATAATCATAATGACATGTCAGATTAAGGCACACCTGAAATATCTTATTTTTAAAAGCTTTAAGGGTAGCTGCTGCTACTTAGTACTCCTTGAAACTTCTTACCTTTTCTAGATCAAAATTTTTCCTTTTTCCCCTGTAATGAGACACATCGTTATTTTCCAGATCAAAGTATTAAACTATTTTCTACACAGAAGAGCAGCTGCTTTTAATATCTTTGAGCTTCTAGTATTAAATTAAAACAGCCCCTTCTGACTATGGAGCATGTCAGCAACTACAATTACTCAGTACCTAACCAGAAATAATGCAAAAACTGTGTATAATGGCTATATATAAGAACAGTACATTTTAAAATTACAGTGGTCTATGAATCAATTTGAAGTTTCAAATGCTTTCTAAAACATTTAATTTCAGGGAATATTCTAATATAATTTTTTTTGTTTGAATACGGAAAGAAAACATAACAAGAAGTTGGAACTTCTAATATAAGAAGTTATCCATGTTAACCAGCTCCAGGTCTGGGACAAGAGGCTGAGAAGCAGAAGCAGCTGAAAGGATACAGTTTATTAGAAAATGATAGTTTAAATTTTTATTTAATAACCTGGAATTGGTCACGGTAGTTGTTCATCATTTTCCCCTCTGCAGCAGAGAAGTTGCTATAAGTCTTGGGTTTCTACATCCCTCTGCTCTTCCAACACTTTCAGGTTTTGATTTTGTTTATTGTTGTCCAAGAACAAACTTCTAATATCAGATTTTTGCATAATAATGCTGCAACCATTAGCAGGGACATCTTACAGAGTCAGAGAAGAGCAGGGTGCCAGGCAGCAACCAGGAGTACCTGCGCAGACCACAGCCACAATCTGGCCACTAAAATTTTCCCTAAGCAAAGCATTTTCCAGAGCAAATAAGCTGCTTACTCCACCTACATTTTCTGCCGCTGCAGGCTACCATTTTCTTTTCGTAACACAGCTCATCCTTCTCAATACCATATGCCACTCTGCAAACATTCAGCTTACCACCCGAGATATTGGCGTAAGACTCACCCACAGTTTCACTGCCACGCAGCCTAAACACCTCTGCCCTGGTGTTCCCAGGAAACCAGCTCCCTTGGGATGGGGAGTTTGACAAAATGCTGAAGTCCTAGTTCCTTTGGCCAGCACGGGCTGCAGCTCCTCTTAGGTTTCTTTTGACTTGCTCCCACAGTACCAAGATGAGGATAAATAATTCCTAACTTGTAAACCTGGCTGCTTGAAGCCCTGTACAGCCATTTTGAGCAAGCGGAAGAGCACAAACTGTCTCCTGGCCTCCAAAGAAGCAGAACACTCCTTGTACAGAGTGAAGAAATCATTCAGTCTAAATAGTGAGAAATCATTATGTTTTTGTGGGCAAGATGATGCGTACAGAGGAAACAGCACTGAAGTTTATGTATATGCAACAGAGCATGGTTTCACCTGGAGCTTCTCTCATTGTTTGGGAGGACCCAGAAAAAGGAAGATTCAAGGAAGCAGAGAGAAGGCAGAGCAGCACGTGCAAGAGGAAGAAGGAGAAGCAGAACATTTGGAGGAGCAGTGGGTTCAGCCAAAAATGAAGCAGAACCGGCCCCTTCCTGCTGGCTCGGAAACACAAGTGTTCCCAAGCACAGCACCCACACAGAGGACAGCCCTGCCATGGGCCAGCTGGGGGGACACCCTGCAGCTCCCACCACCCAGGCCCTGGGGACAGCATCCGCACTGCTCCAAAATACACTCTGTAAGCACTCTCTGTGACCTCCACACCACCTAGACTGCAAGTAAATCCTCATCAGCATTTACTCTGAGGAATTAAGGGATTACTTCACTAGAGCTGCCTGAAATAAATACTGCGGAGACAACTTCTTTAATAGTTTACTAAATGAACAAGCCCAGTTTACTTGATGCATCCCTAAGAGCCGCATGAGATTAAGTCGTGGCCTCCTGTTTCCCTCTCCCCCACTGTCAGCCTCAACCCCAGCACAGGCATCAGCCTCCTCCTGCACCACATCTGAGGTCCTCAGCCAGAGCCCTCACCTGCCTTTCCACCACAGGCAGCCCCCAGCCTGCCTCCTCTGCTTTTGAGCACCAAGAGTTCCTTCTGCTTCACCCGCATCAGCCACAAGAACCAGGCGGCATGTACCTTTGTGTTAGTACCCTAAGGGCTGAACCCATAACCCTTTATTAGTACGAGCAACCCTGCACAAGCTTTAATTTATGATGAGAGCCAGACAGCCCAGAACCACAGGAGAACAGAGAAGCATGTGAGCAGGCATGGGAAAAAGCTGGGCTCTCACTGTCCAACTGCTTCTATGAATAGGCAACAAATTTACATGGTTGCTCTTCCAAAGATAGCCCTCTTCACTAAATAAATCCCTTGTTCCTCAACCCCAAAATAAACCTAAATGCTGCCCCAACTTGTAAGAGTGTAGCAGGCATCCTACAGTACATTTTTCTCTCTATGTGTGCGTATACCCTCTAAAAGCTCAAGGAATCAGCAATAGCAGCTGCACACAGCCAACCAGGCAGCACAAGTACAGCGGGAAGGAGGCAGGGCACATGGAGGCATCAGAAGGCATATGGAAATAGCACTGACTTTCTCCAATCTGTCACCATAATACAGGGCTGCACATCCTGCTCCAGGTTCTACTGCATGGGGGGAATTTTAAAACCAGGTTAGCTCAATTTGTCATGGAGTTAACTAGTTCTAGCAGGGCCAGGCACATCATCACTCCATATTCTGGAGTACTGGCAACTTTAGGAAACATTATTTATTTTAATCTAAGCTTCAAGCTTGTTTGGACACACACACCCCTTTTTTTTTTTTTACATCCCAAACAGCATCACATGAAGCATGAAGAAGTTCCAAGAATTAATTTTTCTTTAAATCAAGCACAGCTTATGCCCAAGTGCTCCCAGAGTGTCAGCTGAAAGCCACACCAAGCTCAAGCTGACATCTAGACTGCAGAAATCCAGCACTAATGCCTCACACAGACTCAGCACTTCATAAATTCCACAGTTTGCATCACATTCAAACAACATGAAAGAGGAGTGCACTGGGAAGATGTTACAAATTCTTTTTAAGGAAAAAAAGAATCTAGTCACCCTGTTCACTTTTTTCACCTGAAATGTACTTGTCCAGAAAGAGCAACAAATGCACCCAGTGGAGATACCTCAGCTGGGAATCTAGAATTAAAATTCAGTTCTGAGTTATTCCCTGTGCTTTCAATCAAGGTTTTCTCCATTTCAAGATGTAAGCTTCAGACCACAACAAAGTAACTCAATCGACCGCTCAATACCAGTCAAATGCCCTAAGGCATTCCCAGATACTTATAGAAGTTCCAAGAGCAGAGAAAGGAATCCTTTTCCCAAGGGGTTTTCTGCATTGTTAACCGTGGAGGCCCCTGCACGATTGACCTCATCTCTCCCACCTACTGCCCTTGCCGGGGAGGCCAGCAGCTCGATGCTCATGCTTATTCCAGCTCAGATGCCACCACTGATGCACTTAAAGTTAGACCTCAAAATTCATATTACATCTACTTAATCTGTCATTAATGGTAATATGCAACAGGCATGCAAACCTCCCAGGTGCAGTATTTCAACATGGAAAGATTGAACCTCCTGCCTGAACTTAAGCCAGGAACTAAGGAAATATCCAGGGTCTATAGAGAGTCCATTTTAGCTTCTTCGGACAAGCGATCAAGCCCTTGCTAAGCCCCATGCCAGCTGCTACCAACTATAACCATCCACCAAACACGGCCCAATGGTAACACAAGCAGAAGCCCAAGCATTCTCTCTCCCAGCGTTAGGCAAGTGGATTCGTAGAACCTTAAAAAAGCCAGAGGAACTCACTTGAGTTTAGTGGTCCTCTCATATGCACACACATAAATACAAATAAGTATATAAAATACATCAATATAAATAAATAAATATACACATTTTGGCTATTCCACTTCTTTCCACAATCACCAGGACATGAGATACAGTAAGGAATTTGTGGAATACAGGGTAATAAAACCAAAAGTTTAAGGACACGACTACAGGTATTTTTTTCTGCAGCTACAGCTTTTTTTTGGTTGGGCTGTTCCTATGATGTATCTTCCAGCCAGTGCACTCTACCAGTCTGGTCTTCATATAAATTTAAGTAAAATAAAATAAAAATAAATTCCCAACTCTTAAAGGTAGGAAGAGGAAACATTACCCCTCACTTACAGGGTTTCCACACAAACCACATGGAAGCAAAAGCTGTGAGGAACCCTTTTCATCTACTTTGTTGGCGATTTTGAAACAAGAGGAGCTCAGGAATCTGCTGCTAACAGCCCAGTACACAAACATTTGCTGTCCCTCTTGACAAGTGGTAGGCAGTAGCTACAAACATCTTCTGTGGGATCTCAGAATTCAGTAAGGGTTACATATCTGTTATTTTCATCACTTTTCATGAAGTACTTTAAGTGTTAATAACGAAATTGGCCAGAGACTATTAAATACTGACTGAAGTGACAGCTCTGCTATATTATTACAGTGTTTGCACCGCAATCATTCTGCAGGTTAAGTTATTTTAGGATGAGTGGTGTTTAAATTAAATATAGTCCCCTGTGTTCTTGTTTCATTTAAAGTCAACCACAGGCTGCATGCCTGAACATTGTGCAGAGTCAGTAAGTTTTGCCGAGTCTCACTCATTTGTTTTGTGTTTTTTCCCCTTATTATTCCTTTTGCCAGGCAAGGTGAGGAATTTGAAAAAATCCTGCTGCAAATACTTTATAGGCTTTCATAGCATGGACCAGTACAAAGTGTGAATGATGCCAGCTTGGTGAAAACCAGGCTGAAATAATTTAACCCAAATAATACACACAAACTCTGTACACCATCTTCACCACTGGCACTAGGCTTCAACCTGAGAGAATCTGAATCTAAGTTTCCAGTTTGTTTTCTACAAAAACTGGTAGCCCTCAGTCAAAGTGAATAAAGACAGAAAATCCCAGGTCTGTTCTACCCAGATCTTTCTCTACAAGCAGACGTAATAGAGCTATTGTATTTAAGGCAGAAACAATAGCTATGCTATTAATATGGTTGGATACAATTGTTTATCTATTAAAAGCATTTCCCAGATATATATTATCTTCTTCAGACAGTCTATGTCGTTGATCAGATTTAACTAATTGCATTCCTGGAAAATGAGCACACTACAGTACTTGTAATCTAGCTACTCCTTACCAGGGAACTATTTCAAGTTATAGTAGTTTATACTCCACTTTCTTCAAAGGCTTGAAAACCCATCGCAAATGTTAGCATTGTATCCATTATTAATACTTATGCCAGTACATTTTAATAAACACTACATCCATATGCATATAAGTACATGCTCTTGCATCAGCCTTTTGAACTGCTCGTAGCAAGATGTTTCCCAGAGCATTCACTGCTCCTGCTATGCCACCAAGTGCATTTACTGTTGGGTGAGAGACAGCCTGATTTGTAGGACAAGAAATAGTAAAGAGAACAGCGTTGTGAG
>NW_009648453.1:965889-1009746 GCF_000708025.1 Charadrius vociferus
AGTTAGCTGGAGGTCTGCAGGATGGCCCTTTCCCAAGGGCACTGCCAGAGAATGAGCGCAGCCCACAGTGGGTGCAGAGGTCACATTCAGTCATAGAGTTTATTTCAATTTTAACATGAGATAGCTCCACTCGGGATGGGGTGGATAAGATAGAGAGAAGCAGCAGGATACTTAATAATCATCTTTATCACCATGAGAACTAGTAACAAGAATAGACCTCACACAAACAGTAAAAATGAAAAGGCCTCTCCCTGACATCTAAAGATACACCAGCAGTGCAGGGACCAGTGCATTCAACTCAGAAAACTTCAAATTAGTTAATCTCAGTCCCAGTAGTAATGTTTCAAAGATAAGACAGACCGCAACCGAAAAGCCTGACCCACACTCAGCTCAGTGCTTCTATATTCATACAGCTATAAGAAACCAAATCAGCAAATTTAAACCCAAGCACTTCAAGAGATATTAGCTTAGAAAACAGTTGTGGTATCTTAATGCACTTCAGTCTCTACCTCCTCTCTTGGAAGTTACTCATCTTCCAGAGCCCAGCAGCCTTGGCAACATAAAACCTCAACAACTTACCTCCTAGCGTCCTGCAGAAATGGGTCTGTGCAGAACTGCCAACAGTCCACATGCTCCCACCAGCTCCTGTGCTGCTGCTCAGCTCACAGCCCCAGGCACAAGCAAAAGCCCTACCTTGGCCACCCCCCTCCCAAATCAATCAGCCTCCAGCACAGCACTCATTGCAAACAGCTGAGAGGCAATGACACCCCAAACAGCTCCAACTGGGAGCCCAGGGCCAAGCCCCACAAAGGCAGCCATATAGCCCACACCTGAGGTACATCAATATAATGGGGACTGTCTTAATTATCAGACAACTGAGAAGAAGAGAACTGCAAGTGAACACTAGCTGAATGAGGTAGATCAAAACCATTTGTTGTAAGTTTTACTTAGGAAATAGTTTTAAAACCCATTCTGATAATTTTTTTTTTTTTTTTTTTCCTCTTGCATAAAACTTAAGTGTGTGGGTTTGGATGACAGGACATGTGGGGTATTGCCGCTAGAAAGTACACAGCTCATTAAAGCCACTGCGTGAAAGGGGTATGTGGATGTTCCCTGAAGGAGAGAAGGCAGCGAGCAAGAGGAAGCCCAGGGAGTGCCGGGTGAGGGGTACCAAAGGCAGTCAGGAAACTGAGAAGTTTGTGGCATCTGAGCCTGTGTTAAATCACCTATTTCATAAAAAAGGCTAGTCCTCCAACCCAACACAATTAACAGGCTTTTACTCACCACCTCTTCTAAATGTTAAACTGTGGAAAGCTGGGCTTTGGGCAATTAGGAAGAAGGACACGGAATGATCTAAACAGTTACCTCACATTTAGCTGAATTTGTATTTGCAGAATATTAAAGCCTTTGGACATCATCTTTAGAAAATATTTGTTTTCTGGATGTCTAACATAACACCTTGGAAGGATCCTGCAGTTCTGAGCAGACAAGCTCATCACTTCTCAAGCTAGACTTCTTTTAGCTGTCACAAGCTGCGGGTCCCAAATCCTTTAAACAGTAGAAAATCTCAACACGCGCCATGTGTTCCTGGAGTTTGCTGTGCTACAAACACTGAGTCTCGCTGAATGCTGTAGGCCCCCTTGGCTGAGTGTTGAACTCATGCATAGGTATTTGTAGGGTTAGGGGCCCGAGCGACAAAAGACTCATGGGATATACTATAACAAAAAACCTGGAACTAGCAAATTCTTGCTCGAGTAGCATTTATGAGGATTTATTGTAAATATATGTAAACGTTAAGTAATAAGTGTTGTAAAATATCAGATTGTTACATGCTTTAGCTGCTTTGTATGAAAACATTTTACCTAAGATAGCTTTTAAAGTAGTCCGTGAATATCCATGCTTTGCCATCTGCTTTCGAATTGAATGATCCCTCGAAAGCAGCACCATAAATATTTCCACAAATGAGTGATCTGTTCACATTATATCCACTAACGCTGTCTTATGGCAGAGCAAACAAATAACTCAGATGTCACATCAGTGCACACAGCAACAATAAGGTGCACTCTGACTGGGTTTTAGCACATTACTAAGAACTGCATCACCAGTTGTCTCTGAGGATCTAACCTGGCTTTTTAGAGACATATTTCTTGACAGCCTGTCAAGAAAGGCTGGAGATGCACACTGAAGAAAGAATACCTTTAGCATCTCATTTTTTTTAGAGATGATGAATTCTAATCTGGGTTAAGTCCCCCAAAAAAATGAACAAAAGGATGAATAGGAAGTAGCAAAAGAGGATTTATAAAGGTGGTTTTATAAAATGAAGTCTTAAAGGCAGAATATGCAAAGGAAAATTTTTATGCATCGGTTATACAATCTGCTGGTCTAGTCAATATTTTAAGGTATAAAAAATTAATTTTGCATGTTTATACAATTGGTAGCTATTTCAAAATGCTCCCATCAGCTTCTTGGGAGACAATGAGAATTGCACCAGCTGAGCAAATGCACACACAGGGTTCGCCGATGTTCATTGACTGAGGAAAACTGTTCCTCATCAATGTTCATAAACTCCAGGTCCCTGCTTCATCTTACCAGCAAAGTGTTCAGGCTGAAAAGGGGGCTTTGGCGTTGGGGATTCCTTCATATTTATTTTCTGTCTGGCATTGGGCAGATCAGTGGGTCCAGAGGAGAGGGGTGCTGAGCCGGGTGGGGAGCGTGCCCACCATCCCTCACAGCTCCTGCTCTCCAAAGCCCCACTGCCATTGGGGCTTGGTGAAAACAGCAGCTTTGTCCTAGGAATGGTCTGGTTCGGGTGTCTGCACGGAGGCAAGGAGAGCTTAAAATAGAGCTTGTCTCTGGGGCGGCAAGGCTGGGAGGCTTTCCAGGGCCCCGAACTAGCCAAGTGCTGTGGTGCTTGCTGAGTCCACCCGACGTCTGCTGGTCCCCAGTGGGAAGATCTGTGGACACCCCTTTATTGTTCTTTTTCTTTTATTTTAAAGTGACCACTGAAGAAAAACATGGGGTGGGTGAGTGATGTCAAATGCTTAAAGGCAGCTGAACAAAACCAGTCTGGTCTACACTCGACACCCCATCGCTTACTGAGTTTTTAATCCAAAAATGAATGAAGCAAACCACTGCTTTAATAAGGCCCTTTTGTGTGTCAGAAATAAAACATGAAGCAGCCGGAGCCACAAGTGGGGAAATTATCAAGGAAGATGAGTTAAAGTGCAGTTAATGCAGTTTTTCTTATAGATGCCATTCTTGTGACAGATGGCCTGGTCTTCCTGCCGTCCTAACAGGAAAGAAATGGCCCTGCGGGAGGAAAGTAAACAAAATTTCAAATAGATCTATTGTTTCAGCAGACAGAAGAGACACCATACACTCAAGTAGCTAACAGCACTGGCTGACTAACCTCAAAGCTGGTCTTTCATACGAGGATAGACCTTTTCCTCTTTGCTGCTTCTTGAGAGTATCCTCCAGGGCTAGCCGTGCCTGGGAATTAGGAAGCTGACTTTAACATCACAGCGTCCAATGTTATCTAATTTTGCCCTTAGGTTAACTGGTAACACCAGGGATACTACCAATTGGCTAACAAAGAGGAAAAATGAGGCACAATGATAGAAATAATAATACTCATACGATGGCACGAAGATCTATAGGTTCTAAAAAAATTAAGAATACCAGATGTTACTGTTCTTTCCAGTTGCCATGCAACCACAGCTACCCTGCTATGCTTCACCTTCCTAATCTCCTTAACAGCTAAGTCTAAAACAAGTACAATTAATTCCCCAGTGAACAAGACAGGACATCACCCAGTCCTGTGGTTACAGAAGTACTTTGACTGTTGATATATAAACACAAAACAGATACAGCACCAGCACACAGCGCGGCACTGACTAACACAAGTCATTGCTGCAAACTGTGATCTTTCCTGTAGTACAGGTTTTTACAACAACTCCTAACAGATATTTCTTACGCTGCTTAGGAGACAGTCCCTGCCAGTCCTCTGGTGATCCAGGCAGCCTCTTACCCTAGAAACCCAGATAGAAACGAGTGTGCTGTGTTTCAGCTCAGCAGCATGTAGAGGCATTAGGACATGTAGAGAATTTACTCGCTGTGCCCACTTATGCCCTCTGACAATAAATATATGAATAATGATCATATTCTCTCTTTTATGAGCCACATCTCAGTGATCTGTTTTATTGTGGGTTTTACACACATAGCTTCTGGATCATACGTATAAAAACATGATTGTTAGAGCTGTGCTAAATCAGATCACTCCCATTATCAATAAAATGGGTGGTGAACAGTGGCTTTTGCCTCTAACAAATATGTTTATATATTTGTATATTTACAGCAAGTAATAAACATTCAAAAATCCCTTTTATTCTGAAGTGGGTCTCATTTACACCAGGCACAGACCCATGCTGCTAACATTTCTACACAGCTTCCTGACCACGGCGCAGAGCTGGTGAGCAGCCATAGAAATGACTGGAATTAGCCCTGAATATGAAGGTATTTGCAGAGTTTCTGATGCAGAGGTGAAGATTTTATTGTAATGACTATAGATTGTACAAGTGACATGTCAGTTTTGTGCAATGCCTTATTTCACAATACGGAAAAAAAATACACGAAGGAGGGAAAAAGCAGTTCCATTTAATTTCCTTTGAATTCAAGCTCCGGGGAGCAGCATGTATTTGCATATAAGCTGTGTAGGAACAATAAAATTGACATTTAGTGTTTCGATAATTATGGCTTTCTGATATTTTTAAAGGTGTTCTTAAATGATAAATATTTCAGTTGCACACATGATATATGCTTTCAAGCATTTACAAACGGTGATAATTCTCCGTTCATCTGCTGTAGAAAATATTGCATTGGAAAGGGCAGGCAGACACACTTGTCTGTGAAATAGGGTGGTATTAAAACCTTCTTTTTCAGACCTTCTGTGACTGTCCTGATCCCTCGCAAAACTTCTCACGCACAGATTGCTATTCCTGCCTTCAGCCCGCTGCCAGGAGTCACCACATCCCTCCAACATAATGAAATTTCCCAGGCTGAGCTGCCCACTTTTGATATAGTGACCTTGAAATTGCGGTCAGAACCAGGGAAGAGTTAAACAGCTAGGTGTGCCGGGGCCAAATCTTCAGAAGAAAATTATATGTTGGCTATAGCACCAATAGCAGACCCATGCCCGCAACTCTGCTTCCAAAGATCTCCTCCAAAGGTTTCAGATGCACGGTTTCGAAATGCAGCGCTGTGGCCAGCTGTTCTGGTGGATGAAGATGAGAGCAGGACTGACTGGTTACTCCCAAAAGATACCAGTAAGTGGATGGTTAAACACCCATTCACCTGTCAGTTTGGGGCTTTTAAGGAGGAGGCTGATAGGAAGCAAGCTAGCCTGGGCGTGGGGCGTTAAAAGAATTTTAGCAGTCTGAGAGGGAGCAGTGTTGGATCTATGCTGTGTGTAAGTCAAATAGATCTTACCCTTGGCTTCATGGCACAAGTATGTACTTGTCCAAATTATGCTTTCATGGGTTCATTGGGTTTTTAGGATTTGCCAGTCTTCATGCGCTGTTACTCAAAGAAAAGTTCACAGAAAGAAAAATCACATGCTGTTGGCATAAAAAGGTTTGCATAGCTGTGCTCTAAAGCCAACTCACGTTTCAAAGTCAGAAATGATCGTGTTAGGCTATAACTTGTCATAGCAGCAAGCACTGGTGCCATGATTTCTCATTTACTGTTTCTCAGGCACATGGAAATGCACAGAATAATTTTTCAGTGTCATACAAAGTAATACAGAAATCAGTTAAAATGAGATTTTAACGTTCTGATTACACACTTAGATTATTAACTGCTAGTCCACCCCTCCTGGTATCTTGCCCTTTTCTCATTATCTTGTTTTTGCAGTAGATGATAAGGGAGAAAGACAGACAAACCTGAATGGTATTGTAGCCAGAGGGGCATTTAAAATATTGCTCTGCACCTGGGAAACAGGTTTAATTACTGCCGCTGTCAAAATGTTTTAATGTAAACAGGTTTCCTGATGGATCACATTTCCTTACTGTGAACGATCATCCCCCAAACACAATCCCCTTTATGGTAGGGCTTAAAATGCAGGTATCATAAATTAGAGCAATGAAGCTTTTATGATTAAAGATGCTTCATCTGCTTTTAATGCCTCAAATTATAGAAACTATAACAAGCCTTCACATTAAAATTTAAATAGGATTAAGAGTCTGAAACTCTCTATAAAGTAGGTATCAGAGGCCTGATTCATTCTGAGATGGTGGAGAGCTTAGGACAGACGTAGGAGAGAGGCAGCTCCTACTTTCTCTCTTTTGGACAGTTTGGAATTGGTCTAGCTGTTGGCATATATTAAAAAGGGACTGAGACTGTCCTAACCTGTTCACCGGAGACAATCTGTGACGTACCAAGGGAATAATGTGATTGCCTCAGCCACACATAAAGCTGCTCCCTCTGGAGACCCTCCTAAAAGGCACCACAGAGCCAGAAAGCATGCTCTCCACCTGTGCTTACTGCTCTACTCCTTTGGAGTACTTTGGGTCCTTTAAAATAGGCAACATACCTCCTGTACATCTATTCCAAAAGAGGATTCACCATAAAAATACCTGCACATGAATTGAGAGATGATTCTGATTACCTTGTTGTATTTGATTTATGTAATCATCTTATCCCATTCACATTACTCCTGGTAATAACTTCTGAGAGCATGTTTCATATTGAACAGTGTTTGTCAAAAGCAGATTTAAAATCTGTAATTAAAACATTTGCTTCCACAACATATTTATATTCTGCTTATCCATTCAAGATACAGAAACATGGATCTTACTTGACCAGGTACCAATAGGTAAGGAAGCTCAGCTTTCAGATGTGCATATTACCTCCGGATTAAAAAAAAAAAAAAAAAAAAAAAGAAAAAAGGAAAATAAATGAAATTATTTCACGTAGGTGGTACATGAAAGAGGAACCTCAATTCATCTTATAAATTATTCATGGCAAATTATTCACTTGACTCATATAGAGATAAAGAAGGTGCCTTTTTATACTATAAAATCTACTCAGACTTAAAACCTGTATTAATATGAAGTAATGCATGATTATAGTTGGAGATGTACTTTTAAATCATCTTTGTGAAATCTGAGTTTGACTGAAGACACTTGCTAAATATGCACTCTGTTCCTTGATAGGCACAGTCACATGGAAAGTGTGCAAGTGAAATGCAGAATTCAAGAAAAAACGAAGGGCACTCAACTTTGTAGATCACAAGTACCCCCATTCTTTTGGGGGACGAAGCGAAGAAGAGAAGTCCAAAACACTCTTAGGGCATTCCTCAAGATTTCTGATTTGTGTTGTGGGACCACAGCCTTCTCTGCATGTACCACAGCAGACTTTTCAAACTGTTTGTATTTTTTCTAATACTTACCAGTTTGGACTCATAAGATCCTTTTGCTAAATTATGGAGGCAAAGCCCTGATCCTCCCAGCCTTTAAGCACGGTACCAACGGTACTGTGAACATTCCCACTGATTTATTGCTGTAGTTCAGGTGAGTGAAACTACATGTACGCCTGCATGTTAGTGGCCTTAGAAACAAAGGAAGGAAACTCTTAGTTAATCAAGGCCAGTCTTCCAACACTGATACATTACTGTAAATAAATGCCCTACAGAAACAGAATTCTGTATTTGAAACAGTCCTTTTATTAGTGGGAGTTCTCCCAGAATCTCACCACTATTTCCCTAATACAACTCTCTAACTATGAGAGTTAGGAACATTTTCCCCTAATTTCTGTTCTACATTCATTCATGTTTGTACCATTTTGTCATACTTCAGCATGTTCGGATTAGGACCTAACTTGAAGATGCTCCAAGTTTGATTAATACTTCACTTTCTTATCTGAGATCCAACGTAACATATCTCACACTTGACCATACACCACTGTATCACATGAAAAGTCATCTTCAATAACTAACATTCTTTGCTGATCAAACATAACTGCGCTAAAAGAGAAAAACCAAAGTATTCAGCATATCCAGAGACCTGTTCACACGTAACAGCATAGTCTACAAGGCTGTAATAACAGCATGTTACCTCTATACTATAGACACTAACTAGTTTCCATGGAGATCTCATATTTCAGAGCAAATACTAACACTAGGCAAACTGAAGAGCTGGTGAAGATGTCTAGATGGTGGTATGGTACTGGACATTACAACCTTTCTGTGGCGATGACAGCACTAAACCCCTCCAGACTTACAGATCACTGTCATATTTGGTCTTTCCCAGGAAGCTCCTGGCCCACCGTCTCAGAAGTCGGAAATCAATGTCACACTTTAACTTCCCTCTCTCCAGCAAACACGGATGTCGATGTAATATTGTTGGGCATGTCATGGGCTCCCCTTGGGCCAGTTTACTAGAACACCTATAGCTAGCCCTGGCCGCTAACTTCTGATTACACCACACCACGCACAGTATTGCCCACGGCCTGTTGCCAGACTTTAGTGCTAGCAGAGTCCACATTTCCTTTAGAAATAGAAGTCCAAATTTTTTATGAACAAAGGGGAAAAGAAAAACAAGTGCAGTTTACCATTTAAAATCAAAACTGTATGTGCAATAACCTTAAAAAAATTGTGGTTAAATTGAGATGCCAGAGTTCTCTAAAATCACTCAGTAACATTCAAATTCATATGTTTTTTTCTGTGTATTTATTAAGATGGCCAGTTTATTTGTTTTAAGCAGGGTCTTTTCCATTGTTGCTCCTTTCAACTGGTGAGATTAAGGCCAGTATGAACTTTAGCCATTTAAAGTCAGGTGTCATTCCAATAGTAAGATTGTCACTAAAAAGAAGCTTTATAAATTGATGCAAAAGAAACCTGATATGCATACAATTGTGCCGAGACTTCCTCAACAGGATGGCAGATATTTCATTCAGTTCTCTGGATCTTGTTTGCTGATTTAGAGTGATACAGGTTTTGTTCTGAAGATATCTTTTTACTTCAACTTATGAATAATTGCAAGATATAAAACTATCTTTTGTATGGTTCATTAATATTAATAGGTTTGAATTTCATTCAGAGAATTTAGAGCACTGGTTATTTTCAAGGAAACCGTATAGATCCGTAAAATAATAATCATAAAGTTGTGATGCTATTTTATTAATTTATTACATCACCCAATACCAGTAGAGACATATTTCAAAATCAGAAACTCACCAAAGAGTTTCTATTTTGAGCCCCAACCAGATAACCACCTGTCTTAAAAAATACTTTCGCTTAAAAATATGCTTTTGGATATAGACACGGTAATTAGAATTTTTAATCATAATGCAGATCCTTAGCATCATTTATCTCACCTCACCCTGTGCTTGTTGTCAAGAAATTGCCCTCTTCTTCCCTATCAGATATATTTCTATGAATTGCGTAAGTCTTTTGTGTTTTACTTTTACCTGGAAACTTTTAATCCCAAGTATTCAATGCATTTGCAAAGGATTCTTCCTTCAATAGGCATTTTAGAGACAGGCCTAGGCTGCAAAGTTTGCATCTGTACCTTCATTTTCTTTACAGCTATTAGGAAAACAATCAATAATCTGTGTGATTTTGGAGAAAACTTCATACCCAGTAAGAAGACAATAGAAATCACTCTTTTTTTTTTTTTTTTTCTGGGAAGTGATATCCTGAAAGTTTCCACTCTGGAACATCCAAAATGCAGCTATGAGATCCACAGCTGATGGTTTCCCTGTCAAAACAAGGAGAGATGCAGAGATCGGGAAGTTCTGTGCCTCTGCTCCTTCCCTGAAGCTAAGCAGCCACCCTGCTCCTTCTAAAAGCAGTCAATAGGGATATGGACATTGCTAGCAGAAAGGCAGAGAGCTGTCATCACAAAATTAAAACTCAGAAAATAAATGTAGAACAATCTGAGAAAATATAGCCTTGAAAAACTAAGCTTTTACGGTTCAGTTAATTAATTCTGGGGAAAATTTGTGATCAAATCTCATTTTTAACCTTGCTGTCAGGTGCTGAATCTGCCTGCTTTTCTGAAGCGGGTCTTGGCTGATAGCCATATCTTATCTTAGGTCATACATCTCTGAAGACTTCTGCTTTTTAAACGAAGGCTTACCTAGGGAATGGGCAGGAGGTCTTTTGAAATTACTGCACAATGCATATATTTAAGTTCACTTGTAAGATTTTGCAAGACGTGTGTGTGCCCAGCAATGTGCCTCTGATGAAAGGTGTTTTAATTTATCACTCAAGCAAACATTTGAATGTCCTTTTCAGAAATATAAAAAACTGCTATAAAGCTTTTTCTAGAACAAATTGTTTAATGAATACCAAGCAAAAAATTTTCAGTGCTCTCAAAACAAAACTTCTATTTTGGAGGAGGGGCACAAATATTGGTTAGCAAGTACTTATTACTTAAAAGAAGGATAATTACTTTTACTGCTGTGAGAAGGACTGGATACTTATATCTGGAAAACAGCTATTGCAACTACTTTCTAAAATGCTTCATAATTATACAGCAGCACTGCACACTGCAGAGTTGTTTCCATGCTAAACATCAGTTCGGACGTACTCAAATTTTACGGGATTGAAAATGAGTATGCATTTTTCTCTAGAGCACTGTGTTGTGGGAACATTTGTGTTTCAAATCTGACGCATAAATTCATAGAATCATAGAATGGTTTAGGTTGGAAGGGCCCTTGAAGTCCATCTAGTTCCAATCCCCCTGCCATGGGCAGGAACACCTTCCACTAGACCAGGTTGCTCAAAGCCCCATCCAGCCTGGCCTTGAACACTTCCAGAGATGGGGCATCCACAACTTCTCTGGGCAACTTCTTCCAGTGCCTCACCACCTAAACCACATCGCAAACCTTTTGGTGCAGAATTTTTAAAAAGAGAGTATCTGCTTTACCACCCCTGCATGGATTTGTAGTTGACAGTATTTGAATGACAGTGGTTAATTATGCACAAATACAGGCCAGGCGGAGAATGGATTGAGAGCAGCCCTGCGGAGAAGTGCTTGGGGATGCGGGTGCATGAGAAACTCAACATGAACCAGCAATGTGCAATCGCAGCCCAGAAGGCCAACCGTATCCGAGCTGCATCAAAAGAAGCGTGGCCAGCAGGTCGAGGGAGGGAATTCTGCCCCTCTACTCTGCTCGCGTGACACCCCACCTGGAGTGCTGCATCCAGCTCTGGAGACCCCAACATAAGAAGGACATGGACCTGTTGGAGCGGGTCCAGAGGAAGGACATGAAGATGATCAGTCGGCTGGAGCACCTCTCCTATGGAGAAAGGCTGAGAGAGTTGGGGCTGTTCAGCCTGGAGAAGAGGAGGCTCTGGGGAGACCTTACAGCAGCTTACCAGTATTTGAAGGGCACCTACAAGAAAGCTGGAGTGGGACTTTTTGCAAGGGCATGTAGTGATAGGACGAGGGTATACTCTGTATGCCTTCTGGAAACTGACCCTGTATCCTAGGTTTGAAATTTATTATGTATTAATTACAGCTTTATGTTTACATACAGAATAGCAGGCTATCTGCTACTTAAATATTAGTTAAGAAAAATCTTCTGGGAATATGAAACACTGACTTTGGCTGTTCCTTTAACAGGAGGTAGATATGTAACAAAACATGTGCAAGGTAATCTGCATTTGAGCTCTGTCAGATGTTGGATAGACTGTTAAGTGTCATAATTACTATTTTGTGTAAGGGAAGAATAGAACAACAATACAAAAATATTGCTCAAAATCCAAAGTTAGCAACTTTTTACAGCTAAAAAGGAGTCATTGGAAGACCTTCCTACCAATTTTATAGGAAAAACACAGACAAAAAAAACCAATGTGTGGCTTAGTTAGGCCTTTGTATTATTGCTAAGTGAGGACATACATTTTCTTTACGGCTCTAGAGCCCCTTGTTGAGAACAGAAGCTTTACAAAAGGATGTCATATTGACAGCTCCTTTTGCAGGAAGCAATCCCAGCCAACACCCACCTTATCAAAGAACCTTTCAGTCCTGGACACAGAAACTGTATTAAAGATCCATCTCCTTTCAGCTAGCTGCAGGTCATCAGCAAATGTCCCCTGAGAAGCTGTGCACCTTGGATCATACTAGAGGGGACTAGAAGCTTTAATTCATGTTTTATAGTATTGGTCAGGGTACCCATGTTTTCAATCCTTCTCTGTACCGTCTTCCTCTATGAAACCCCAAGAGCCAAACTTTTCCAATATGTGGGTCAGGTGGACATAGAACCAGTGCAGAAATGATGGCTGACCACAGTAACAAGATGTGGACCATACTCGTGGAGTGTACATAAACTGAGGACTTCAAGGACTCACAGACTTTCATCTGCTGGTCCCCACCATTACTACAATACCCCAATGCCTGGAAGCAACTAGCTGGTGCAGACTCCTCTGGCTGTGACTGTAAAAACAGAGTGCTGCTCTATAATCAAAATTTAGAGCACCATATACAAATTCCAGAATAGGTATTTTTTATAACCTCACTGAGTACAGAAGACAGATTTCTCATATTTTTAGGGAGTGCTGAATAAGACCCTTTCTATGGTCCTTGCTGTCAAACAGCAGTATGGTTAAAACATCATTACAAAACCCAGTTATCCATCCCCATCATATTTGTTGCATTACTACCACCAGCCCACCCTTCCAGTTAAGCTTAGGAAGTTGTTTCCAGAATAAACATAACAAAAAATGCCAGAAATTGTATTCCAATGAAAGATTAAAACTTTTTTGTTGTTGTAAATAAAATAGAGCATCTGAAAGGATATTTCTCTGACTGACTGCTGAAAATCCATTATCTGTAACATGTGCAGCAGAAATTTCTCATTCATGCTCATCATAGCATTCGTGGCCCGAGAAGAATCTATTCAGTTCAGTGACCTATTATCCATGCTGTTTGATTAGATGCAGCCAACACTTTTTTATTTGGACAAAACTCAGCTTAAAACATTTTTAAGATTTCTTTACCCTTTTAAGGAAAATATGACAGATTTATGGTACCACAGTTTTTTGTCATCCTAAAATGGCATAGTGTGAATCATTCAAACAGAATTGCAAAAAAAAAAAAAAATCTGTTCATTATACATGAAGTAAGAATTAGAATTGTGAAACAATGGAACTTGCGAAGTACTTGAACACCTGAAATGGAAACATTAAGGGCCACTGTTTTGAGACACAGCAGTACCTGAAGATACAGAAAGGTACCTTGTGGAATTTCCAAAGTCCCCACGCATGCATTCAGCCCACGTTTCTGTCTGTATGAATGTCATGCTGGACACATCCGCCTGCATCTTTACATTTTGGTCCCCTTGTTCCTTTTTTTCTGACATAATATATCTGCACAGATATAGCCAGTAGAGAAAACAGGGCAACTTCTTACACCCTCTAACTCCTCAGCTTCTGCAGTCTTTCTTCATGAAGTCAGTGGTCTGCCTGGATGTGAGCAGGCTCAGCCACGGGCAGCTGTGAAGGAGCGGAGGGCCAGCTGTGCAAAGCACTCTCGGTTTGGCAGCGGCACTTCCTCAGTTGCGTAGAGCAGTAGCTCGTCCTCTGACAGCCAGTGGCTCTGCAGGTTTTGTTGACTGTGGCTGCAGGGAAAAATATCACCCCAAACAGTGACTGTTTTGGCTGCAGTCATATTGGAAGGAGCCCATTTAGTCCTCTGCTCTCTCCTGCTGAGACTGGTAACATGCACCTTAGGAAGGCACTGTCCCCCTCCAATGGATGTTTGCTTATTAGTATTTACTAGGCTGAATACAGAATACAATTTTGTTGGCAGTGTGTGATACTGAGTATGGATGAACTGCAATATTATCAATGAAATTGCCTTCACTGCTGACTGCTTTCCATTGTGTAAGGTAAGACCATTCACAGTCAAAAGCTCCTTCTTCAACTGTCTTTGGGGACCAGAATGTTGGAGGCACTTATGCGCCCACTAAAATCAAATGAGAATTATGCCTAAAAAATTTTTTCACAGTTCGGCTATTAATGACTCCAGTGCTAACAATTTTATATTTAGTGCTTAATGGCAATACATAGCAATAAGATAAGATTGGCACCACTCCACTTAGACTTTCAGTTTTTTAAGTCACAGTCCTCAAACCGTACAGCCCATAGATAAATTTGTCAGTGGCTGGGAGTGTACTCAAGCAGAGATGAATAGGGAAGACAGAAAAACAGTTTGCAAAGGGATTTAAGGGAGAAGAATCCCAACAGGGATACAGAACCATAGACACTCTTTTAAAATTTCCTTTTAAAATGTTAATAAAGGATCATAAGTCCAGAAGTGCTTTAAGGAAACAAGGCAAATGCAAATATTAAGAACAAAGTAGCAGCTAACCTTCAGGTTTTGGATTAACACATGTTACAATTCAACAAAGCCTGCGAAAGCCCATCAACTCCAATCTCTATTCCTTGCCTTTCTCCAGGTCCACATAGCATACGACAATTTAATACTCAGGCTTAAGAGGCTTAAGTATTGGCTTTTGCACAATGTTACTGCTTTTCTATCATCAGGACTACAGCTATGGCTGTTGCTACTGCTGGTGAAGAAATACAAGTTCAGATTTCGCTGGGTGCTTTCAAGTAATTTGGCAGGCAACACAGACAATGAAACCAAAAAATAATCATCAGTTTCTCCCAGGGAATGTAACAGAAAAATCTAACAAAATTCAGCAAAGGGCAATGATTTATAAGCAGATTAAATAAGATTTGGTGGATATGACAGAAGAATGGACTGATAAAGCAGTCAGAAATGAGAACTATAGGATACCTTTGTTCAAATAAAAACCAATTTCTGATGGGAACATAGGCAGTACTGGAATGGAATTACTCTTAATTTTCCTCTGAGAGAAGAATAAACATTTTTAATGAAAGGTAAGTTCAGGCAAGAAAATAGCAAATTTAATTGTCATTACTGATGGTATTCAATGCTTTTTGTAACCAAATTTCAAAGCACTGTTTAAAGAGAGTTCATCACTATCATCTATGATTCTGTGATTCTATGATCTTCATTTTATAGACATGAAAATTGAGGTACACGATCAGAACAAGTAGATTACAAAAAAATGTACCCAAGAAATTGCCAACACTGAAGAACAGATTGTGGAACCAGCAGGCAAATGGATATAAAGAGGAGAGACAGTGCACATGTAAGCCATACTAAGCAGCCCACGTGGTTGCTTCATCTATTAACCTCCGTGCATATAGTGAACCCTTTTAGAGCAAAAAGTTAGCCATACAAATCTGTATCTGTTTCTCTTATTGCACATAATTATTTTCCTTTATTTGATAAAACAGATTTAAATTACTGCTGCATTGTCAGATTATGTTTCTCTGGCCTATTTTATCAAATCCATTGGCTAAATCTGTGTCAGGCGACAATTTTGCCTGCTTGGATTTAATGTAACTGTCGACATATAGGCTATTTCACCGGTGCATTTGTAAGTATGTAACACCATTTCAAAATCCCAAATAGCTGTCAAGTGCACAAAAGATATATTTTCAGTTCAGCAAACTTGCTACCACCACTTCTGCTTTTTGTTTATTATGCAAACCCAACAGCATTCAGTATTTTTGTACAGTTGATAATTGCTAATTATGGAAGGAAAAGTTATCTGATTGTCAACCATGGAATCAAATGAATTGAAAATATTCCATCAAGCATTTAACGAAAGTGTAGGAAAAAGACTGACTAAAAATAACAATGAACATGTTCTTTGCATTGAAAGATCATTGGCAGAAGTAAATCGCACAAAATTCAGATTCTTATTGCTTAATCATCTCACATTTCATTAGCCACAGCTGCCAATTGTCTTGTGCAATGTGAATTGCTTTTCGTAACAAAAAAAAAAAAAAAGAAAAAAGAAAAAATGCTTCTTAGGCTGGAAATTGGTTTCACTAAGATGCAGTGTTGGAATGCAAATATTCATTTCTGAATTAATTCATGACAGAGGGCTTGGCCAACCTGAGCTAATCACACCCCTGGGGTCCTCTAATCCTCTAAAGCTGATTATCTCATGATTGTCACACCCACTGGGAGTTCCCTTTGTTATTAGCAAATTCAAACTGTAGTTGAAAAAAAAAAATACTTGTTTTGATGCTAAGGTTGGGTAGTGAATAGCAGCTCTAGCTCTAATCCTTTGGCTGGCTGACAGGAGGAAATGCACTCTAGTATGTCTCATTGCTCCCTCAGAATTATTAGGATTCAGAGAGAACCAAGAGCTAGGAAGTCAGGTGGCGAGATTACATACTGATAAGACAGCTTTGTCCCTCCAAACTTAAAGCAGATGCCAGTAAGAAATACATACGATTATCTTTTTTTCTATTTGTTGTTTAGTGTGTCTGTTTTGATGGCAAATTGGCATGAAGTCATGAAGAAATTTGTGCAACATAAATTGTAAATATGTTGTACAACACATGTTTCATGATGTCCTCTTCAAAATCTGTCTTCTACCAAGACTGTAGAATCTGCAGGAGGAGCAGACAAGTTCACAGCATGGATGTGAAACAACTGGTAGTGAACAGGTGACATCTGTCTCCAGTAAATGCTATTTACTAGATTATATCAATAGAGAACTAAAGTCAAAGTTTAGAACCAATAGAGAACTAAATAGAGAACTAAAGTCAAAGCCCACTGCTGGAGCCATTACACACGGAAGCCCTTCAAAACGTAGTTTGCGTATTCAGCCACATTGCATAGAAATTCTCCATGTGAGATAATTTTCATCTATTCAATATGAGTTTGGTGTGCTGTGAAACTTGTGTTGTACAAACACTACAAAATTTGAATTTGTGTCAAGCTGGAAAATTGTGCAGGAAAGCTTGCACGGAGGATGTGCTTTGAATTATTCATCACAGTTGCTGTTGAATTTGCATTGTTTGTTACCAGCATTTCCAAGCTGCTGGAATTTGCTTGATACGTTAGCTGACTAACCACTGTATTTAAGTGTAGCGTAGTGGCTTTCCACTTCCTAATCCAAACACTACTTGTCTGTAATCGGAACTGTATAAATTTCTAATAATGACTCAGTATTTGTGGAATCATTTTTTTTAATCTGGGTGGGGTTTTTTTTTAAATAAAGAAAGTCATTGCAGGTGGGCAGATGTGTGTGCACATGCAGGTATGGGATGTGTAAGAATGTAAAATCTATTAAATTTTGCAGTTGGTATATGAGAAAATTGGTACTTTTTGGATGTTCTTAGAAATACTAGTATGACATACTAGAAATACTAGTATGACATACGTAGAAATACTAGTATGACTCCAGAGGTCCCTTCCAACCCTAACCATTCTGTGATTCTGTGATTCTGTGACATACTCTCATGTCATTTATTTTGAATTCCTCCATACATTTAAAGTTTCACTCAGTGTAGAGTGTCCAATCTATATTACAATATGCAGCTTGTCTTGCTCAGTGAGATTCATACTAATCCTCTGGAGTTTGTATTACAAGACATAACACTCCTGCATGAAAGCTTTTAAGATGCAATATAATGCATATTTTGTGAAAACACGTAACGTGATGTGGAATGTACATAACCACATAATGTTCATAATGTTCCATAATGTTCATTATGGCTCATAATGTTCCAGCAACAAAAAGAAGTGTGAGATCTGCTGTGTAAGCTTAATCATGTGTGGTTTGCAATTAATTTTGCATGCAACATGAAACTTATGCTGCTAAATTTTTGTTCTTTTTTGAACGGGCTGAGAAATTTTTATTAGGCAAGTTAAAATGTATTACACTTTGCATATTGAAAATCTGTGAAGTTGGTATTGCATGCATGCTGCTACTCATGTGAATATTTGCACTTCCCTCAGCTGTGCTGTAGGGACTGTATTAAATGCTCCAAATTATATATGCAGGCTGAGAAATCTGAGCTACACAATGAGAAATTTGTGCTGAGTTTACCATGTGTACCACTTATCTCTCCCATAAGATACTTGCAACACGTGCATGCTACGAAATTTTCATTGTAAATAGGAGATTAGATTTTACCAAAGCAAAGGAAGGTAGTGCTGTAGCAAAATCATGTGCTCACTACACAAACACATAGACGCAGATGCACACACAGATACTATGATCTTGAAGATATTACAGACTTGACCAAAACTCTACCTACCAACAATAGTTGCAAGATTTTTCCTCAAATCTTCATATGATTCTGCATGAAATTCTACATGGAAATGTAGTTTCACATAGAAGATTTCAGGTACATCTTTGTGAGAAGCTTTTTATCGGCTTGACAATTGTAATGGATTATTATAATTCAAGCTCATTCTGGAAATTGGTACTATGTGTATGCATGATAAAAATTATATTCTCAAACCCAGTTCTGCCAATACTCAACATTCACAAGTCTTAATATACATGGAATTTTCATACAGCCTCAGCTCCCTATATCAAACACTCACGCAATACTTTAATTTCAACAAATTACTCATGTTAAAATTACAAAGCAAGAATTGAAAATACACGTGGACCAAATAAAAATCAGCTACCACTACAGAAAACTAATTTCTTTAAATTGCTTGACAATGACAGTAAAGCTTCTACACTAGAAATGATGGAGAAATCTGAAACACTAAAGCCATTAAGTTAAAAGTCATACATCTCAAGCAAGTTATTGGACTATTCAAAATAATGGTTTTAAGAGGCTGTTTTTCCCATCGAATTTATAGGATAAGTTAAGTGAAAAAGCTGAAAAATCTAAATTTCAAGGATCATGTAGGAAACTGGTATCAGAGTGTACAAATTATCTGAATTAGAAATAACATACATTTTACTTTAAGTAGCACTTTGCTGGTTTTATTTTTTAAGTTATACACCTGAAGCAAACAATTTTTTATCATATCAGTTAATACACTGTGAAACGCCCATGGAGAACTATAACATCTAAACTAGTGTCACACGACAGCAAAAACAATTGAGCTGAAAGAACTCAATTTACAATTGTATTGGTGAACTCAAGCCTTACTGTGTACTTGCCAGTGTTTTAAGTCTTCAGCTTTCACTGTAAAAATCGTTATTTTCCTGATTGCTTTAGAATCTAAATCTCCAAACTGTTCATTAAAGCTTGTAAATCACTTAGGAACTTTTCATAATGTTATGATGCAAGCCTAGCTGCCTGGAGTATAGACATGTAGAACGTGTGCGTGTGTGTGTGTGTGTCTGTGTGTGTGCATGCACAGATGCGCCTGTGTGAACAGAATTTCCTCAATATGTCACCAACAAAATGAACATTTGTCTTATGAAGTACGACCGAGCTTCTTCCTACGTAACTATAGAGTAGAAAAGAGAAATGGGATTTTAAAAGACCCTCTCACTTCTTTTGCAAGCTATGCATACACCAATAATTTAGCATGGGGGGAGGAGAGAATTGTGATAGATACGACAGATCTGGGCAAAAAAGTTTTTTTGTACAAATCTTTTGGAAAAACTTTTCTCAGCATCACTGTAGCATTCAGTGTCACCTGTTCTGTATCTAAAACGACTGACCTGGAATCATCTCCAACTGTTCATGGGTGAGCATGAAGAGATGGATATGATGTTCAGCCATGACACGTCACATTTCCTCACAACATGCCTCATGTAGGGAAGTCTTGTGACAAAATTGAAACATGTCAAAACTGTAGCACAACGCATGAGTCAAATGGAAATCAGGTTGCAAAAATGTCATCTAAGCCTGGGAATACACTAGTCACATTTACTTGGTTTTATTGTGGAAAAACAGAGGCCTTACCAAAAATCAGACTGACTGCGTAAGAAACATGCTTTTTGACACCAAAGGAGAGGGAGAGCTTGATAGCTTATATTGCATATTGCATAGACAGTTATGTGGACCCTATTGGCTTCTATAATATTTTGAAAATGCATTCACAATAATATTCTATTTCCACGCTAGTAATGTCAGTGGGAGTCCTGCTAGTACGCTATTTAGGCACATTGAGAAAATAATGGGATTTACAATAGCTGGCAATTTGTTTTCTACTGCCACAATGTCTGCTTTTGTTACAGTCTTTGTAGCTGTTAGAAATTTCTTTCTGGCTATTCTGTTCATCCTTTACACAGAAATATTTCTTCAGTGTGAATAGCTTCAGTATGAATTGAAGTGGTTTTGCTGCCATAAGTTTTCATTATTAGACCTAATATAAATAGTGCAAATGTTTTTCCAGGAATAATCATTCACATTTTTAATGTTTACTAGTTATGTTTGTGGGCCTGATGGATGGTCTTACCAGCAGTGCTAGCATACTATTTCAGAAGGCAGGGAATATTGCCAAATACTGGTAGCAAGTTGTTGGGTTTTTTTAATCTAAAAAAACAATCAGATTTAAAAATCAGATATTTTTTTTTTTTTTTACTTTTTTGGGGTAACACTATCTGCACTAGAGGGTTTGTTCTGTGAAGTATGCTTATTTAGTCACGGAAAGTGATCATGCAAGCAAGTTTGAGCCTCATCAAAACTAACCAACAAAAGTTCCTATCAAGCACTGGCAATGACAAGTCAGTTGGCTGCACCATTTGCAGAATTCAATGAAAACAAAATACTGAACAATGAACAAGTTAAAGACAATTAACAAAACCTGACATGTTAAAGACCTAGCAAATATTGTCATCCAGTAAAATTGTTCACTCAAATTCAGTATACCGCTCCTGAGGAGGACAGCCTGGAGATCAAGGTCTGTCAGTCCAGTGTTTGTTGCGAGTTGTATGCTGCAAAGAAGTATATTTCTGTGCTGTTCTCAGGTTTGTGCATCATCACATAACTATTCACGATTACTCTAAATGTTAAACTCACTTTTAGATACTCCAAACTCCAGCGTAAATATGAACAGATCTGGGAAAATAATATGTTATGTGATACTGTAAGAATCCATAATAGAAAACCTGTGAATTCGCTGCACAGATGAAAAAGTCCACATTCAACTATGAAAAATGATACAGAAAAATACTTTATAGCTGTTACAAATTATGTGTTGCACATTAAATTAACTTATATTACACAGGGAGTAAGAAAATTAAAACATTATAAACTTCCAAGATAAAATTAATTTTCTTACTTCAGACTTCGATACTTAGACAGTAATGTCCCAGTGCAGTGTTAATATTTCATTCATATACAGCTATATGTTTATAGATTTGTATGTGTTAGTAAGAAATTGGTTATTATTTTTTAAAAACTTGCAAAGAATAGCAGTGCCTAATATTTGCTGTGTACATGTGATCTAGTTCTTCCACCTGTTTGTCTGGATTGCCACTTTCTGCATTGCCCCAGACATGGAAATACATGAAAATAAGAAGCATGTTTCCTTTTAAGACGCAACTTTGCTACTTTAACTTATGCGGTAACCGTCTGGAAGTTATGGAATGGTGAAGGTCACCTTTTCTTCCTTAATCACTTCTAGCTATTGGAGTGAGCCTAGCCTCCAGGTCTGTTGCCAGACCACTTGGGGGATGTTTGTCTTTTATATGTGTGTTAGACGGAGGGAGGAGAAAGAAGAAATGGTATTTGTTTGTCACATCTTAAACAGAGAACTATAGTCCTAAACTTCTTTTTGAAAGTCCATTCAAATCCCATAGCAAACTGAGTATTGCTCTGGTCACCCACCACACAAGGATAATAGTAATTAGCTTTCTTTAGGTTCGTCAGTGAGGGCTGTGTTCCTACCTAAGCACCCAGCAGAACTTAATCCAATGCTTGGATTCACAGACCTTGTCTCAAACTCAGACCTACCAAACTCCACCTACTGACCAAAGGATGCTTACAGCTACTGCCTGACTCCTAAAGGTGTGTTTCATTCTGTGGACTCATCATTTGACTCACCAGCCAATTTTTCCAGCCGGGTAGGGATGAGTCCAGAAGAAGCCAAGAAGTGTAAGGCTAGATTCAGGAACAGGCTAGTCAGATGAAGTTTAGAAGTCACTTAACTGAGCTAGCACCACAGGACACAGCATTTGGTCCCAAGGATGGGGTCCACGCTGGTCTCAAGGGCACAGTCTCTGTAGAACCCTCTGTGGGCTAAGGTTAATGCACTTAAATACTCTGTCTTTCTATACTCAGATCAGAAGCTACAAACACATTTAGTAAAAGATGATTATTAGAAGTTAATTTGCTGTAATTTTTTCTGCCAAATTATCAATTAATGTAGCTGGAAAGAAATATTTTACAGATCTATAATCAAGCCCAGAAAGAAATTGGAGCTTCAATTGGAGCCTCTAACTATTAATGTATTAAATTATCCTGATATATCTTCAGCTGATTATATCAAGCACTCTTCCAGTATTTGAGAAAGTAGTAATAAATTAAATGATAAATGACTATTGATTATTTTAACTTGTTATCATCTTCTAGATTTTTATATGGATATTGCCAACTGATGCTGAGACATTGTGAACGCAGGCAGTGGTTTCAAACAAATACTTAACATCTGCATAATAATTGTGTATCGGGGTTGCATTTTTTCTCTGTGCTCTATTGCTAAGTAATAGATGTTCTGTTGTGAGGTAATGATGCAGTATAGCTATGCTTTTTCAGCGTATATATATGCTCATGTACATAATAGCAGGTTCCCTTCAGATGCAGGAAGACTGCTAACTGAAATGTTTTTATTCTTCTGTTAAGGAAGTTCAGTGGGAGGTACAGAGGAGGAGGAGGAGGAGTACAAACTCACAGCTTTTCATGTCTCATTGCCACACCATGCCCCTTTTGAGCGCCAGACCCTATGCAGCTATTGCCAGAGGAACCCTTTTCATTTTTGCAGATAATTAATGTTTAAATTATTTTTTTATAAAAGGGGCTGCTTTTCACCTTCTCTTCCCTCCTTTTCACCTTCTGACCCCCAGAGAACAAGTGAGTGTAAGAGGCAACAAGTACGGTGTTTCCCTTAGGTGAGAAGCACTTGCTTCAAAGGCTATGTAGTTTCCAGGTTTGCCCGTTTCATTAAAAAAAAATAAAATCACCCACATAGAATAAACATAGTGTTTGATCAACATACATGTCAAACACAGTGTGCCCGAGTACACAGCTATATAAGCACCACAAAACAATTGCCAACGCTTTTTGTAAAGCGTCATTGGAAAAAAGTCCTGAAAATTGGCATACAAGTCATGGTGGTAACATTATCCTACACAAAGAAATGTTGTTCTAATCAGCAATTTTCTAGGTGCCAAGTACTTTTGGTTTCAACAGCATTTTGTTTACCTATGCAAAACTGCTACCAACAGTAGGTTTTCTTTAGTGCAAAAAAATTACTAGGATAGATAATAGCTTCTATGATACCTAAAAAGTAATATTCATATTAGTACAGTAATTCTAATAAATACATCACTTCGTATTAATTTGTGGCATAATAAATTCAGTCATTTTACGGCATATAAGAATGTTTTATTGGCCATTACAAAATTCCATTTCCTTCCAGATAGCTCCCTGCAGTTTTGTCTCCCAATTACAGAAATATCCTTGAATGCGTTTTTAAGAGAGTCACAGGCCAAACTACATAAAAAGACAGCTGCAGACCAGCTGAAAACTGACTTCTGAAAGTGGCCAGCTACCTGATTCAGTTTTCCTTAGCAAATTTGGCCTGGAAATGCAATCACAAATTCAGGTCCCACAAGTTGGGGGAAAAATATCTTTACATCCTACTTGTCCCAGGTTGTCCACATAATCAACTTTTAATAGGTAGGGAGAAGCAGATGCAGAACATTACTCTCCCTTGAGAGAGATCTGTGTGGGTCCAGGTGGCCACATGGCATCAGAACACTTTTGTGCTGCAGTGGAGAGTAACTACAGTGCTCACACCAACAGCAAACAGATCCAGAACCCTCCGACACAGACTTTACACTATTCCTCTGTCCTTGGCACAGTTGAAGCCACACAGTTTGGCTGCATTAGGTCCTTGCATGTGATCAGCTGAAGGACATAGATGTATGATGACTGAAAATGAAAATGCAGAGGATTCTGGAATAACAGTGAATGAGTTAATTATATTAAAGGATAGGAATTACACATACTGCGAGTGAAGAACACGTAGGATGCAGCTGGATAGAACAGTCATTCAGTTAACATGGAAATGGTTTATGAAGGTTGAGCTCTAAAATAAAATCCATTTTGCTGTCATTACAGGAAGCTGTAATGTTAAATCTGACAAAAAGGCTAAGCAACATCAACTGAAATTTGATTTCATGTATATCGGGTCAAATAACATGTTGCAGATAAGATTTACAATAAGTTTAGTGTTCACGAATCATTTGTGACCAGATTTTTTTTATTTGTAGGCATACACCAAATTGCTTCTATGCGAGTATGCCACTATCTTCTGCGTTGTTTGCGAATCGCTCATAACATGTAATTGATCATATAACTCACAAGCTAAAATTTCCATTCTTGAAGGATGACTTAGAATGTCCAAATAAAATAGAGATTAAATAACAATGAAATATACCCTTTTGATGTTTATGTCCGGACAAATACTTGTATCTTCTGAAATCCATGAAATTTTGGTAAATATTCACGAACTGTACAAATATGAAGACTGGACAAAAAAGTGAAAGTGAATTCAGTCACCTTCATTGATTAAGTGAACAATTAATGACTGCTTTTTAGCTCTAATTCTAAGAATTTCACAGAAAAAATAATGTAGAAATATTAAAATTTCCCCAAAGGAAAGAAAAAAATAGTGTTGAATGTAGTGAGTAGCCTTTGGATTGAAAAAATAACTGAAATATTACTTAATTCCATGGAGAAAACAGCATAATAAAAAAACTTCATAAAAAAATGAAAATATAGGCAAATCAAGAGAAAATTAAATTCACTGCAAGCTAAAATAGTTTAGGCTCCATAGCCTAAATGACCTACTTCATAGACATGAAGATATAACCAGCATCTTTTATGAAACAGGCCAGCCTACTACAGAGAAATTACAGAGATTAGAGAAAGAGGTTGCAGAAAAACAATTGAACAATGATCTAAGAAAACATGAAAGCAATTCACTGAGCACAAGGAACTTTATCTGAACTGGCATCTACTGATAATCCGGGAATGTTTAATTTGGAGAAAGCTTTTAAGGCAAATCTAAAGAATTAGTGTCAAAAATTATCATAGAAGTTTATTTTTTGCCAGACAGAAATCTTTCCTTCTTCCCCCTATCAGCCCTCAGTCACAAAGATACATCACCTTAATGATCTTAATCATCAATCAACTTTAATCATCACCTATGATGATTATTTAGAATCTTAACTTGAAAACCATGAAAATGAAAACAATTATTCTACATACCAGCACTGCTTTTTTTGTAATGTATTATCATCACCTTCAGAAACCATGTAAAAATGCTCTGGCCAGCAGGAGAAAAAAATTAAGCGAAACGACAAATTGCTAAACAAAAACACAGAAAAGTAGTGGAGTGATTTTCCTATAAAATTAAAAGAATGGCAATGTTTAAGATGTCTGATCAGTCAGAAGGATATTCCTGAAAAGGTGTCCTATTCTACAGAAGACATTTAAATATCTTCTGGTTAATGTGTGAAATCTCACGAGACAAAATTAAAGATATTTATCTTATTCAGTACTTGTTAACCTTTTTAATAGTAAGTAGACTA
Organism: Charadrius vociferus; assembly: GCF_000708025.1. Lineage (NCBI taxonomy): Eukaryota > Metazoa > Chordata > Aves > Charadriiformes > Charadriidae > Charadrius > Charadrius vociferus. The sequence continues at coordinate 991,522 of NW_009648453.1, forward strand.
ACTGAGCCTATCCTCAACACTACATTCTGACTGCCTGTTTTCAATACAGAAAGAGACAAAGGTATTTCCCTTTACCAGAGAGCTTTATGAATTTGGGTAAATCAGTGAGTCATGACATCAACACTTCTTGTCATTTTTTCCTATTTTGTCTTGTTTGCTTTACTCTCTTACAGGTGAAACACTGAGTATGAAACAGTGGAAGTAATGAAAATCTTGAAAAAGTAGCCTGACTCACAAAATATCATATTCTAATGTCCAGAACAGCAAAAATCAAGATTGCAATTGCTCCTATGAAAACTCCATTATCCTTGTGGATAATGGAGTTAACTCTTTCAAAACCTTGTGGATAATGGAGTTAACTCTTTCTAAGGGCTCAGGACAAACTGGTGACAGTGGCCTTTTTGCTTCCTAAAGGACATGACCTCAAAGCAATGGTTAGACATTCAAAAGGGTTTTGTGAAGAGCATGAAAAATGTATTAACTTCTCATGCAGTGTGACATCTTACCTGCTGTTATTCATTATTACATTCAGTAACGGGAATAGGGAATGGTACAGGGGGAAAAAACCTAAAGAGATCCTTCAGCCAAAGTTGTTGCTATACTGTTGTGTTCAATGGGTTGGTTCAATTCAATTCCAGTGGTTTACATAGCCGCTAAAACACTGGCAGGGATAAGACTCAAAAGAAGGAAAAAAAACGGCATAGAGGTACCAGATCATTTTGCAATTGACATTCTAACAGGGGGATGACATAGCCAGGCACCATTTAAAGTTTAGGAAACACTGTTCACAGAAGAGGATGTACAGAGCTGGGAATGTAGCTGGTGCACGTAAATAGGAATTGAAGATAGAACCAGCCTGTTCTGGTATCTACAAAACTTAGATAACCATTTTGCTTAGATAAAGCAAAACAGCTAGACAAAATCACGATGCTCCATCCTGGCTTAAAGTAGCCCAAAGCAAAGAGCCTAGTGTCTTCAGATTCTTAAGCTTGTTACCAGTACTGACATTAAAAATTATTGCACAAATTTGCACAGATTTTTTAAGGCATATTGAGTTAGTTTTCTATTAATAAGGCACTATTCTAACATTGCTATAGCAACTCTAGAGTTATGGTTGAAAAGACATTTTCTAAGCCTTTCTACCCAGGTGCTTCTGACTTTTAAAGCTTTTGAAAAATGCTTTAAAATGCTCACTGGTTCAGCTTAAATATTTCAAGTCTGTTGTTAACTTAAAAGCAAACACTTTAGAAAAGTTTTTTTGGAGGGGACATGTCATGCTTGATGAATCAGTGCATATAACTATTATACTTCTTGCACTGAGAAGTATGTTCAGAAGATGAGGCAGTGTTCAATGAAAAGGAAATGAAAGGCAAAAGATGTTCATATCATGAGTATGGCTGTAAGTTTATACAAATCTAAGTCAGTAAATTAAAAATTATGATATCCCCAACACCTGCAATGCTGCCCTGAGCAGAGAGATTAACATACTAAGCAGCGCACACATTAAACAATTCAAGTAAGCAGCATACACAACAATACCAAGCACTATGCAAGCACAAGGTTATTTGGGGAAACAATTTCTCCTCTTCTATGTACCAAACCTTATGCTAACATAGGACCAGATTTACTCTTTGGCAGAAATGCAGCAGAGATGAGAAGAAAGCCTATAAGCCTGTCATTGGGAAATTTTCCCTTCAACAGCCTGTTTCCACTCAAAAGTAACAACAGTTTTCACCTACAGACCTACGTGTAGGGCCACAGACATATACATATGTATATGTATTCAAGACCTCGACTGCTCTCAGAGGAAGGTAGACCTGTGTGGGGATTTCTTCTATTCCTCCAACTATGAAAGGACCCTCTAGGCAAGGTGGAGTACTCTAGGAAGCCCACTATTTTTCTTTTCTGTAAGTGTCATCTTGAGACTGTGAAACAAATGGAACATTCTAACAGCTGACATGTTTTCATTTCTGGTTAAAAGAGAAAAACGAAATTTTCTCACAGAAGGCAAATACTTCAATTTTTTCATTTTTTAAGCCAATGCTGAATCATGCTGTTCTGGTCACGATGAGACAATCATGCCTGGAATATATCTCCTTACTCCAGAACAGGATTAAGCTATTTCTGATGGATATTTTACTCTCAGACCTTCTCAGAAATTCTCAGTGATTCCACAACCTCACAAGACAACCTGCCCTATTCTTGTAAAACACTTAGGGCAAGGAAGTTTTTCTTGATGTCTAACATAAATCTCCCTTCCTGCAATTATGTTGAATTTATCTCTTGAAGATAAAGTACTATGTTCAGCAGGAGATGATGTGTGAATTATGATGTGGTGACTTGTGAAGCTACATCATCACTCCTCAATGTGCTGGAGATGATGTGTGAATGATGATGTGGTGACTTGTGAAGCTACATCATCACTCCTCAATGTGCTATTCTTACAGGACAGGCTGTTTATGTTTTCACTAGAGATCATTTAGTTGAAAAAGACACGTTCACACGGGCAGAAATAAAAAAGTCCAAATTTTAATGAAACCTAATTTGCTACTACTATTTGGTTTTGGTTTTACACAGGATACAATGTACAATATTGTACACAACACAAATATACAATCACATGAAGGGTTGTTACACGGAATGTTTTCTGTTTGCATATAATATAAATTAGATCTTGAAGGAAAAATTGCACTGGTTTTCATTTTTGCATTTAAAAACTTTTTTCCATATGTGCTGAACAGCCTACAGAATAAGTCCTTTATAAGTAGCAGATATATGGTAATAGACGTTAAAGACCAGAATATTTTCAAATATCTCTCTGAAAAGTTCACATGGCACAAGTTCCTTGATTCCTGCAGAACATACCTAGCAAAGACACTGCTTTCATAGCATTTGTTGACAGAAAATGATTATTTTAGGCAAGTTAAGAGATTTTACATTTCCTAAGGTTAAAGGTTCCTAAACACAGCTGTTTCTGGCATAATCAGAGAAGAAATACATATGGAAAAGACACCAACTAAAAGATTATGTTTCTTCCCTGCTAAGTGAGTTGTTATCAAAATACCTGACTTTTTTTTCTTCGGGAAGAGATGACCACATTTAATTGGTCAAGTGCTTTTCGTACAGCTCTTACTTGCTGTATTTTATACCTTCAGATACTGATTAAACATGACAAACAATGGATGAGAAATATAGAGAAGAATATACAGGCCAGCACTGCACAGCTGTGGACCAGAAAAGATTTCAAACTTAGGGGAAAGAACAGGACTCAGACTAAAGTAAGTTTTTACTTCAGAAATAGTGAGTTCAATCTGCACGTGAGTCCTCAATGAAAAGAGTAACGTAGGTTTGGCTGGGACACGGAGGATGTGATCAAAGACATCAGTGTAAGATGAATGTAGGACATAGTGATCACAATCTCTTTTTTAATAAGGGTATTGAAGTTGCTGTTGTTGAAGGTCTAAATTCATTCATTTTCTCAGCAGTCCAAAGCGATGATAACAACAGGTAAAGAAAAATAAACAAGCTGGAACATCCCAGAAACAGAGCTACATTTCTGCATGGAGGCAATTTGGCAATTTAGTGGCACCAAAAGCTGACAAAGCAGGAGAGACAGCTGACACACACTGCTGCAGAAAACCCTCGGCAGTACCTGCTCCCTGCTCCTGGCAGGGAACTAGTATCCAGATCCAGACCTGCTGCAGTGTAATTGCAACTCCATGGAAATCAACCGTTTAAACTGTGTCTGAATTGAATCTTTCGGGTTTTATATCGGTTTCAAATGAGCCTTCTCTTTTTTTCCCACGATAACAACAGTTGGTCTAAGTGCTACCAACAGCGTGAAAAGATGACAGGTAGTAACAGCCACTTTGGGATTCTTAACAATTCTTCTGTGTTGCTCATGGAGGTGCTGAATTGGTGACAGCATCATCATTACTTTTGTTTCCTGGATAAAATGAAAAGTGCTAGGGATTCAGCTCTCACTGTAGTCTACCAGGAGCTCCATAAAACAGTAATATGCTGTGGGTGAATTTACCACATGGAACATTTCACACAGGTCTTTTCATAGAAGAGGAATCCTTAAAGGAAAAGCAATCTATTGACTGAAGATGTGGGCTGACAATGTGGTAGGTGTGTAAAAGCAAACTGATTATATTTGTAAACATCTATATTAACCACTTAGTTAACACAAAATCAGAATACATTGTGTTTTCCCCCTCTTAGGATCTAGTCAGGCCCTTTTCCCTGCAAACCTGTCCATGAAATTCTATGGTGTCCAAGAAGTTTTGCAAAGTCAGAGATTAGTTAGCAATTAAATTTGATAACTAGTCACTTATTGTGAAGAAGGTTATATAGAAATATGTTTGCTGACAAAAGTGCTCATTTATCACTTACATGACACCTAGGGGACATAAGTATGCTGAAGCATGAAAACAGTGCGTCAGAGTTAAAACATTTTTGTTTCTTCCTTCTCTTCACACCTTCAAGTAAGATATATGATGTTGCTACCAAAAACCTATTCATACTTGAAACCAAGTCAGGTCTGAAACATGTTTAACATATTCTAGGTGAGGGAAAAGATAATAAGTAAATAAGGAAAGCCATTTATTTACCAAACCCCTGCAGCTACTGTATTATTTATCCCAGTGCAAAATGTTACCAAATAAGAATTGTGACATTCCACACAGGTGTAAATGATTAATTACACACAGGACACAGAGTGTACAGCAGACTGCACAGGATACAAAAATTTTCCCATTTTGACTCAGATTCATTTTTAACTGTCACTAAGTACACCTAAGTACAATTTCCAATTTTTTCCTTACCTTTGGTTTTGGTTTCTTTCGTGTGTGTGTCTGTGAAAATATCTCTCTTTACTCACTAGCCTTACATAATCCAGGACAATAGGGTGAGTTTCACAGATGCACCAAGATTCCTCCAGGAATAATTGCACAAAATTATCTTTATAGAACCTAGATTTTTTTACACATTTTCTGATGTTGTCTGATCACATATTTCTGTTCAGGAGTGATTCCCTGCCATTTTTGCAGGACCTGGGCTCACTCACTGCAAAATGAGTTCATTCTACCGTAGACCACAACCACTTTTCATTGTAATACACCGCTCAGCTACTTTACTGTAATTCATCTGTTTTCAAATGATTTAGCTATTTTCTGGTTTGATTTCAACTGGAATGCTATTACTTATCTTTGCTTATTATTTCTTACAATGCCCGTATTAAAAATTCCATAGTACCAAGCTAAGACTGAAATATTCCAAGCATGTGTTAAGGAAGCTTCAGCTTACTACTGTCAAAAGGCAGTGAAACTGGAAGCATGTGTTTTCCTTAATCTTCCTAAAACATACTGAATACATAGAAAAGTTTAAAAATGATGGGAAACATTTTTCTAACTATAACCATTGCTTACTATTCCAATACAATATAGTGGTCAAAAACCCAGAGATGATCCCTATCCCAAATATTTATGATCTAAACAATACAGAGATAATAGATTCAGAAACAAGTTTCAGAAAACAGTAGTTCTGTGAATTTCAGAATCCATGAGGTCTTCTTTCCCTTGGAGTTGCACATTGTGATTGACTGGGTTTGTTACTGAATAATATTAATGATATGCCATGAGTTCACTTGTTGTTGGACAGCAAAGAACAGACACAGGAGAGAAATAATTTGAAGGCTGCAACTGTGGCAAAAGCAAAAATCAGAGTTTGCATCTGGAGAGTCCACAGAGGAGAGAAACCCAGACTGAAGCTCTAACAATATAATCTCTAATAATGTAATACCTAATACAATTTGAGTCCCACAGTCCTCTGTGTGGATTTCCTATTGTCTAGAAAGTGACCTCAAACCACATTCTTTCTTTTCAGAGGAGCACAAAATAAACTCCCTTTCTTCTGTGTGACCATCTTCTTCAATAAAACCTAAAGATACTTTAAAACCCTCTACTCCTCTTCTAAGTTTTGCCAGAGGCTTAATACTTTATTCACAGTGAAGGGTAAAAATATGTGTTTATACAGTATAATCACAGAAATATTTTTTTCTTCAAGAAACCAGGCCTAAAACTGGATGAAGGAAGCACTAACAAGGAGCAGTTGTTTTATTACAGTGAGAGGGACAAGGCTGAACAAGCAGGCATTCAAATGGGAAGAGCTGATCTAGAATGAAAGGTCAAGTGAGGCAGTGAGGTGGATGGTGAACCTGCCAAATGAGAATTTAAGAGGATGAAAACAGACAAACACAAGGAGAGAGAAAGATGAGAGAGAAAATAAGAGAACATAGGATGAATAAATGGAGGAGAACAGGAGAATGGATGAGAACATGGAGAGTAAAAATGGGCTTGTTGGGGAGAAAAGATTGACACTGCTTAACAACTAGTCCCTCTGGAGGACATAGTCTCAAATTATTTGCAAGCACAAAGTCATTCATCTTCATGCAAATTATGCAGGGAAAAAGAGGAGAGCATCTCAGAGGAGATGTTATCCACTCAGTCCTTCCACTTCTCTGAGGAAACAGCATCTGCTCAGCCCTTCCAAGGCAAAGAAGTGAAAACTAGCTTTATATAACAGCTGCAGATGTAGACTGCCAAGAAGTCAAAGTAGTTCATTGCTCCTTCAAGAGTCTAAAAATTCACAGATCCTGTGTTCCACTGGAAGCTTGTTGGGGGCTGTAACAGTTTGAAGAACTCTCCTGTGGAGAGTATCAGTTGTGGGAGCACAGAGGAATGATGCAAGCAATGGAACCTCCAAAAGGAAAAAAATCTATGTATTTCAGGTGACATAAGAAATGGCAGTGACCAGAGGCTCTGGATGTCATTGATACTCTCCAAGATGGAGCAGAGGGAGCAAAAAAAAAGAATGTTGCATACTGCAACTGCAAGAATGAGAAGCTGTTGAGCACAGATATTTGAATGATGTTTGAAAATAAACTTCAGTAAAAGAAGGCTCATGCTCCAGGATTGCCTTGGGAAAGAGGTCATGGTGAGAGAAGTTAGAGAGCTCTGTGACAGCTAATGAGTAACTAATAATGAGTAACTGTATGCAGCCACTGACACTATAACTGGTTTGGAAATGTTATAAAAATGGGAATAATTTTAAAGATTAAAATTAACCCGATCTGAGGATGAAAAGGTCTTTGGTTTTATTTAGTAATGTATTGTGGGTTTAATGTTAATCTAAAATCTAGAAATGCAACTGGATTATTTTAAACCTTTCCTGACATTGGCTTAATGAGGGGCAGACCATCTCATCAGCTCTGGTACTCTCCTTGCTAATAAGAGTGCTGTGGTGGATCGTGCTGAAGATGATGTAAAAGGCAATCCCCTCCACAACTGCCTATACCCGCCATGCTCTTCAGAACCATGACACTGGCGCAAATCATAACTGCATAACTGTGGAAAGGCAGAAATCAAGAGAGGAGCAAAAAGGCTACAGTTTTGTTTGCATCACCTACCCCTACAAAGGTGAGACCTCTTCACTTCTCTATTGCACTTTCTCCAGAAAAAGAAATGCCATGGTTTGACCTTCCCTATGACAGCAGCTGCTGAAAAGTCCTCTTTTTTGGTGGTAAGAAAAGTACAAGGTATGGAGGGAAGAGGCAAGGTTAGGATCTTATTCTCAGCTCTTGTAAAGAAATTACCTCAATTACCTTGCCTTCAAAAGAAAATGTCAATTTTGTTTCCAGAGAATGGTCCCATGAGGAGCCTGAGCAGTCTGAGACTTGGCTGTGCTTGATGGGAATGGGGAGTGGGGGACAAGCACCACAGCAGACAGGAGAGCGCATTAGAGTGCACCTCTGCTTTAAAATTAGACGTGTTTCACAACACCCTTTCCTTCTTCCTATTTTTAAAGTTGATTATTTTCCAAGAAATTCTGAACTGACAGTACCTGTTTTTAAATAAACTTGGCTAGAGTATAGAGAGATGGAAAAGACAGCTCAGGAGACACAGGTCATTCTGTATTTTCAACTGGGGTCTCAATGAGCCTTAACAATAAGCACCAATTAATGCTTCCAAGGACACTGAAATGTAAGTAGGAACAATTCTCATTTTACAGATGAGGAAATTTAGACACAGAACAGTTCTGTGACTGCTGGGGTCAGAGTGTAGCAATGCTATCCATCTCATCTCTCAATCTCTGCTCCCTTTCCCACAGTATATGATCTTCTCTCAAGAATTAATAACCAATACTACAACAGGCCACAAGTCTAAATTCGTGCTTTCCTTTCCCCAGACAGGGTTTATCTAACTTATTTCATCTTCTCGCTCTCCATTCTGACCTTTTCTGATTTCCCCTTTTCTTCATTGCTGCTTTAAGCTGTGTATATGGTGGGGATAGCAGGGCTAAAATAACATGTTATTCTTTACCCTGAAGGCTGTGAAAGTTGTGATCATTCTTATCTGTTTCAGAAGGGGTTCAAAAGTCTCTATGTCTTCTACTGCCATGAGACTTACCCTTGAGGTTAGGAGAAACACTGTTCCTAAGGTAAAATAGATGGCAGGAAAGAACGTTGTCTGAAAATAAGCTGCTTTAGGTAGTGACTTGGAAAACAAAGCTTTTAAATTTAATAACGATATTCTGAAACCAACTCAAATTCTGCAGAGGGCCAGCCTACAGAGGGAAGCAAACCTGTTAGATTCCAGGCAGCAAGATAACTATTAGTGAACAGGTACACCTGAAGACAGAATAGAAATCTCTCCTTTCTAGCGTTTGGTGGAAAAAGACTATTTATTTGTTAGTTGGAAGTTCTGTTGTATGTGGAAATGTCAGGAAAAGTGGTCTAACTTGAGCACAGTGCTGAACAAAATACAAGTTTCCTTCTTCAGATATGATCTCGACAATCTTGCACCTCCTTTACCAGGTGTGGAAGCATCCTGCAGCAAAGGTGGACAGACATCACCCAAAATCACAAATAGGCACATTGTATGCTTCTAGGGAGTGCCTTGTCCCAGAAACCTGCCAGCATCTTCACAGGATATTAAGTCCTGTGCCTGCTGCATGATTACTGCCTGCCAAAGAAGGCTGACCTGTTCTGCTAAGTATGTTCATGTCTCTTTACAGTAGAGTCCTTCCACAGTTCACTGCATTCAGCCCAGTGTGAGAAATTAATCCACAGCCTCAAGATATCACAGAGAGCCAAATTTCAGACTAGAAATCTCAGTGGCAGAGTTTATCTGCAAGTTTATCTGCAACTATTAGATGACCTGAAAACTATGTCACAAATTGCATTTGCTTTATTATTGTATATATCTGACAACACTGCTAAGAAAAGGGAGGAAGACATGGAAAAAAAAAGAAATGTTTTCACAAGTGGTGTTCACCTGCAGGAAGCCCCACATTCTCAGAAAAGAAAAAAAAAGGATGTTTTTTTCTTTAGTGGATGCTTTAAAGTACCTGAGCTGAAAGATTTTCAGTTTGAAGGCAAACACGCCAGGGTAGGTGAGCAACTTTGTTTTCCAGGCCACACCTATGTTTATAATTGAGTTTGTGATGTGACCAACATGTGCCAAGCTGTTACCTGAATGACAATCATGTGACTGATTGAAGAGATGATTTGGGAATGTCTGAGTACAGTCTGTGAGAATATCGAAGTGCCTTAGGAAATGAGCTTCACCAGCATGTAAAACCTACAAGCATCCATCCTGGGAACCCTCTCTTGTGGGGAGATGTGAGAGCTGGCTTGCAGCTAGATATATTCAAATGATACTATTACCATTTTAGCATTTGTGGCTGAATAGTATAGCATACCTTCTCTCCTTGCTGTTTGGAACAGCCCAGTGGACTGACTTTGGCTAGCTGGCACCGTCTGATCTGGTTAAAGAAGGTGAGGGTGGAGCTGTAGATCAACTCTGAGGTCGAAATTCAACAGTTCTGAATCTTGCACTCAACAGCATGAGTTTTCTGTTAATAAAGTACAAAAAGAAACAGACATAATCAATTCATCTATAATTATTCAAGATAATGGTGAATTTATTCACCTCTGTAGGGTTGTTTGGTTTTTTTTATCAATGTGTAGTAAAGGGCGATGCTAATGGAGGTCTATACATCTGTATACTGTGGAGTGGTAGATAGGTGCTTTCTCCCACTCGCTTCTCATTTTCCTTTTTTTTGAGGGGGAGCAGAACCACAGCTTATCACCTATTAGCCCTGAGCCTCAGCACAAAAGCTCTTCCTGTTCTATTGGACATTACTTGTATGAAATAGGCTTTTTGATAGTTCAGAATGACCCCATCAATAGCATATTAACTGCTAAGAAACAATGCAAAGACAAGTTGATTTGCACTTTCAAATTTTTTTTCATGTACACATCTACTTGTTGGGTAGGATTCTGTGAAAGACAAATTTTGGAACGTAAAGACTGACTTCACTGCTTCCTTGGTACACAAAGCAAATGAAAAATAATGTATCATTAAAAAGATTTTTGTTTGCTTTGGGATTTCACACATTCTGAGTACTTTTTCATGTCACCAAAGTTGAATAGGTATTAATTTGATAAAACGAATCTTAATGTCACTGATTTCTTCATTGAAAGACGTATCACACAAGTGTTTCAGCCAGAATTACATTAGCACCATACGATTTCAAAGTTAAGTTTGAGAAAGATAGGAAAAATGTACTCTGGAGACAAAAAATGCACATTGCAAAATGCCCATTATTAATTGGATATGCTTTAAACAGTTCCGATTAACGGAACCATTTTGGTTCTACATCTCCTTTATCCTTTGTTTGATGTTGAGACAAGGAAGTACCACACCAGTAAGTCAGATATCTATGCTGGACATTAGAAGATATGATATGTAAAATATTGATGGGAGTTAAGAGCTTTTTTTTTAAACAATCTGGCCACCTGTTTATGTGCTGGCATTTAAACAATTCACTTTAAATCCCTGTGTCCCAATTCATCACTAAATTAGAAGAATTTGATTCCATTGACCAAGATGTTCCCTATCTTAAAATTTCCACTGGCAGGATTAATACAGTCTAGTAGCAAGAACATTACTATTTAAAGTCATGATCAGCCTGACAGCAAAGGCCAAAAGTTCATTCTCACACACAGCTGAAACAGGGACAAAAATAAGCAGACCTCAGGAATGATGATCTCCATTTAGCAAATTAATTAAAACAACGTAAGGTAACTTAGGAATAAGAATATCCCTGAGAGATTTTTTCATGGCTTTCAAGATCATGGATACAGTACAAAGTAAAGCAATCTTTTGATGTTAGATGAGTGGAAGCAGCTTCATTGGCATATTTTTTTCTGCTGTTTTGAAGTTAGCACCATGTTCTTATTTGTTCTGGCATAGTACAATCTCCTCTATTTTTATTTAACCAAAAAGCACTCTTAAAAACATAGTATGTTAATATTCACATTAAATATTAGCGAGAACATAGTAAAGCACTAGTAAAATATAACTGTTAGAAATTCAAGATGAATAGGCAATGCTATAGTTAGGCTGATCCAAGCAGAGCTGGCATGAATTAGGCTTGTGTTTCCTAGTCTTCCTCACCAGTGTTGCGCAGGAGCATCATTTCAGCTTAATTCTGGTTGAAAACCCTAAAACACCTTAAACTTAGGCTTTAACTGACACTTGCATTGTGCTAATTATATTTCAAACTTCCACCTCAAGCTCCTGCCCCTCCACACTGTGCCATCCTCATGAATAGCATATTCAGTGATATACAAGTGCAGTCATACAACTCTCCTACCTGAAGAGATAGAGTAGGTTAATTTACATATTTATTAAACATTGTAAGTAGAAGCACGCACTGCAGTGCCATGTTGCATTGTGAAGGAGGGTTCCAGTAGCAGCTGGGATTACTGCACTGGAAAACACACAACAGTCAGTCTGTTGACATAAATGTGAATAAAGGTAGGGAAATGACACAATGAGTATTTAAGACAAAAGCAACTTGAGGAATAACTGCACTCAGCAGTGCAGCTGTGCTCTGCAGGGGCACGGAGGACATCCTTGATCTCTCATTCTCTGCTGGGAGTGCAGTAGAGACAGCACACGTGGCTGGCCAGGAAGGACACTCATCCATCAGCTGCTACCCAGGCAGCCTAGCAGTAATGAGGGACTCCAGAGGGAGCCTGGTTCAGTTCTCACTTGGAAGGAAGATGTTGCTCAAAAGTGTAAAAAGGAAATGCTCATTATAGAAAGAATCAAAAGCTGAAAGAAGAGTTTATTGTTGAAACCATGGGACAAGACTAAAATCAGACTGGTCTCACACCTGCTAATCATAACTTCTTTCCTGTGCAAAGATTTCTGGCTGGCGATACTAAAAGAGCTACTTGAAGATAGTCACATCTTGACATCACACAGATGGGGGTGATAAAAATGACTGTAACACTAAAAGCAGCTCGTTTCTAAGTCTGCACCACTTCACTACACAAATACTTCAGAGAAACCTTTCAACATGCCCAATGACAAACATAAACCCTCCACCTACCCTGCAGGATTTAATCCGTTCTTGCCCTTGAATTTTTCCAGCGTATCGCCAGGGCCTGGCTTTCCATCTCAGATGGCTTTAGCTACAATTATTTAAGACAGCACCACCCAGGCTCTCCGCTTGCCTCTGACTACTCCAGCAGGGGAGGTAACAGAGCAAATATGTGGAAGCTCTTCAGCCAGGGCTGTCCTCCCTTCTCGGCCCTCACCACCACTGTGGAGATCCATTCCTGTCACGCATTTGCTCCTGCTGCGACTGCTATGGGAACAACTCCCACTGACCAGGGCACAAGGAGAGACTGCCAGGAGTTGCAACGCATACTCCTGTTGAAGAGAATGTCCAGCAAGCTCGGGAGTCCAGGCTGTGGAAGATCAGCCCTGCCCAATTATTTGCAGTGGTGATTTATCATGATTGGGCCCTGACCTGTCTTTCCTGTCCCTTTGTGGGAGGTTAGGGCTCCTGCAGCAGGAAGGGATTGGATAAATGCAGACAGCAATGTTCCTAGTGAAAAAGCAAGATGCGTCAAAGCTACTCCACAGGAGTTTTTGGTAATCCTGATCTTTATACACTAAAAAAGGTATTACTTCTTTATTGTAGAACAGGCGATCAGCCAAGCTGGCCTTTTATCCAGTGCAGACATGATAATGGGAAATATGTATGGGCCTTACCCTATAATTAGGGTGCATTCTGAAGTGTCACAGGCTTTCCAGGCAGGCAAATGTAAAGCATGGTGACTCATCGCTAAAGGGTGTGACTGCTCTCAGGGATTTGTAAGATTTTCTTTAAATGCTGAATGGTTTCTTCTTCTTAGACGGGTTGTTAGAAACCAGAATTTGAAGAGCCTGTTGGGGACCAACGTCTCAAACTGCTGGTAAGCCAGAAAAAGCTGTTTGTGCCAATTCTCACCAGCCTTAAAGGTGATGAAGGAAATCTATCACCCACCTAACCCCAGGGAAATATGTTAGCCAGACTGAAGCAGTAAGGAGCTGTCCAGGATCCTTTTTTTTTTTTTTTTTTTCAATAACATCCTCAGGATGGACCGATTTAGTCACGTACATTTCAATTTTAAAAAAAATTAAATAACAAACATCAATCATCTTATGAATGATGCCTGCCCTACGTGTATGTTTCTTTCTGACCTCAACTTGGTCAAGTGAGTTTGACTTTATAATTATCTTGCCTTCATCTGGCTGGCATGAAAGAGGTTATTAGTTCTATTACTACCAGCCTATTAACTTTCCGCTTTCACTCAAACAGCACAGACTGGTCTTTTGGAGCCAAAGGTTTTATGGAGCCAAAGGTTTCCAATCTAAGCAGTCTGTAGATAGCACTAATATATATGCTTGTGTATATACTTATAGATAATTTAATCTGAGATGGTTTAGGGGTGGAATGGCTCTATTTGCAACAGGGAAATTAGAGGTTTACTAGGCCTTCAACATTATTGACTACAACAGCTACTGCTTTCATAGCAGAATATCTCACACCGAGAATGACAGTGTTATTTTACTACGCCCTGTGTGCAGAAAAGGGGCAGATTCTCAAACTGAAGGTTTTCTGAGGATGTTGGTCTGCCAGGGTTGTATCTGTAGAGCCAACTTCTCCCTAAATTATGATTTACACACAATATTGTCGAATATACACCACAAAATTGTTTTATGGAGTTTATGAAGTTGCTTATAGACCTATCGTTCTCACACTTTCCCACAGGTAAAAGTCTGACAGTGTTTGCATTTTACTCTACTATAGTCAAACATTCATGATATGGTACTAAAAATTAAGACTGTTAAAACAAGCTGAAACTACCCATACATATATGTCAAGGATATTTTTTCTATTAAAATTTAAAGGAAAAAAAAATCTCTTCATGATGTTGCTTGCAGATGAAAACTCACTGAAATAATGCTTATTTATAGAGAGAAACACCCTACGAAGTACCATTTACTATTGTCCAGTAGACAGACCAATCCCACCTGAATTTTCTCTTTTTGATTTTTCTCACTTTTCTTACAGCTTTCCAAGTAAAATGAAAGTTATAGAGGTTAAAAGCTGGCTAATACAAGCCGCTTTCAATAAAAAAAGTATGGATTTTTTTAAAGCACTGATACTCATTTGACATTCACAGACACTGGATTCATATGAATGACTACAGGAACTCCAAAGGGGCCATTATGGTTTTTTCTTGCATCAATAATCCACACACAAGGAAAGAATTTATACAATAGAGTACAAGGACTCCATGGGAACACTGAAATAAAACATTTCCACATGACTTTGTGCTTCAAAAACATGGATTTACCTGTTAAGTTTTTAAGTGCCTAATGCTAATCTGCCCATTAAAAACTAGTACTCAGCTGACCATTTAGTCTTTTAGTGGGTAAAAAACAATTGTCAAATGCAATGTATACCATACAGTAGAACTAACTATCTAGTTCATAGGATTACAATGAAGATTAATTAGTATCTGTAGTGCTTAAATGTCTGTTAAGAATTTTTCTATGGATTTCGATACAGCAGTGTTCAACACTACAAAGAACTCTGGCTAATTATCTAACTCCTGAGTTAAAATACAGTTGGTAAAATTCTCCTCCTGACTTTATTCAAGCACAGAAGGATCCAGAGAAAGTACAGATATCCTGAAAACTCCTTTAAGCATCCTGAGTTCCAGGCCTTGTTACAGTCTGCATTAGAGCAGTCTCAGAACTATTGCTGAGCTACAACGGCCTCCAAAAAGTCATTCTTCGAACAAGAACAAATGAAGCACAGCAGTGTTCTGGCTCTTGCCTTCATCTCTTCCTCCCACCCCCCTCCCCATCCTTCCTCCACCACATTCTCGTGCCAGGATTTGTAAGGCGGCAATACAAAACCAACAGATGGGCTAAACACCAGCTGACAAAGGGACCGGGAGGTGGTTTCCTAATGGTTGGTTCCTGCCCACTGCCACACATACTTCTCATTTTGAGGACAAAAAAATTACCTCCACTTTTCTTGTAAATTCTTGAGGATACAAATTAATTGAAACATAGCAGGAACATTGTTCTTTAGGGGCTTATTTTTCATTCATAAACCCAAATGAACCTATAGCATCACAATGTAAAAATAATGGTATTTATGGCAGTGATTTTAAATTTAAGGCACAACAGGATGAGATGCAATCACTAACTCTGCAGCAGGCTTCCTGCACTCGCTTCTGTAAGTCACTACATCTCTTCCTGGCCGAAGGAAGATTTTTGCCTAGTCTACTTTCCTAGCTTTCTCTGTTAAAATTGTTAATTATCTTGGGAAAAGACACACTGGATATTTGTACAGGATCTACCTTACAAGGGAGCACTATTTGCTACAATGACACTAATTACTACTAAAAATTTTACCCCATCTGCTTTTTAAAAAAATCTTTTGTTCATTTCCTGGTCTGCAGTTTGTGCCCATCTAGCTATGGTGTTGTAGCAGAGCTCCAACAGGTGCTTTAACAACACAGCCTGGTATGGGAACATACATAGAACAGAAAGATGCATTGCTAGGTGGAGATATATTTACTGTCAGGAAACAATGATTTTGTGATAAAGAAGATGGAGTATACGACTGTAAGCATTAAGTAGTATTTTCAATTGAGCTGCTCTTCATCACGAAAAATGTATGCTGGCCTTATTTTACCATCTGTACACCCTTAAAATGGTAGGGGCAAGGAGATCAAGCAATGATTTTTCCATCCCTCATAGTTTTCTTGTGAGAAGCGGAAAGTGCCTTTCACCCTAGTTCTGGTGCCAGGCATTGAGTTGTTTGCTATCACAGAATTTCATGTCAGATGGAGGACACTGAACTGTGAATTCCTAAACCTAGAAAAACATTTTCAGATGTCTATGCAGCCCAAAGCAGCTGTTAAACCTCCGCATGCTGACAGTAACTTCATACCTGTGCTCTGACAGAGCAGGGATGGAGATGTACCCAAAAAGACATTCAGCTTCTGAAAAAACATGAACTGCTTTTGGGAGCAGGGCTTGAGGAAAGAAAAAGAAAAAAAAAAAAAAAGAAAAAAACCTCCCACAAACAACAAAGGCAACTGATTGGGGAAAAAAATGCAGGCCTCACCCATTCCCGAGTGCCCAGGACTGTTCCAACAAGTCTGAATGGTCCTTAGGAAGGCTCTGCACTTCACAATACCAGTTGCACTTTCACAGTTCAAGTACCCAATAAACTGGCAGAGAAAAAGCATTCACGATGGGTACATCAGTTAAAATTACACTGATGTCAATTCACGAGGGATGTGAAAAGCCAGAGAGATGGTGATATGTAGCTTTGTAACAATGGCTATTAAAATCGACATTTCTCCTTCTCTTCAAACTATGCCGTACCTCTCAGTGTGGTACTTTTTCTATGGTTGACAACATAACAAATATACCCAAGGAAAATACAACCTCGTAAGAAGAAAATGTCATCCTTCGAGACCTGATGTCAAATGAATGAATATTTATTCAAATAAACATCTGTTATGTCCACACGTTGCTCCAGTAAATGTTTTAATAAGGTAAAAAAGGCTGGGAAAAAATAAAATCTAGACTGCCTTTTCAATTAGTCTCTGTTAAATGGGCTTTCTTTATTTTCACTTTGTATCCTGAAAGCCACAGAAGCCACACAACGTGTAGTAGCTGACGTGGTGTGCAACCCTTGACCAATCTACTTACTTTCATTCTGTAGATGCACACTCTTGTAGTACTTTTTTTTTTTATTCCTGTGTTAATTTTCACCTGAAATAAAGTAAAAATTTAAACACTTAATCCTTGTTTTCAAAGCTCCAGCAAGCCTCATCTCGAGCATCATCAACAGAGTGGGGAAAAAAAAAAGAAAAAAAAAAAAAGGCTCTCAGTGCTGACTGATAGATTTTTGATATTGCCATGCTTCCCTTTTACTAATTATGCCCAGATTGCTCATCATGCCAGATACTGTTTATGCTAGGAATTTTCTACAGCATACCTCAGGGGCGAATTGCCTGTAGTGGTGATCTGGGAATTCTCTATAGCCTACTTTAACAAACAAACCTCCAGTATTCCTCCGCATCACATCATTCAACTCACTTGCCAAATCTTCAGCATGCTTTTTAACTGAGCTAACTTCATCTACCCAGAGAAGGGTATTCCCTGACACACCGATGTTTATTCCCTCTTCAGCACGGTATACGCTCTCTGACCCCTTGATCCTGCAGAAGCGAAGAAAACACAGTAGTTTTAAGTCATTAGGCTGTTGATAATGAAAGCCCTTGAGGTAAAAGCCATCGAGGCGAACTCTCTTGTGCTGGACAGCAATGTTAGCCCAAGATTTCATGTAAATTGCACAAACATTTACAGTAATTGTTAATTCCTTCTCTGCTGAAGCCAGTTATCCACAACCTCATCTACTTTTCACAGATAGAATAAATCTTCTTTTACAAGTGGATTTTATTGCCAGTGTGATCAGGCTCTAAGTTTGGAATATTTAAGTTATTTCAATTGGCGGATTGCTTTTAGCACACCACGTACTCTAGGCACACAGCATGAAAAGCTGTTCAAGTCCACACCAGAACGGCGCATCTCCATCCTATACCACCTTCCCGTGACACCTACCGCAACCACTATTGATTATGCCCGTTCCACTTGGAAGCATTCAGAATTTGGCAGGCAGGCTGCTCACGGAACAACTCCTAAATCCGTTTTTAATCCCGGCGAGGCTGCAGGGCGGCACTCCTGCTGCAGCGGGGCCGCGGCACCCCGTGTGTGACACAGGCCC